>NW_012115599.1:12945073-12947788 GCF_000951035.1 Colobus angolensis palliatus
ACACACACACACACACACACACACACACACAAACACACATAACATTTTCTGATGTGCTTCTCAAAGCATGCAGAAAAAATATTGTTGACAATTAGATTATAAATGGGAGGGTAAAGGAACTTAAGGAGAAGTAAGCTTTCTGCACTTCACTTGAACTGGTAAAACACTGATGCCAGCAGGCTGTGAATGGATGGATGGATGGGTAGATGGACATGGATATAGCCAAATAGATATAGGTATGTAGCTATATGTGGTAATACCTAGAGCAACTACTTAAAAAAATCTATACAAAGAGATACACTCAAAAACACTACAGATAAGCCGGAACAGGCAAATCTAATTCATAGAGATTGAGGTCAGAACAGCAGTTGCTTCTGGGATATGTCAACAGGCAGGAGCATGGCCTCTGGGGCACAGGAAATATTTTCTATTCTGATCCAAGTGGCAGTTTTCACAGGTGTAAATTTCATTGAATTGCATAGCTAAGATGTGTTATACTTCAATTTTAAAAATATAACATTATAAGTTACACTTCAATTAAAAACAACAAAAAAGAGGCTATTGCAACCATCCGTGAGAGCACGAGAGTGCAGTGGCAAAGGGTGGATTCAGGGCACCCTCCAGAGAAGGAGGCACAGGGCTTGCTGTGAGGTGGATGGAGTGACTTCCATGAGCACCCCCAGCCCACATTCTCACCTCTGGTACCTGAGGGGAATTAAATAGGGCAAGGATACTTGCAACCACAGTCCAACATAGCAGCCTGCACCAGGCTCAGTGCTGGGCATGCAGCAGTATTCAATGCATGCTCCAGTGTGGCTAACGGTGCTGACAATACTCATCCTCACTTCCATCTGGTGTTTCCACATCACAAAGAACTTTCCTCCCATTGCTCTCTGGAGTCTTGACTCACCTCTATATTACACACAAAGCATCGGAGTATGAAAGAAGCTAAGGAATTGTCCAGTCAGACAGCTTCTGGGAATTTCAATTAGGCTTTTTTTTTTTTTTTTTTTAAGACAAGATCTCACTCTGATGCTCAGGCTGGAGTGCAGTGGCACAATTATAGCTCACTGCAGCCTTGAACTCCTGGTCTTGAGCAATCCTCCTGCCTCAGCTTCCAGAGTAGCTGGGACTACAGGTGTGTGCCACCACGCTGGGCTAATTTTTTTTTTGTTTTTTGTAGCAATAGTGTCTCACTATGTTGCCCTGTGCCTGGCCTAAATCAAGGTTTTGGATACCAAATGCAGTGCCCCTTCCAGGGGTCTTCAGACTTTAGTAAGCATTAGGACCAACTGGAGGTTTGTACAAAATGGAGATTCAGGCCACAGCCACAGAGATTCTGATTCAGCAGGGGTTTCGGTTGTCTATTGCTGCATAGCAAAGTTCACCAGATTTTAGTGACTTAGAATAACAATGATTTATGATGACTGTGGATTGACTGGGCTCAGTTGGGTGGTTCTTCTCTTCCGCATGCCCTCAGCTGGGGCTAAAATGTCCAAGATGGCTTCTTCATTCACATGACTTATCCTCAGCTGGGATGGCTGCAGTAGTTGGCAGTTGGCTGGATGCTTGTCCCTGTCCCTTCCCCTGTTCCCCTCTCTGTTTCTCCTTCATTGTGGTCTCTCCAGCACAATAGCTGGACCCACTTAGATGGTAACTCAGGGCTCCAAAAGCGAGCATTCCAAAGGACAAGTTCCAGTGTGTGAGCATTTCTCTATTAAGCCTCTGCCTGTGTCATGCTTGCCAATGTCTTATTGGCAAGACCAAGTCACATTGCCAAGCCTAGTGTCACTGTGGAAAACACTGCACCAGGGTGTGAATACCAGGAGATAGGGTTCACCGGTGGGTGTGAGAAACACCAGTGTACTTTTCCACCCCAGCAGGTTTGTAGTGGGCCCCAAGAATTTGCTTTTTTTTTTTTTTTTTTTTTGAGACAGTTTTGCACTGTCTCCTGGGCTGGGGTGCAATGGCACAATCTCGGCTCACTGCAACCTCCGCGTCCCGGGTTTAAGCGACTCTTCTGCCTCAGCCTCCCAAATAGCTGGGATTACAGGCGTGTGCCACCACACCTGGCTAATTTCTTTGTATTTTTAGTAGGATGGTCTCAATCTCCTGACCTCATGATTCGCCCACCTCGGCCTCCCAAAGTGTTGGGATTACAGGCATGAGCCACCGTGACCAACCGAGAACAGGTTTTATCTTATCACACCACCACCAAAGAGACTTTTAAACCTCTCCACTTGTTCTGGTCATTGATTGAAAAAAAAAATGCTACAGACACTGTCACCATCCTGGGGGAGCGGACAGCCTGGGGCAGACATGCACACATTGGGGCTCAAGAAACCTGCCCAGGACTGGTTTCTTCCACAAACCCAGGTCCTGGCTTATAGCCCTGACCTTGTCTGCTCCTTGCTAGGCTGCCTGGTCCAGGTTACTCCCCTCTCTGGGTGTAGGTCTGCTCCCCTCAAACTGAGGGGGTTGCACCAGATTAGCAATTTCTAACCTCTTCACCACCATGAGACCCTTTAGGTATTTCTTCACCCAAGGAATCCCCTGTCTTGAAAAAAGATTTTTGTCTACCAAACTATACATGCTAAGTAATTTTTTTAAAAAATTGGAGGCCAGCCAGGCGCGGTGGCTCAAGCCTGTAATCCCAGCACTTTGGGAGGCCGAGACGGGCGGATCACGAGGTCAGGAGATCGAGACCATCCTGGC
>NW_012115599.1:12952028-12953227 GCF_000951035.1 Colobus angolensis palliatus
GCACCCAGGCTGGAGTGCAGCCAAGTTGTTAGTGCAAAGAAAAAGTTCTTGAAGGAAATTAGAAGTGCTCCTCCAGTGAACACACAAATGATAAGAAAACAAAACAGCCTTATTGCTGACAGGGAGAAGGTTTTAGTAGTCTGAATAGAAGATGAAAACAGCTACAACATTCCCTTAAGCCAAAGCCTAATCCAAGACTGCAATGCTTTTCAGTTCTATGAAGTCTGAGAGAGGTGAAGAAGCTGCAGTAGAAAAGGCTGAAGCTAGCAGAGGTTGGTTCATGAGGCTTAAGGAAAGAAACCATTTCCATAACAGCAAAGTGCATGGTGAAACAGCGAGTGCTGATGTAGAAGCTGCAGCAAGTTATCCAGAAGATCTAGCTAAGATCACTCAGGAAGGTGGCTACACTAAACAACAGATTTTTCCATGCTCATGAAACAGCCTTCTACTGGAAGAAGATGCCATCTTGGACTTTCATAGCTAGAGAGCATTCAATGCCTGGCTTCAGTGCTTCAAAGGACAGGCTGACTCTCTTGTTAGGGGCTAATGCAGCTGGTGATTTTAAGTTGAAGCCAGTGCTCATTTACTATTCCTGAAGTTCTAAGGCCCTTGAAAATTATGCTAAATCTACTCTGCCTGTGTCTGTAAATGGAACAACAAAGCCTGGAAGCCTGGATGACCACACATCCAGGTTTATAGCACAGTTTACTGAATGTTTTAAGCTTACTGTTGAGACCTACTGCTCAGAAAAAAAGATTCCTTTCAAAATATTGCTGCTTATTGACAACGTACCTAGTCACCCAAGAGCTCTGATGGAAATGTTTAAGAGATGAATGTTGTTTTCATGTCTGCTAACACAGCATCTATTCTGCAACCCATGGATCAGGGAGTCATTTCAACTTTTCAGTCTTTGTATTTAAGAAACACATTTCACAGGCCAGGTGCAGTGGCTCATGCCTATAATCCTAGCACTTTGGGAGGCTGAGGCAGATGGATCAAGAGGTCAGGCGTTCAAGACCAGCCTGGCCCACATAGTGAAACCCTGTCTCTACTAAAAATTCAAAAAATTAGCTGGGCGTGGTGGCAGGCACCTATAATACCAGCTACTCGAGAGGCTCAGGCAGGAGAATCGCTTGAACCTGGGAGGTGGAGGTTGCAGTGAGCTGAGATCACACCACTGCACACCAGCCCAGGCAACA
>NW_012115599.1:12958645-12958972 GCF_000951035.1 Colobus angolensis palliatus
GCCGGTCTTGAACTCCTGACCTCAGGTGATCCGACCACCTCAGCCTCCCGAAGTGCTGGGATTACAGGTGTGAGTCACCCCACCTGGCCGGGTATGTACACTTTTTAGACATGATGCTATTGCACACTTAACAGACTATTATAGTATAGTGTAAACATAACTGTAATATACATTGGGAAATCAAAAAATTCATGCTTATGCAATATTCACTTTGTTGCAGTGGTCTAGAACCAAACCCACAATCTTTCCAATGTTTCCCTGTACCTAGAAGTAGAATTGCTGGATCATATGGTAATTCTATGATTAACCTTTTTTTTTTTTTTTTTT
>NW_012115599.1:12963172-12973651 GCF_000951035.1 Colobus angolensis palliatus
TGTATATTCTTAGTAGAGATGGGGTTTCATCATGTTGACCAGGATGGTCTCTATCTCCTGACCTCATGATCCACCCACCTTGGCCTCCCAAAGTGCTGGGATTGCCAGTGTGAGCCACGACGCCCGGTCTATGATTAACTTTTTAATGAATCACCAAACTGTTTTCCACAGCGGCTGTACCAGTTTACATTCCCATCAGCAATATACAAGTGTTTCAATTTCTACACTTCCCTGCAACACTCGGTTTTTAATTTAATTTTATTTTTAGTTTTATTTGTGAATCAGGCAACCTCTCAAACCAGAGCAGGCTCAGAGACTCCTAACACTTGCTATTTTCTGTTTTTATAATGGCCATTATAACGGGTGTGAAGTGGTATCTCACTGTGTTTTTTATTTGCATTTCCCTAATGATCCGTGATGTTGAACATCTTTTCATGTGCTTATTGACCAACTATACATCTTCTTTGGAGAAAAGTCCTTTACCTGTTTTTTAACTGGGTTGTTTGTGTTTTTTGCTATTGAGTTGTAGAAGTTCTATACATAGTCTGGATATTAACTCCTTATTAGATATATGATTTGCAAATATTTTCTCCTGTTTTGTGGGCTGCTTTTCACCCTTTTGATAGTGTCCTTTGATGTACGAAAGTCTTAAATTTTAATGAAGCTCAATTTATTTTTTCCTTTTGTTGCCTGTGCTTTTGGTGTTACATCCAAGAAACTATTGCCAAATCCAATGTCATAAAGATTCTTCCCTATATTTTCTTTTTCTTTCTTTTTTTTTTTTTTTTGAGACAAAGTTTCACTATGTCGCTCAGGCTGGAGTGCAGTGGTACCATCTCAACTCACTGCAGCCTCCACCTCCCTGGTTAAGCAATTAGCCTCCTGAGTACCTGGGATTACAGGCACCCATCACTATTTCTGCGTAATTTTTTTGTACTTTTAGTAGGGACGGGATTTCACCACGTTGGCCAGGCTGGTCTCGAACTCCTGACCTCAAGTGATCCTGCCACCTCAGCCTCCCAAAGTGCTGGGATTACAGGTGTGAGCCACTGTGTCCAGCTCATCCCTATATTTTCTTCCAAGAATTTAAAAAATTTAGTTCTTATATTTATGTCTTTGATTCATTTTGAGTTAATTTTTGTATGTAGTATAACAAGAGTCCCCAACCCCTTGTTGGAAACCAGGCTGCACACCAGGAGGTACGTGGTGAGCAAGGAACCTTGTACTTAGCCACTCCCCCTCACTCACATTACCGCCTAAGCTCCGCCTCCTGTCTGGCAGCATTAGATTCTGATGGGAGCGCAAACCCTACTGTGAACTGTGAATGTGAGGGATCTAGGTTGCACGCTCCTTATGAGAATCTAATGCCTCAGGATCTGTCGCTATCTCCCATCACTCCCAGATGGGACTGTCAAGTTGCAGGAAAAGCTCAGGGCTCCCACTGATTCTATATTATGGCCAGTTGTATAATTATTTCATTATATATTATAATGTAATAATAATGGAAATAAAGTATCCAATAATTGTAATGTGCTTGAATCATCCCCCAAACCTCCCCCAACCCTGGTCTGTGGAAAACCATCCCCCAACCCCAGTCTGTGGAAAAACTGTTTTCCACAAAATCAGTCCCCGGTGCCAAAAAGGTTGGGAACCGCTGTGGTACAAGGTATGGATCCAATTTCATTCTTTTGCATGTGGATATCCAGTTTTCTTACCTGGGACACTTATTTTTTTTCTTTTTTAGACAAAGTCTTGCTTTGTGGCCTAGGCTGAAGTGCAGTGGTGCAGTCACAGCTCACTGCAGCCATGACCTTCCTGGGGTCAGGTGATCCTCCCACCTCAGCCTCCAGAGTAGCTGGGACTACAGGTGTGTGCCACCATGCCTGACTAATTTTTTGTATATTTAGTTAAGACAAGGTTTTGCCATGTTGCCCAGACTGGCAATCCACCCGCCTTGGCCTCCCAAAATGTTGGGATTACAGGTGTGCCCAGCCGGGACACTTTTAAAACTCCTCAAGACCAGGCTGTTGCATGGGAAAAAGTACTTGCAAATCATATATCTGATGATATGTCATATGATGAGGGATTAATACTCAGAATATATACAGAACTTCTACAACTTAATAACAAAATACCAAACAAACCAGTTAAAAAACAGGCAAAAGGGCTGGGTGTGGTGGCTCGTGCCTGTAATCCCAGCACTTTGGGAGGCCGAGGCAGGTGGATCACAAAGTCAGGAGATCGAGACCAGCCTGGCCAATATTGTGAAACCCCGTCTCTACTAAAAATACAAAAATTAGCCAGGCGTGGCGGCACGCACCTGTAGTCCCAGCTACTTGGGAGGCTGAGACAGAAAAATCGCTTGAACCCAGGAGGCAGAGGTTGCAGTGAGCCAAGATCATGCCACTGCACTCCAGCCTGGCAACACAGGGAGACTAAGTCTCAAAAAAAAAAAACAAAAACCCAAACAAACAAAAAACAGGCAAAGGACTTTTCTGCACCCCAGAATCTCTGTGGTGGGGCACAGGCATCAGAACTCAAGGTTTCCCAGGTGATTCCCACGGGCAGCCCAGAATAAAACCATTGTCTATGACACTGAAATTTTAGTCCCAATTGTATTGGTCTCTGTATTCTCAGTTTCTAGCATGAGGTGTGGCCCATGGACACACAGAATAGGGTGTACACTCGGCCCCGTGGGGACTTTGGGATATTCTAGTCCTAGAAATTATCAAATAAATGGGCCCCCCAGCACCATGCCATGCCCACTGCTTTCCCAGGTGCATTCAAGAAGATGAACAAGAACTGACCATGGGTTCAGTCCCAGCAGAGTGTGGGAGGGATCGAGAGAGACTATAGAGTTGGATAGCTACAGAGTGATGGACAGTATGGGGCAGGTTGTCTGTTCACGGAATCAGAGAGGTGTGGCTGCCTGGGGGCAGGGCTGGGGCACACACACCCTTGGATGGGATTCCAAGAAGGAGGAAGAGCTCGAGGTGAGCCTGAGAGGAGCCTTGTTGGAGAAGCTTCCCAATGGTTGCAGCAGCTAACTTCTGCGAAAGCCTGTCTGCCCATGCTTTCCACGGTGCCTCCTCATCTTTAACCGGGGATGAGAGCAGCACCTACCTCACAGGGCGACTGGGAGGATACCTGAGCTAGGGCATGAAAAGCACCTGGAACGGTGCCTGACACACAGGAAGCACTCAATATTGTCAGTTATATATTCCATCATTATCTCCTTTAATCTCAACAACCCTAAGAGATGCACACCACTGGCTGGGCGTGGGGCTCAGCCTGTAATCCCAGCACTTTGGGAGGTCGAGGCAGGAGGATCACCTGAGCTCAGGAGTTCGAAACCAGCCTGGCCAACATGGTGAAACCCTGTCTCTACTAAAGATAAAAAAAAAAAAATTAGCCAGGCATTGTGGTGGGCGCCTGTATTCCCAGCTACTTGGGAGGCTGAACCATGAGAATTGCTTGAACCCAGGAAGTGGAGGATGCAGTGAGTCAAGATTCCACTTCAGCCTGGGCAACAGAGCAAGATCAGACTCTGTCTCAAAAAAAAAAAAAAAAAAAGAGAGAGAGATGCATATCATTATCTATATATATTTTTTTTTAAGTTGAAACTGGAGCTCAGAAAGGTGAAGTCAATTGTCCAGTGTCACACAGCAGGAATGAGCCAGGATTCAGACTCTATTGTAACCAGCTCCAAAGCCCATGCACAAATCTTCCACAAAACTTGGGGACCGGAGGCTGGAGTCCTGGAATCCAGGAATCCAGAGTTGGAAGGGGTCACTCAAAGCCACTTTGTCTGGTCTAACCATTTCATTTGTAGAGAAAGATGACCAGAGAAGGGAGCATGTCAGATTGAGGAGGGTGCAGAGCTGAGGCTTCTAAACAGACTGATAGGCAGGACAAGCCACGGCCTTGGCCTCAGCATCAGTCTCCCCACGAGTCAGCAAGCTCTGCCTCTCCCATCTCCAGCCAACACAGCTGAAGGCATACTAAGGAGCTGGGGTACCATCCAGGAGGAGGAGGATGAGCAGCCTCTGCGCCAAGAGCTCACCATCTGCCTCCCGCCTCAGGCTGGCAGAGATCACCCCAGAAGCCCCCAGCCCCTATCCCTCTCAGCCTGGGCCTGCAGCCCAGAGACCCTCTGACAGGCCCCCACCGCAGCCTCCTCCCCACTGCGGGGAGGAAGTCAGGCAATTACAGATGACCTTTGCAGGAGAGCAGAATGTAAACTAGAATCCATTTTCCTGTGCAATCTTCATAATTACCACGGCAATTATCCTCAATGAGCCACTGTGACCAAGGCTTCACTCAGCCCAGGTGCTGAGCCTCTCCAGCCAGGTTTTGGTCCCTCACCCTCCCCATCATAGGCTGCCTTTAGTCCCGTGGCACAATCACCTGCACAACTGCTGCCTCTCTGCTCTCCAGCTACAACCACACAGCACACAGGGAGCTGACTTCATCCCTGTTGTAGGGATGGGGAAGCTGAGGCTCGGCCTCACCAAGGATAAGGGGTCTGTAAGCAGTTGAGTTCTGATAGGAGTTAGATCTTAACACCTCACCTACACCCCATTTCTTCCCACTCTACATTCTCCTGGGCCTGGGTGAGACAGAGGGACCCTCTGAGTAATCTCTCCTTCAGAAACAGTGGGGAGATGGAAACACAACTAGTACAATTTAGGAAAGTAGTTTCTAAACCTGTATGTGCAGCAAAATCTCCTTTTAAAAAATGCACATTCCTAGCCAGGCCCGGTGGCTCACGCCTGTAACCCCAGCACTTTGGGAGGCCGAGGTGGGTGGATCACCTGAGGTCAGGAATTCAAGACCAGCCTGGCCAACAGGGTGAAACCCTGTCTCTACTAAACATACAAAAATTAGCCAGGTGTGGTGGTGCGCACCTGTAATCCCAGATACTCGAGAGGCTGAGGCAGGGGAATTACTTTAACCCAGGAGGTGGAGGCCGCAGAGAGGCAAGATCGTGCTATTGCACTCCAGCCTAGGTGACAGAGTGAGACTCTGTCTGGAAAAAAAAAAAAAAAAAAACATATTCCTGATCCCCACGTTGGAGATTCTGATTCTGCTGATCTAGGGTAAAATCCAAGTGTCCCTGTTTTGGTTTTCACTTATAAAGTTCCTTCATGTGATTTCAATCATTAGCCCATATATGGGAAATGTTAGGTGATAAAGGAAAGAATTCCTGAATATTTCTTGTTCTTTCCCTCACTGTCACCATTTCCAACAACCAAAAGCTCCTTCTTTTGCACATCTAAATAACCACTGAGAGAGTTAAGGGAAGAGATGTGAGTCATTCACACTTTAGTATAAATAAGCTCACTCAGCTAGCTTTTTGCCTAATGCCTAGCTGAGATCCTGCCCATTTTGGGGGAGGAGAGGGTAAGAATTAGGAGTGTTGATGGAGGAGGAAAGAGAAGAGAGCCGGAAGAGGGAGGGAATAGAGCTGCTTCTGAGAGAGGTGTTAAGAGTGAGGCGCCTTGAACTGAGCCAAATGACTTGAATGGTAAATACCATAATGGGAAAACCAGAGAGAGGCTTGGACTTACAGTAACTAGCACTAGTGCCAGAGCTCAGACAACAACTAACCAGTGTTTGCTGGAGCTCTGAGGGAGAGGATGAGCACAGCATAAAAACTTGCCTATACAGCCGATAGCTGGGGGAGTGATCTAACGCCTCAATACTCAAAGTATGGTCCAAGGACCAGCAGCACTGGCATCACCTGGGAGTTTGTTAGAAATGCGGGCTGAGGCTAGGTTTGGTGGCTCATACCCTAGCACTTTGGGAGGCCAAGGCAGGAGGATTGCTTGAGCCTAGGAGTTCAAGAGCGGCCCGGGCAACACAGCCAAACACCGTCTCTACAAAAAATTTAAAAATTAGCCAGGCATGGTGGTACACACCTGTGGTTCCAGCTACTTGGGAAGCTGAGGTGGGAGGATTGCTGGAGCCCAAGAGGTTTAGGCTGCAGTGAGCTGTGAATGCACCACTGCACTCAGGCCTGGGCAACACAGCAAGACTCTGTCTCAAAAAAGAACAAAGAAAAGAGGTCGGGCGCAGTGGCTCACACCTGTAATCCCAGCACTTTGGGAGGCCGAGGCGGGTGGATCACGAGGACAGAAGATCAAGACCATCCTGGCTAACATGGTGAAACCCCGTCTCTACCAAAAATACAAAAAAAATTAGCTGGGCATGGTGGCAGGCGTCTGTAGTCCCAGCTACTCGGGAGGCTGAGGTAGGAGAATGGCATGAACCCGGGAGGCAGAGGTTGCAGTGAGCCGCAATAGCGCCACTGCACTCCAGCCTGGGCAACAGAGCGAGACTCTGTCTCAAAAAAAAAAAAAAAAAAGAACAAAGAAAAGAAATGCAGGCTCTTAGGACCACCAGACCTACTGAATCAGAATCTTTTAAAAAGGCCCCCAGGAGACACCTGTGTGCATTAAGGTTGGAGAAGCTCTGATTAAAGCACAGCGAGCTCTGGGAATGACCTGCTTGGAAGAGGACATTGATGAGCAAGAGATAGGGGCATACCATGAAACAAAGAATGGGGGTGGGCACTGGGGAACTGGGCAGAGCAGGTTAACTCTACCAAGGAGCTAGCCTGAGTTGCTTTCTAAAGGAAGGGGAGGGTAAGATAGGCCAATAAAACTAACAAGTAGCTAAATTTTGTGTCCTAGACTTGGAATCCACAGCTTGGTTTCAGGGTCAGTTTTACTGATTTCTGTGTGACTTTGCCCAAGTAACTGACCTCAGTTTTGTCTTCCGTCAAATAGAGCTGATATTCTATTCTCTTGCTGCCTTTAGAGATATTATGAGAACCAAAGGAGCTAAGATGAGAAAAAGTGCATTGGAGGCCATGAAACGCTGGACAGGGCTTCCTAGTGTCCACAGAATCCTGACCTCCCAGGCAGCAAAGCTTACCCTTGCTCCCTTTCCACACCTGACAGCTGGAATCCCATGCTGAAAGGAGCTGGACAAGCCCGGGCACTTGAGGATGTTATGATCTCACAATACTTTAATGTGTCTGCCAGGATTTGGTTTGGAAGACCCTTGGGATTAGAATCAGGTAGCCAAGTGAGGGTGGTCCAAGGGCTCCCCATATCTCACATCCTCCTACCCACTGGGGAGCATTGGTTCCCCACCAGGCTGCACAACAGAATCAGTGATGTCTGGACCATCAGGGTGACTAAAATGAAAAGACAGATAATATCAAGCGTTGGTGAGGATGCAGAGTAATCAGAACTCTCAAACACTGCTGGTGGGATTGTAAAATGGGATCAGCCATGTTGAAAACTATGCAGCAATCTCTATTGAAGTTCAGCACACATACCCCTTAGACCAGCACTTCCACCCTTGGGCTTACACGCAGCAGAAATGAGTGCCCAGGCCACCAAAAGACATGCACATGAATGCTTGCAGCAGCCATATTCATAGTAGCCCCCAAACAATCCACGTGCCCACCAATAGCTGAAAGACTAAGAGATAAACTCTGTCCAGTGCTATGCCCTGTGCCACCCCAAAGCCCAGCATCAGGGTGAAGACCCTCCATCCTCCGGCTGCAGTGGGTATTTACTACTGACAATTCTGAGAGTTCTTTTCCAAGAATTCCCCTCCTCTTGCTGGCCCCCTCCCAGGGGCAACTCATATCCAACAAGTGCTTGACCCAGGCCTGGATCCCTTGCTTGATTCAGGACAACTCTGAAGCGCCCTCCCAGCCCCAGCACTCCATATGGGATCAACTGAGGCCTGTGTTAAAAGGGCATCTTAGCTCACCCTCTCCTACTCTCTGCCCTGTCCCACTTCCCTATCCTCTTTTCTCATGTGTGTGGTTTTTATTTATTTATAACTTTTATTTTAGATACAGGTACATGTGCAGGTTTGTTACATGTGTATATATTGCACCCAGGTAGTAAGCACAGTATCCAATAGGTAGTTTCATGACCCACAGTTCCCTCCTTCCCTCCTCTAGAAGTCCACGGTATCTACTATTCCCATGTTTATATTCTTGGATGCTCAATGTTTAGCTCCCACTTATAAGTGAGCATGCACTGTTTGGTTTTCCGTTTATGCATTAATTCACTTAGAATTATGGCCTCCAGGCCAGGCACAGTGGCTCATGCCTGTAATCCCAGCACTTTGGGAGGCTGAGGCAGGTAGATCACTTGAGGTGAGGAGTTCGAGACCAGCCTGACCAACATGGCAAAACCCCATCTCTACAAAAATACAAAATTAGCCGGGCATGGTGGCACATGCCTGTAATCCCAGTTGGAGGCTGAGGCAGGAGAATCGCTTGGACCCAGGAGGCAGAGGTTGCGGTGAGCTAAGATCGAGCCATTGCACTCCAGCCTGGGCAACAAGAGCGAAACTCTGTCTCAAAATAAATAAAAGTAAATAAAAATTAGCTGGGCATAGTGATGCGTGCCTGTAGCTACAGCTACTGGGGAGGCTGAGGCAGGAGAATTGCTTGAACCCAGGAGGAGGAGGTTGCAATGAGCGGAAATTGCACCACTGCACTACAGCCTGGGCAACAGAGTAAGACTCTGTCTCAAAAAAAAAAAAAAAAAAAAGAA
Organism: Colobus angolensis palliatus; assembly: GCF_000951035.1. Taxonomy (NCBI): domain Eukaryota; kingdom Metazoa; phylum Chordata; class Mammalia; order Primates; family Cercopithecidae; genus Colobus; species Colobus angolensis. The sequence continues at coordinate 12,971,761 of NW_012115599.1, forward strand.
TTATGGCCTCCAGCTCCATCCATGTTGCTGCAAGGGACATGATTTTATTCTTTTTCATGGTTGCATAATATTCCACAGTGACATACCATCTCACACCAGTCAGAATGGCTATAATAAAGGTCAAAAAAGAACAGATGCAGGCAAGGCTGAGGACAAAAGGGAACACATATACACTGTTGGTGGGAATGTAAATGAGTTCAGCCACTATGGAGAGCAGTTTAGAGATTTCTCAAAGAACTGAAAACAGAATTACCATCTGACCCGCAATCCCATCACTGGGGCATATACCCAGAGAAAAACACATCATTCTACCAAAAAGAACATATATTTGTATGTTCATCTCTACACCAGTCACAATAGCAAAAAAGGGAATCAATGTGGTGGATTAAAGAAAATGTGGTGCATTTACACCATGGAGCACGCAGCCCTCTCTTTTTATACATGGTGTTCCAACAAGCACTTCCCAGCGACTCTCCTGCACACAAGTCTCCAAGTCAGAACCTAACCTACCCCAGTTGGTATCAGGACTGATTCTAGGAAGCAGCCTCTGAACCCTGGGACCCAGAAGCTGGGTCGCCCACTGTCGCTGGTGCTAGGAGAGCTGGCACCCAGCAGGTAGCAGGGAAGAGACCGCACTGCAGGGACAAGAGCTCCCGAATTGGAGAGGCCGGGGGAGTGGTAATTAATTATAAAGTCTATGGAAGGGGATGGCTGTGCTGGGGCCGGTGTGCACTAAAGAAAGACAACGCAAGGCTAACTGTGACTCAGCACTAATTTAAGGCCAAGTGAGAAAGCCAAGGGCCTCCTTAGCAGCAAATAAATCCTCCTCTCCTGCAGCTGGAGGGGAGGAAAAAGCTGAGGAGCAGGCCAGGGTGTAGTTATGAGTGGAGCGTAAAACAGAAGAAGTTCAGTGCTCAGCCCACGATGAGTCGGCTGCGTCAAGTTCAGAACCTGCTTGGGAAAGAGTGAGGTGCAGACGTGACCCCCGGCGAGCACCCCCCCTGCTTGAAGACTATGCAGATAGGATCAGGGGCTGGCCCAAGGCTGGGGTGGGACATCAACTGGGATAAAGGAGAGTCAATCCCATAATACGAGGATTAACACCCTGGCAAGAGGGCCTTAACATGCTGCTTGGAGAAAACGAAAGCCTGCACAGTACAAGTCGCCAGGGATGCCGCGTCAGGCCGTGGAAGAAAGGATCCAAAGGCCTGGAGAAGAGGGCGTGCTTGGGTTTCTGCCATGTCTGGCCAGAAACCCACTCACTATCTGTCTTCTGCAGGAAGGTCAGGCAGGCACCTGATTTACCAAGGCCAACGGGAAAGCCCTGAGAAGCCCAGGTGAATGTCCTCTGAAGACCTGCTAGTTGGAGCTGCAGTTACAGAACTGGGCGCCCTGACAACAGCGGGGATGACAGGATCCCGAAGAAAGCGGCCAGGTGGCGGCGCCTGGTCATCAGAAGCGCAGGCTCAGGAGTCATCAGGTGGAGGCAGTTACCACCGCTAGCAGCCAGGTCAGAGCTGCCAGACCCGCCAAGCCATGGAAATGGTTCATAGACTCCGTGTCCCAGGGCAAGCCAGATGGGCAGCCAACAAGGACACTGCCCACCCGATGCAATCAAAAGAGCCCAAGGACTGGGCATGGTGGCTGACACCTGTAATCCCGGCACTTTGGGAGGCCTAAGTGGGAGGATCCCTTGAGCCTAGGAGTTCAAGATCAGCCTGGGCAACACAGAGATATCTTGTCTCAAAAAAAAAAGTTTTTAAATTAGCCAGGTGTGGTGGTGCATGCATATGGTCCCAGCCGCTCAAGAGGCTGGGGCGGGAGGCTCACTTGAACCCAGAGGTCGAGGCTGCAATCAGTGAGCCTTGATCACACTACTGCACTCCAGCCT
>NW_012115599.1:12974704-12979433 GCF_000951035.1 Colobus angolensis palliatus
CTTGCTGGGTTTCCCCACTCAGCCTATTTACATTAGATTCTATCCTTTTTGTCAAATCACATTTCTTTTCTTTTTTTTTTTTTTTTAAGACAAACTCTCACTCTATTACCCAGGCTGGAGCACAGTGGCACCATCTCAGCTCACTGCAACCTCCACCTCCCGGCTCCAGCGATTCTCCTGCCTCAGCCCCCCAAGTAGCTGGAACGACAGGCACACGCCACCACACCTAATTTTTGTATTTTTAGTAGAGACAGGGTTTCACCATGTTGCCCAAGCTGGTCTCGACCTTCTGAGCTCAAGTGATCCACCTGCCTCAGCCTCCCAAAGTATTAGGATTATGGGTGTGAGCCACTGTGCACAGCCAATACAGACAATTTTTATTTGTCACTTTAAAAAATAATAGGCCAGGTGAGGTGACTCATGCCTGTAATCCCAGCATTCTGGGAGGCCAAGGCGGGAGGATTGCTTGAGCCCAGGAATTCAAGACCAGCCTGGGCAACAAATCAAACAACCAGTCAATCAAATAAATAATAATAAAAAGATGCAGATGAGGTGTCAGCTTGGAGCTGATCCCCTGCAAGGATGGCGAGCTGTCTTCTGCAACACGGCGCACACTGTAATGACTACTTTATGGTGCTGAGTCCCTAATGGGACCAGAATAGATGCATCTAAGAACTACAGGGGAGAAGTAGGAGGAGCCCCACTCACCACCACACCCAGGGACAACTCTGGGCACTGCAAGGTTAGAAATCCTGGTTCCCAAAGGGGAAATAGTTCCACCAAGAGACAGAAAGAGTCAGATTAAACTGTTAGCTGTAACTACCACCACTTCCCTTCAGGTCCCTTGTGGCAAGAAACCAGCAGGGAAAAAAAAACAACACAGAGTCACCATCCTGGCAGGAATAACTGGCCCTGATCATCCACAGGGGCCTTCTGTAAAAGCCTCACACTGTTTGTACAGCAAGGGCCAGGGAAGAAGAATAGCATTGGCAGCCAGGCAGTTCCCTGGGACATCTCTTGGTGCTCCCTTGCCTGGTATGGATGGGAAATGGGCAAGGGCAATGGTCACGGTTTGAGAAGAGCAGGATGGTCAGAGACTCAGACTCCCTGAGACTAGACCTACACCAACTACACAGTGGTGAAGGGCAAACCACTCAGCCCACCGGAGCACGGTGGACTCTCACAGATGGCGCACTGAGCGCCAAACAGCACATTCCACGTGATTCCATGTCTATGAAGTTCCAGAACAGGCAAACCTGATCCTGACAGGAGAGTGGTTACCAGGGGCAGACGTGAACTGGGAAGGGGCAGGAGGGAACCTTCCGGGATGCGGGATCCTGTTCTGTGTAGTGGCTGTTCACTGACATGCACTTTGTACTTTAATTAATTGATTAACTGATTGATTGATCGAGACAGGGTCTCACTCCATTGCTCAGGCTGGAGTACAGTGGTGCAATCATAGCTCACTGCAGCCTCAACCTCCCTGGGCTTAGCTGATCCTCCTGCCTCAGCCTCCTAAGCAGCTGGGATTACAGGCACACACACCCAGCTAATTTTTTTGTTTGTGTTTTTTTTTGGGTTGAGGCCAGTGCCGTGTTGCCCACACTGGTCTCAAACTCCTGAGTTCAAGTAATTTGCCTGCCTCAGCCTCCCAAGGTGCTGGGATTACAGGCGTGAGCCACCACACCCAGCTATATCTCAATTTAAAAAATACCAATGCCCAGGCCCCAGCCCAGTTAAATCAGAAAAGTCTAATGTGTGGCCAGGGTCCAGAAGATCCTAGGCTGGGGTCTCCTGCAGCGGAGAGAGGCGCTGTCCCGACATGCAGAGCGGCTGTACCGAGGCTCCAAGGCAGGAGGAGAGAGAGGGGCCCGCGGAGCAGGGCCCCGGAAGGCAGCCTTACACGGCTGACAGGGTAGCGGTGGGCACAGAGTGGCCCAGGTGTGTTGTGCCCATAGAGCTTAGGGGAGGGAGGAAGAGGACCAGCAATGGCAACGTCACCTTCTCGCTGTCTGGCCTCGGGACATCACTTGCCCTGTCTGGACCCCAGTGTCCTCCCTGCTGGTGCAGCACTGGACTGGAATGGGAGGCGGGAGGGACAAGGTCTAGTCGAATCCCAGTTCCATACCCCATGCCCTCCAGGCCCCGTTCAGACCTCAGTCCTGCCCTAGCTGGCAACTTACCTGGCCCCCTTCCTGTTTTCTCATCTGCAAAGCGGGGGTGATGGCGCCTACTTCACCCGGTGGCTGTGGGAACTGCATTGGAGACAAATATTTTACAACACCTCCTCCTCCCTCCCTCTCAGCTGACAGCTGTGCCGCTTATTTCTCTGAGAAAAAGGGAGGCACCTAGAGACACTGCGGCCCCACACCCACCTCACCCCACCCCTAGGCCCTGCCGCCCTCCCCATGGGTTCCCCTGTCCCTCCACCCCTCACCCCTTAGGCTGGGCACTCCTGCTGCCGGGCTGGGATGTGCTCTCCCCTCTCCCCAGTGATCGCTTTTCCCTCACATAGAATCTTTCCCATCCAGAGAGAATCATGCTGTTGTTTCTCTCATTTAAGAGAAAGTCAAAAGGGCCCCCTAGACCGCCCAGTGCCCCCCACGTTGTGGGCCCATGTGTCTCCTCCCTCCAGTGGCAGAGGACACTCCTGGAAAGGCCTGCCCATCCTCTCCATCTCCACTCCCGCCGAAGCCTTTCCAGTCGGCCTCTGGCCCTCACCAGCCACTGCTGACCCCCATGGCCAGTCTCCAGTCCTCCTCCTTGGCAGCACGCTGTCCGCCCTGGCACCCGTGCCTCCGGGCTCCTCAGACACCACACTCCCACTCTGTGTCACACCTCCGTCTCCCTGGGTGGGCCCTCCCATGGCCAGGACTCAGGCCTGCGGCCTCTTCTCTTCTCCACTCATGTCTACTCCCTCTGGGATCTCATCAGAGCAGTGGCCTTAGATCTCCCTGAACTCCAGCCTCACATCCCCACCCACCTCCTCAACGGCCCCACTTGGATGTAGGTACATGCCAACTTAACATGTCCCCATATGACAGCCCCCAGCCTGCTCCAACGCTGGCCTTTGCCATCTCAGGACACAACACCACTGTTCACCCAAGAACTTAGGAACCTCCCTCACCCTACACCCCGCTGATTCTCCCTTCAAAATATACGCAGAATCCAGCCACCTCTCACCTGTCGGCCACAGATGCCAGGGTCTGCCCCAGCCCCCTCTCCCACCCGGAGGGCTATGTGGCCTTCTAATGAGCCCCCTGCTTCTACCCTCGCCCCCTACTGTCTATCTGCCAGACGGCAGCTGAGTCATCTTTTTAAAACATAAATAATGTCACTAAAGTTGATACACAATCCCCCACTGCTAAATTTGACTGGCTTTTTTTAAAATTGAAAAATAAAAACACAAATATAATTTTGACACATCACACCCCTGCCGAAACCCTCCAGCGAGTGACTCACCAATCTGAGAACAGGTTGGCTGTGCCTCCGGGCCCCAACCCGTTGACTCATCCTCACCTCCCCTACTCCCCACGACCACTCTCCACACCTCACTCCACCCCAGACCCCCTGTGCTTCCTCTTCCCTGCCTCGGAGCTAGCACCTGCGGCTTCCTGTTCCGAGATCATCCTCCCTTGATATCTGCAGGGCACATTTCCTTGCTTTAAGTCTCTGATTCATGATCCTGACCCCCACTTTTGCCCCATCCAGAACAGCCAGGCCATTCCCCACACCCCTTACTTAAACCCTCACCCTGCTTTATTTTTCCTTTGTAACACTTGTCACTTCCTAATGTATTTGTGTGTGTATGTAGATATGTATTTTTTTTTAATTAATAGATTTTATTTTTTACAGCAGTTTTAGGCTCATAGAAAAATTGACTAGAAAGTACAGAGAGTTCCCATACACCCCCTCCCACCCACACAGTAGCCACCCTTACTGTCCATACCGTGCATCTGTGTGGTACATTTGTTAGGACTGATGAACCTACATTGACACATCATTATCACTCAGAGTCCATAGTTTACATTAGGGTTCACTCTTGGTGGTGTGTATTCTATAGGTTTTGACTCATGTTGATAACAGGTATCTACCACTGTAGTATCATACAGAAAAGTTGCCCTGCCCTAAAAATCCTCTGTGCTTTCTACCTATTTATCTCTCCGTGCCCCACCCCAATCTCTGATAACCACTGATCTTTTTACTATCTCCATAGCTTTTCCTTTTCCAGAATGTAACCTAGTTGGAATCACACAGTATGTGGTCTTTTCATGTTGGCTTCTTTCACTTAGTAAAACACATTTAAGGTTCCTCCTTGTCTTTTTGTGGCTTGATAGCTCATTTATTTTGAACACTGAATAATATTCCATTGCCAGGATGTGCCACAGTTTATATAATGTTTATATAATGTGCCACAGTTTATATTCGCCTACTGAAGGACATCTTGATTGCTTCTAAATGTTGACAATGAAATCTTGACATTCACAGGACACAGCAGCATGATAAAGGCCCTGATGGGCTGGGCGTGGTGGCTCACGCCTGTAATCCCAGCACTTTGGGAGGCTGTGGCAGGTGGATCACGAGGTCAGGAGTTCGAGGCCAGCCAGACCAAGATGGTGAAACCCCGTCTCTACTAAAAATACAAAAATTAGCCGGGCACGGTGGCAGGTGCCTATTATCCCAGCTACTCGGGAGGCTGAAGCAGGAGAATCGCTTGAACCAGGGAGGC
>NW_012115599.1:12979483-12980754 GCF_000951035.1 Colobus angolensis palliatus
TCTTTACTAAACACACAAAAATTAGCCAGGAGTGGTGGCGCGTGCCTGCAATTCCAGCTACTCAGGAGCCTGAGGCAGGAGAATCACTTGAACCCGGGAGGCGGAGGTTGCAGTGAGCTAAGATCACGCCACTGCACTCCAGCCTGGGTGACAGAGCAAGACTCCATCTCAAAAAAAAAAAAAAAAAAAAAAAAAAGGCCCTGATGAGGCCTACACTGTACACTGAAGAGCACCCTTTACCTGGGTTGAACCTAAAAGTAAATTTCCCAAATTTGACCATGGACAATCTGTCCAGGTGCTACCTCCCACCTCCTGGGTGCCACAGGAGCTCACACTAGGATGACAAGTCCCCTCTCTCAGCTGGGGCAGCCCATAAAGTCCTTGAAGGGGCTGAGCACGGTGGCTCATGCCTGTAATCCCAACACTTTGGGAGGCCGAGGCAGGTGGATCACCTGAGGTTGAGAGTTCGAGACCAGCCTGACCAAAATGGAGAAACCCCGTCTCTACTAAGAATACAAAATTAGCCTGGCATGGTGGCACATGCCTGTAATCTCAGCTACTCGGGAGGCTGAGGCAGGAGAATCGCTTGAACCCGGGAGGCGGAGGTTGCAGTGAGCCGAGATCGCACCATTGCACTCCAGACTGGGCGACAGGAGTGAAGCTCCATCTCAATAAAGAAAAAAGAAAAAAGTCCCTGAAGGAGAAAGACTATGGCTAAGAGCCACAGAGCAGGGCGCCAGAACCCACGTAAAGGGAACGGTGGAATTTGGAGGTTTGGAGCACATGTGCCCAGCTGGGGTGAGGACCCCTAGAGGAACAGTAGGAACTAAACTGCGACTCAACTCTGGTGCCCACAGGCCACTCCCCTCCTCTGTCCTGCAGCATTACTGTAAGATGAAGGGGCTGGGCAAGCCCAGGGCCCTTTGTCCAGAGCTTCAGAGGCTATCGGATGGGACCTTAGGTTGACTTCTAGAATTCAAAAAGTCTGGGTCGGGCGTGGTAGCTCACGCCTGTAATCCCAGCACTTTGGGAGGCCATCGTGGGCAGATCACTTGAGCCCAGGAGTTCGAGATCAGCCTGGATAACATGGCAAAACTCCGTGTCTACTGAAAATGCAAAACATTAGCCAGGCGTGGTTGCTTACATCTGCAGTCCCAGCTACTTGGGAGGCTGAGGTGGGAGGATCACTTGAACCCAGGAAGTCGAGGCTGCAGTGAGCCAAGATCACTCCATTGCACTCCAGCCTGGGCAACAGAGTGAGACTCCATCTC
>NW_012115599.1:12980804-12985357 GCF_000951035.1 Colobus angolensis palliatus
AAAAAAAAAAAAAAAAAAAAGGTTAAACACGGTGTTGGCCAGGCACCGTGGCTCACAACTGTAATCCCAGCACTGTGGGAGTGGGAGGCCAAAGTGGGCAGACCACCTGAGGTCAGGAGTTCAAGACCAGCCTGGCCAACATGGCGAAACCCTGTCTCTACTAAAAAACACAAAAATTAGCCGGGCGTGGTGGCAGGCGCATGTAATCCCAGCTACTCAGGAGGCTGAGGTAAGGAGAATTAATTGAACCCGGGAGGCAAGAGAAGGTTGCAGTGAGCCAATATCATGACATTGCCCTCCAGCCTGGGCAACAGAGTGAGACTCCATCTCAAACAAAAAAACCAAAAAAAACAAAAACATCGAGTTACCATACGACCCAGCAATTCTACTCCTAGGTATATATCCAAGAGAAATGAAAACAGATGTTCACACAAACACACGTATATAAATGCTCTTAGTGCATTATTCACAAAAACCACAAAGTGGAAACAACTCAAATGTCCATCAATGGATGAACGGATAAACAAAATGTAGTATATTCACACAAGGCAATAGGATTCAACCATGAAAAGGAATGCAGTAGTTACATGCTACAAAGGGGGCTGACCCTTAGAAACATTATACTAAGTGAAAGAAACCAAGGCCGGGCGCGGCGGCTCACGCCTGCAATCCCAGCACTTTGGGAGGCCGAGGCAGGCAGATTACCTGAGGTCAGGAGTTTAAGACTAGCCTGCCCAACATGGTGAAACCCCATGTCTACTAAAAATACAAAAATTAGCCAGGCAGGGTGGCACGTGCCTGTAATCCCAGCTACTTGGGAGGCTGAGGCAGGAGAATCTCTTGAACCCGGGAGGTGGAGAGATGGCAGTGAGCTGAGATTACACCACTGCACTCCAGCCTGGGCAACAGAGCAAGACTCCTTCTCAAAAACACAAACACATAGGCCAGGCATGGTGGCTCATGCCTGTAACCCCAGCACTTTGGGAGGCCAAGGTGGGCAGATCACCTGAGTTTGGGAGTTCGAGACCATCCTGACCAACCTGGAGAAACCCCATCTCTACTAAAAATACAAAATTGGCCAGGTGTGGTGGTGCATGCCTGTAATCTCAGTTACTTGGGAGGCTGAGGCAGGAGAATCGCTTGAATCCAGGAGGCGGAGGTTGCGGTGAGCCGAGATCACACCATTGCACTTGAGCCTGGGCAACAAGAGCGAAATTCCGTCTCAAAACAAACAAACAAATGAAAAAAGAAGCCAGTGACAAAAGGCTCATATGATTCAATTTATGTGAATCTTCCAGAATAAGCAAATTTATAGAGACAGAAAGTTGTTTGGTGGTTTCCAGAGCTGAGGGAGGGGGAATTAGGAAGTAGCTGTTAATGGATATGGAGTTTCTTTTTGGAGTTATGGAATATTCTGGAATTAGATAGTGATTACCCAACTTTGTAAATATACTAAAAGCCAATGAAGTGTACATTTGAAAAGGGTAAATATTATGGTATATGAATCATATTTCAATAAAAAAATGTGTTTATATAAAAGATCCACAGCTCCTTGGAGAGCTGGCTGAGTCCAGCTCTGAGGAACATGGAACATCTTCACACCAGAAAGCACGGGCATTTTCAAAGACTGTTGTTAACGTATGAAAAGGATGTCAGAAGCCAGGCGCGGTGGCTTGCGCATGTAATCCCAGTACTTTGGGAAGCCAAGGTGGCTGGATCATTTGAGATCAGGAGTTTGAGACCACCCTGGCCAACATAGTGAAATCCCATCTAAAGATACTGAAGATACAAAAATTAGCCAGGCATGGTGACGCACACCTGCAGCCCCAGCTACTCGGGGGGCTGAGGCAGAAGAATCACTTGAACCCAGGGAGGTGGAGGTTGCAGTGAGCCGAGATCACACCACTGCACTCCAGCCTGGGCAACAGAGTGAGAACTTGTCTAAAAACAAAGAAAAGAAAGAAAGAAAATGATGTCCGAGTCCACTTGAAGAAGTTCCCACTGGCCAAAGATGAGACAATTTGAGCATTACTGAGAATAATGACTGCAAGTGCTAAAATACATCAAATTTATAAAAATCCATAATGATAATGAAAACCAAATTCTAAAAAAAAAGAAAAAAAGTCTGCTAGTAACCACATATCTGCAAGAATGTGGGCCACTGGATTCTGCACATACTGCTTTGTGTAGGTGTGATTTGGTACAAGCACTCTGGAAAACAGTTTCACATTATCTATAAGGTTGAAGATCGCATACGCCATGACCTAGTGATTCCATTCCTTTGCATAAACCCTGGAGAACTGCATGCATATATTTACCTGGGGATATGTATAGAGCAGAATTTTTTTTTTAAGTACTTTTTATTTTATCCCTTCATGGAAGCCAGCAGAACTTTTCCTAGTAGACAGAAATCAGAAAAAAACCCTGATGTCTGTAAACAGACTAGACTGGTATATCATGGTTTATTCACATATTAGAAACTATTACATATAAGGAAAAATGAGATGCCAGGTACAGTGGTTCATGCCTGTAATCCCAGCACTTTGGGAGGCCGAGGTGGGCAGATTGCTTGAGCCCAGGAGTTGAAGACCAGCCTGGGCAACATAGGGAGAGTCCCATTTCTACAAAAAAATTTTGAAATTACCTGGGTGTGGTGGTGCACACCTGTGGTCCCAGCCACTTGAGAGGCTGAGGTGGCAGAGGTGCCTGAGTCCACTGAGGATGCAGTGAGCCCCGATTGCACCACTGCACTCCAGCCTAGGTGACAGAGCAAGACTCTGTCTCAAAAAGTAATAATAATAATAATAAAATTAAAAATAAAATAAAAAAGAACAGACTTTAACGAATACATAATTCATTACTTAAAATTTAAAAAGACCAAGTGTGGTGGCTCATGCCTGTAATCCCAGCACTTTGGGAGGCCGAGGTGGGTGGATCACCTGAGGTCAGGAGTTCGAGACCAGCCTGGCCAACATAGTGAAACCCCATCTCCATTAAAAATACAAAAATTAGCTGGGCGTGGTGGCATGTGCCTGTGGTCCCAGCTACTATAGAGGCTGAGGCAAGAGAATCACTTGGGCCCAGGAGGCGAAGGTTTCAGTGAGCTGAGATTGAGCCACTGCACTCCAGCCTAGGTGACAGAGCAAGACTCTGTCTCAAAAAGTAATAATAATAATAATAAAATTAAAAATAAAATAAAAAAGAACAGACTTTAACGAATACATAATTCATTACTTAAAATTTAAAAAGACCAAGTGTGGTGGCTCATGCCTGTAATCCCAGCACTTTGAGAGGCTGAAGCAGGAGGATCACTTGAGCCCAGGAGTTCAAGGCCAGCCTGGGCAACAGAGGGAATCCCCATGTCTCTAAAAAAATAAAAATAAAAATAAATTAAAAAGACAGCTGGGCATGGTGGTGCACTCCTGTGGCGCCAGCTTCTCAGAAGGCTGAGGTGGGAGGATTGCTTGAGCCCAGGAGCTTGAGCCTAAATGGGCCAAGATCATGCTACTGTGCTCCAGCCTGAGCAAGACTCTGTTTCAAAAAAGAAAGAAAGAAAGAAAAATCAGAAAAATCAAAAAGAAACAGAACTCTTTGGTTTTGGATGCATACTTACATGATAAAACCAAAAACAAAGCAGTGAATAACCCTAACTATCTAGAATGGTGGGTTCCAATTGGGGAGAGAGGGGCTTGTGATGGGAATGGGTCTGAGGGGGTCCTTCGGTGCTGTGGCAATGTTCTGATTTGTTTTACCTACATGATGGAGACACTGGCTTTATATTAAATTTGTTAAAATGTTGCTGTGGTTTGAGTGTGTCCCCTTCAAAACACATGTGGAAATTTGATTCCCAATGTGGCTGTGTTGGGAGGCAGGGCCTAGTGAGAGGTGTTTGGATTACCGGGCACTGCCCTCATGACTAGATTAATGCCACCTTGCGGGAGCGCTGTGGGAACGGATTAGTTCCCATGAGAGCACGCTGTTATAAAGCGAGCCTAGCCTCTCGTCTGTGTCTCTTTTGCATTCGCCCACTGTCGCTCTGGCACCTGCTCCTGTCATAGTAGAATGCAGCCAGGTGGTCCTCACTAGAAGCCACACAGACCCGACGCCATGCTGCTTGGACTTCTCAGCCTCCAGAATTGTGAGCCAAATAAGTTCCTTGTCCTTTTAAATTACCGAGGCTCATGTATTCTGTTATAGCAACACAAAAAAGACTAAGACAAATGTACAACCTATTTTATATATGTTTATATTTTTAAAAAGGAAAAAATATTCGTTGGTCACCATTGGAGGTTGCTATAGCACCAACTCATTTCTTCAAAAATGGATACATAGGCTGAGTGCGGTGACTGACACCTGTAATTCCAGCACTTTGGGAGGCCAAGGTGGGCGGATCACAAGGTCAGGAGTTCGAGACCAGCCTGACCAACATAGTGAAACCCCATCTTTACTAAACACACAAAAATTAGCCAGGAGTGGTGGCGCGTGCCTGCAATTCCAGCTACTCAGGAGCCTGAGGCAGGAGAATCACTTGAACCCAGGAGGCGGATGTTGCA
>NW_012115599.1:12985677-13002776 GCF_000951035.1 Colobus angolensis palliatus
GAGATCACGCCACTGCACTCCAACCTGGGCAACAGAGCAAGACTTTGTCTCAAAAAAAAAAAGTATAAAGAGGCCGGGCTTGGTGGCTCATGCCTGCAATCCTAGCACTTTGGGAGGCTGAGGCGGGAGGATTACTTGGGCCCAGGAGTTCAAGACCAGCCTGGGCAACATGGGGAGACCCTGTCTCTACCAAAAAAATAAATAAATAGCCAGGCTTGGTGGCACAGAGCTGTAGTCCCAGCTACTGGGGAGGCTGAGTTGTGAGGATCACTGAAGCCCAGGAGGTTGGCTGTGGTAAGCCAAGATCATGCCACTGCTCTCCAGCCTGGCCAACAGAGTGAGACCCTGTCTCAAAAAGCAAACAAAAAAAAAGGATGAAGGGAAGGAATGGAGCCTTTATCTTCCAGTATGCACCATGTTTCAGAATAACAAAATAGGTGAAGAGGAATAGTTCTTTGTATAAGTCTAGCTCATAAACGCAAACAAAATGATCAAATTAGAAAGAAAGTAACCATCTGGAGAGGAGAAAGTATGATGGAAATCGGACTTGAGCTTGCAGTAGAGATGAGATGGCCAGAGCCCTCAGGGGTCCTCATCTTTCTGTGCCCCTGGTCCCCCAGCTGTCGCAGGGAGTGCCTGTTCCCTGCAGACCACGATACCCCAGCAGGCCACACCCACAGTGAGATGGACATGATTCTCTTTTCTTTTCTCTTTTCTTTTCTTTTCTTTTCTTTTCTTTTCTTTTCTTTTCTTTTCTTTTCTAATAGAGACAGCATCTCCCTATGTTGCCCAGGTTGGTCTTGAACTCCTGGGCTCAAGCAATCCTCCTGCTTTGGCTTCCCAAAGTGCTGGGATTACAGGCATGAGCCACCACGCCTGGCCTGGACATGCTCATTTGCATATATTTCACATACTATTTCATGTCCAAAATTCACACAAATATTCCTGAAGTTCTGCCAAGAGAGGCACAGTCCCTCGGTGCAGCCCCTGGAGGAAGCCTGCAGGGCTGAGGTTTGGAACAGAGTGCTGGCCTCCTCTGCCGCAGCCCAAATGAGCAACGGTCAGAGAGGCCTGAGGGCCAGGGAAGGGGGAGTCCTAGGGAGAGAAGGGAAATCCCGAGCTGACACAGGCCTGGAGTGCCCACCCCTGAGCTACTGCCTCATAGACGCCCATTACCCAGGCAGTCCTTGGGGGTGCCCTCTCCACCCTTACATTCCTCAGGTGGCAATTTTGTGATTTGGTTGCTCCCTGTCAGGATGGTCTTGGCCCTGTTTGGCAGGAAAGAAGGAAGTCCCCTGTGATTTGCCACCCGCCCCCAGCCCTGTCCAGGGGCCCCCAAGCTGAGCCAAGCCAGCTTTGCAGCTTACCAGGCCAGCTGGTGCAAGGGGGAGGGGCCATCAACACCCAGGCCATGCTGGGGCTGGCAGAAAGGCCCACCCAGCTGTCAGGGCCAATGACAAGGGGCTGGCAAGGGGGCAGAGGCAGGGATCCTGGGCCCTGTAGGGTAGGAGAGGCCTCCTATCAGAGGTGCCCCGTCTGGGGCAGGGCCAAGTGGGGCAGATGAGATGGCGGCCAGTCATCCAACACCTGGGGAGCAGGCAGCAGTGGCAGCCCAGTGTCCGATGAAGCTGATGATAGAGGTGACACCAGATATCCTGCTGGTGGCGGCGGGGGAGCATGGGGAGGGCTGGGGAAGGGGCTGCAGGAAGCTGGAGAGCCAAATTCAACCCCGTGCTTTCGAATCTCAGCTCTATCATACATTTACCAAGAGACCTCAGCTGGGAGTTGCAAGTCTCTCTGCAGCCTCAGCTTACACATCTGAAGATGGGGTGCTGTGAAGGCGAAGGGGAGCCTGGCACAGTGCTAGCACATAGTTCATGCTCAATAGACATCTTGTTGTAATTATGGAAGCTGGGACTGCTGAGGGCTCAGTAGGAGTAACCACGGTGGTGGCGGCTAAATACTGGGCAGATCCACTCACTGGCAACTCCAGGGACAAGGACACAGTGTATGTCATCCACTGCTGAATGGCCCGACGCCTAGTTCACACAGCACACCACACGCCATACATATTCATTTAACATTCAAAAGGATGAACGCGTGAGAGTAAAACTACAAACCAGCAGCCACTAAGACAGCTTGTCAGCTAATCAGAGGATCCGGAGTAAGAATCTGAGCCTAAATCTAACCGCTTCCTGGCTGTGCAACCTCAAGCAAGTTATTTTAGCCCTGAGAACCTCAGCTTCCTCCTCTAGGAAATGGGAATAATGATCATTAATAAATACCATCGTCACAGGCTTGTGGCAAGGCTCAAAGCAGAAATGGATATGGAAATAGAGGGGGTACTGCCAGTGTCATTCTATCAGGTGGGGTACCCATCTCTCAGCAGCTGTGGGTGCTGGCTGCCAACAGCTCACCGCTGCCCCCTTCCCCTAAGAGTTGCCCTCAGCTTACAGGAGCTGCCTCATCTGGAGATGCAGGGGGAGGCTAGGCCCTTCCCTGGGAGCAGCTTGCAGACAATGACCATCCGCTAAGGGGCTACAAAGGTCTGGCCCCTTGTCTGGAGGAAGGTAACCCTGTGAGACTGGCTGTTCATAATCTAGAGCTCTCTGTGGGATCCTAGCTGTAAGCACATCTTTTCCTGCTCTAATACGAGCATGCCTGCAATAAATCATTTGCCCAGGAATTCCTGTCTCAGCTCTGCTTCCAGAAGACCAGACCTGAGACAGGAAGTATTTTGTAAACAATGACACACTAGGCACAAATATGTGTTTTTAAATTTTTTTTTTTTTTAATTTTAGGAAACATTGAAAGTAGAGGAGTTAGCAATGTGAGAGGAGGAGGTGGTCAGCTCTGTGGGCAGGGGTGAGGGGCAGGGGAAGGCCAGTCATGCTGCTCTGCCCCCACCCAAACCCTGCCTTCATGGAACGCTTGGGCAGGTAAGGGAGACAGACAAGAAACCAGCAAGAGCATAATGTCAGGGATAAGTGCTATGAAGATGATAAAGTAGGATCAGGGGATGGGGGACAACGAGGGCTATTTTTGATGAGACGGTCTGGGAGGCCTCCCTGAGTGGGGTGATGTGGGTCGAGATGTGAACATTATGAGCCATGCAGGCCTTTGGGGAAGAGAATTCCAGGCATAGGGAATAGGAGTGCAAAGGCCTTGGGGTAGGGTGTTTGAGGGGCCCAAGAAATGACCTGGGGATCAGTGAGGCTAGGATGTACAAGAGGAGGTCTGGGCAGCCAGATCACATAGGGCCTTGTAGGCAATTATAGGGCTTTTTTTTTCTGAGACAGAGTCTTGCTCTGTCACCCAGGCCGGGGTGCAGTAGTACGATCTCAGCTCACTGCAACCTCCACCTCCCAGGTTTGAGGGATTCTCCTGCCTCAGGCTCCCGAGTAGCTGGGACTACAGCTGTGTGCCACCATGCCCGGCTAATTTTTGTAATTTTAGTACAGATGAGGGTTCACCATGTTGGCCAGGCTGGTCTCGAACCCCTGACCTCAGGTGATCCACCCACCTCGTCCTCCCAAAGTGCTGGGATTACAGGCATGAGCCACTGCATCTGGCCTGTTATAGGACTTTGGGCTTTATTCTGAATGGCAGGGGAGTCATTGAAGAGCTTTAGCAGAGGAAGGATGTGATCTGATTTAAGTTTAAAGGACCTTTGGCTGGTGAGGCAAGGACGGGCCAGGAAGACCAGGTAAAGACTGCTGCAAACATCTAGGAGAGGATAGTGGAGGCTGAGAAGGGAAGGCAGCAATGGAGGTGACAAGAAGTGGGTGGATTCTGGGTGTTCTGAATGTAGAATTGAAGGACTTACTGATGACAAGATGAGGTGTCAGAAACAGACAAATGCAACTCCCAATTTACAGAGAGGACAGAAGAACACACTAAACAACACCAAAGGGATGCAATCAACAAAATCCAGTCTGCAGGAAACACAGCAGGACAAACCACCTGCTTTCTCCCATAAACTGCAAAAGAATAAGAAAAGATGGAGAGGAGAACTGTGGATTGAAAGAGACTAAGACATATCAATCAATCACAATGTGTGAACCTTACCTGGAACTTGATTTAAACAAACTATTTAAAAAACAAGAAGACATATCTCAGACAACAGGGAATGTGAATACTAAGTGAATATTTGACTATATAAAGGAATTAATACTTATTGGGTATAATAATGGTATTGTGATTACGTTAGAAAAAGTCCTTATCTTTTAGAGAAATATCTTGATTGAGATGAGACTGGACATGTGTTGGTATCTGTTGATGCTAAGCCATGAGTATATGACTGTTATATAACATTTTCTCTACTTCTGTAAATGCTTATGTTTCACAATAAAAAGTTTGCAAATAAAAGAAGAGGAAACAGAATCCAAGGGAGGGGGTTGAGTGGCCCTAGGCCCCTCCGTGAGTCACTGTCAGGGCCAGGACCTCAGCCTAGACCCCCAACCCCCAGCCCTCCAGCCCTGCCTCGGCTGCCTCTCTTGTCCTCAGTGGCTTGTCAAGGCTAGGCCCCGGGAACCCAGGGATGAAATGTGTGACCTCAGGGAAGGCCCAGATTGGGCAGAGTGGGGCTGAGGGATGCAGGGTCTTTGCCAGGCCCTGCAAGGAGAAGCAGGCCCTGGGCCACCTGTCCCAAAAGATCCAATGAGGTGGATCATTTAAAATGCCCTGCAGCAGCAATCCAGGCTGGCTGTCCCACCAGCCTCACGGCCCATCTCCGCTCTGGTGTTCCTGTACTGATTTCCTCCCCAGCCCCTGAGCCCACCACTCTCATTCCACCTTTGCATCTTTTTCCTTGCTGTCGCTCTACCTGGAATGTACCCCCCACTCCCCCCATCTCTGAATCTGACCATCCTTTCCTTCTAGGTCTGCCTTCTGCAGAAGGCAACCCTCTTTCAGTCTTCCAGAACACACCTGCCTCCAGTCTCTGAGACAAGAGATGATCCCCACTCCTTGACGACAGGTGCTGAGACACAGAGTCTCACAAGCACAGCTTCTGGAGTCAGACTGCATGGCTGTGAATCTGGCTCAGCCACTAACTCACTGTGTGACCTCAGGCAAGTCACTTAACCTCAGTTGCCCCATCTGTAAAATGGGGATAACCGCATGAGGTTACTAAGAGGACTAAATGAGTTAATAAATACGGATAAACAAAATAGTGCCTGGCACATGTCAGGGATCCCTGGCCCCTCCTTTGTGTTCCTACAGGACTCCCCAGTGGTACGCAACCACCACTTTGCCAGATACCCCACTTCTGCCATACTCCTTCTGTAACCCTCCTGATACCCAGATGTTACCTTACCTTACCCCCGTTCCCATCCCGCCAGGTTTCAGGCACCACAGGTCTGGGAGGAGGGAGAGGGGAAATAAGCCCATGAGGGAACCAGCTAAGAACCAGCCACAAATAAAAACTCTCCAAACATACGTGGCAGTATGTGATTCAAATGCCATCAGATTAAGGGGAATGCAGTTTACGTGCTCATTTTTTTAGCTTTCTAAGAAAAAAATTCCCAGTATCATCAAGTGCAGTTTTAATTTTTTTCCTCATGAGTAATGATATTTGTTTATAAAATGCAGACAGCACAGAATGGCTGAAATAAAGTGGATGCATTCTCCCTCTATCCCGGCGATAGGCCTCCCCCGCAGGTAAGCTCTAATCACAATCAGGTATGCAGTCTTCTACGCATTGTTATGTAAATATGAACAGAGAGGAACACATGTACATGTACTTTAAACATTGGATCATACTACACACATTCTACAAAGCCACTTGCTTTAACTTATCAGTACGTTGTGACCATCTTTCCACACTGGTAATAAGCTCCGCCCTGTCTTGTCTCAATGTCCCCAAGCACCTAAAGTGGTGCCTGGCAGGCAGCAGACATCCAGAGAGATCCGTTGACTAAATCCCGGAATGAACAACTGCCTGAAATCACAGCGTACAAAGCTGTCTTGACTTTGTCACTGGTCCCTCTGACAGACATCTAGTTTCGCTACACTGACTGTCTCTGCTCAGCTAATCTTTGCACCCTGCTCAGAGTGTACCTGTGGGATAAGTCCCAAAAAGTGGAATTGCCAAGTCAAAACTGTGACCACTGTTGCCAAAAACACAGTGCTAACGTATGCTCCCCGACTGACGTGAGAGTTCCAGTTTCCCACGCCCTCCGCCAGATGAGAGCTTTCTTAGGATGAGGACTTTTATTTCTTAAATGGATTAACCCTATTTAGCGATTCCACCCTTGATCACCACCTCTCCCTTTGTCCCACCTGCATAAATGAGAAAACTATTGTTTTATTATTTCTCAGCATCAGTAAGGAGCCAAAATCCACAAATAAGGGGCTACTCTCTAGCCAGTATAGAAAGTTAACAGATGGGAAATTTGGAACATCTCACCTGTTTCTAAAAATGGATGTGTTAATGTTTCAAAACTGTCAACTTCAAACAAGTATCTATTGATTCTTCCCCCACACTCAAGAAGAGAAAATTCTCGCCCTCTCTCTCCACTCCTCCCTATCCCAGCCTACACTGGCCACATTTAGTCAATAAAAATTCAGGGCCAGGGACGGTGGCTCATGCCTGTAATCCCAGCACTTTTGGAGGCTGAGGCGGGCAGATCACTTGAGGTCAGGAGTTTGAGACCAGCCTGGCCAACATGGCGAAACCCCATCTCTACTGAAAATACAAAAATTAGCTGGGTGTGGGCGTGGTGGCAGCCACCTGTAATCCCAGTTACTCAGGAGGCTGAGGCAGGAGAATAGCTTGAACCTGGGAGGCGGAGGTTGCAGTGAGTCGAGATCGCGGCATTGCACTCCAGCCTGGGCAACAAGAGCAAAACTGCATCTCAAAAATAAATAAATAAATAAAAATAAAATAAAATAAAAATTCAGGACACCTAGTTAAATCTGAATTTCAGATAAATGACGAATATAGTTTTTGTTTTGTTTTGTTTTTGAGACGGAATCTTGCTCGGTCGCCCAGGGTGGAGTGCAGTGGCGCGATTTCGGCTCACTGCAAGCTCCGCCTCCCGGGTTCAGGCCATTCTCCTGCCTCAGCCTCCTGAGTAGCTGGGACTACAGGCGCCCGCCACCGCACCAGGCTAATTTTTTGTATTTTTAGTAGAGACAGGGTTTCACCGTGGTCTCGATCTCCTGACCTTGTGATCCGCCGGCCTCGGCCTCCCAAAGTGCTGGGATTACAGGCGTGAGCCACTGCGCCCAGCCAGTTGTTTTTTTTTTTTTTATTAAAAATATGTCCTGTGGAATGTTTGGGTCATACTTAGACTAAAAAATAACAAAAACACATCTGTCATTTTTCTGAAATTTAAAATTCCCTGAGTATCCTGCATTTTATATAGAAAGACTACCCTGGCTCCTACCCAGCATTTTAATATCAAGTGATTTTTAGCCTGGACAATGTAGTAAGACCCCAACTCTACAATAAATTTGAAAAATTAGCTGGGCATGGTAGCACACCACCTGTAGTCCCAGCTACTCAGGAGGCTGAGGTGGGAGGACCCCTTGGGCCCGGGAGGTCGAGGCTGCAGTGAGCTATGATGGTGTCACTCACTCCAGCCTGGGTGACAGACCAAGACCCTGCCTCTAAAAAGAAAATAATAATAACAATATGGAGTGATTTTAAAATAATAGCCAAGGTAGGGCAGGCGCAGTGGCTCACGCCTGTAATCTCAGCACTTTGGGAGGCTGAGGCAGGTGGATCACAATGTCAGGAGTTCAAGACCAGCCTGGCCAAGATGGTGAAACCCTGTCTGTACTAAAAATACAAAAATTAGCCGGGTGTGCTGGTGGGCACTTGTAATTCCAGCTACTCAGGAGGCTGAGGCAGGAGAATTGCTTGAACCCAGGAGACGGAGGTTGCAGTGAGCCAAGATGGCGCCACAGCACTCCAACCTGGGCAACACAGTAAGACTCTGTCTCAAAAATAATAATAATAATAATAATAATAAATAATAGCCAAGGCCTCCTCTGCCCTCCCAGTTTTCAGGTATCCTGCAGCCCCTCACACCCAAGGTTGAGGTCTTCAGAGGCAGCACCCAGGGGAGGGTGGAGGGGAGCCCCCCATCCCAGTCCCCAGCCCAGCCCTCCCCTCCAGGCCACCCTGCCCCTGGCTGGAAACCAGCCACAAAGTGTCCACAGCAGGTGAGTCTGAAGTGGCTACTGGGTTTTCTTCATTTGGCTTTCCAGTACATTCTAAATTGCTCCCCCACAGACACGCTCCCTTTCTGGAAATGGCACCAGCAACTTCCCTGGCATTAGAGGTCCTGTCTCCCCAGAGCCAGCTGAGGCCAGGCTCCAGTTGATCTTGTCCCTTCAGCCCACCTCTGCGTTCCTCCCAACCCATCTTTCCTGGTGGTGAACACTATCTGTTGCCCCATGGGGTGGGTGCTGTCAGCAGGCGACCTCAGTGGGCAGATGCTTCAGGGACTGCTGCTACCACAGAGTCACCCGCCAGAAGGCATGCCCAAACCCAATGCCTGATGGGCACAGGATGCTGGGGTCTAGGGCCTGACTCTCCCAAGCAAATGGGCATGACCTGAAAGGCTACTCCAGCCCCAGGGCACCCTGTTGCCTGTTGGGACTGCATCAGAGTCCACTTCCCCTTCATCCAGTCCCACTTCCTTCCCTGTTTTCCACAGTGAAGCTCCAGGACTCCTCCCCTACCTGCCTGCCAATCCTCACGGCTACTTCCTGGGACCCTAACCTGCCCCCAGGTCCCCAGCCCAGCCCTCCCCTCCAGTCCACCCTGCCCCTGGCTGGAAACCAGCTACGAAGTGCCCGCGGTGGGTGGGTCTGATGTGGCTAATGGGTTTCCTTCATTCAGCTTTCCAGTATATTCTAAACTGCCCACAGCAAACCCATATTACTTTGGTAATAAGAAAAAATAATAAAAGCTACTTTTCTTTAAGAAAAACGTAAAACCAAACCAAGCAGCGTCCTTCTTATCTGGTATACCCACTCCTCCCCCAACTCCTCCACCTGGTTCCCCAGGGAGGGCCCCCCAAATCAGTGAATGTCCATGCCCCTAATGTCCTCTCCTGTCCCTTCTGTCCTTCCAGACCTGTAGCCAGTTTCACTTCTCCAGGGAAGGCTTTCTACCACCAACTCATTCTTGCTGTGGGGATACCTGCAAACTTCTGAATGGGTTCCTCATCTCCTAATGGGAGAAGAGTGCAAAATATGTCCTGATATTGGTGAGGAGAGAAAGTAGATGATAGGACCAACAGTCACTCACTCAGTCCACAAGCCAGAGCTGGGTTTACTCTGTGCCAGGCCATGGGGCCACCGGAAACAGCACACAGACTCTGCCCCCACAGACCCCACAGCCCAGCAGGAAGAGGCGATCAGAAGCCTGAGAGTACGTGATGGGAGCATTCCCAGGGGAGGCAGCCAGGCTGTGGGGAGGGGATTCATGGGTGGGGCTCCCAGCCCAAGCTGGGGAAGCCTCTGGAGGGAAAAGGAGTCTCAGTAGACTCCCGAGGGTGAGAGATTTGGGTGGGAAGGAAGAGGGAGAGAAGGAGACAGGAACAGCCTGGGCAAAGGCCTGCAGGTGACAGAAGCCCCACTTGCCTGAGGAACTGAAAGCAGCTCAGGGCAGCCAGGGGGCAGAGGGAGGGCGAGAAGGGAGAAATGGCCTGGGTGTGGGAACGGTGGCAGAGCCACGCTAGGGAGACTGCATGGCTGTTAAATAGTAACACGGGCCATTGTGGAATGAATGAATGATTGAGTGACTGAATGTGAACTCTGGGAAATAGCCGGCAACCTAAAGGAGAGGATTGAGTCCCCTCTTGGGCTTTCCCTCTATTCCCCAGGACCAAAGAGCCACCCAAACCGGACAGTTCTCTTTAGGCCCTTCCTAAGCCTAGAAATGTTGATGTCCTTCACAGACACAGGCCTGTGGCTAGGCCAGAACCCTTGGTGGCAGCCTCTTCCTCTGAAGTGGGTTTGCTCCTCCACACACTAGGGTCATAAGACCCCTGAGAGCTTGCTAGGAAGACCCCAGAGGCTGAGGACGGCCTGGCTTGGGCCTTCCCAGCTTTCCTGATGTTGACCTGGATTTTCCCAAGGACTGGGACAGAGGCAGAGACCCTGGTCTAATAAGGTTGGCACCCCAGGAAGAAAGTGCCAACCCAGCAGCCTGAGGAGAGTCAGACCTTCACATCAGGCCTTCCCCCAAGCCAGGACCAGGCCTGGACACTCAAACCAGGGGCCCATAAGACGCTCTGGAGCCAGCAGGTTGCAAGACTATCTCCAAAAGCCATAGCTGCCCATCAACTCCAGGCTTAGGAAGGGCCTAACCAGGCATGGTGGCTCAGGCCTGTAATCCGAGCACTTTGGGAGGCCGAGGCGGGCAGATGACCTGAGTTCAGGAGTTCAAGACCAGCCTAAACCCCGTCTCTACCAAAAATACAAAATTAGCTGGGTGTGGTGGTGCATGCCTGCAATTCCAGCTACTTGGGAGGCTGAGGCAGGATAATCGCTTGAACCTGGGAGGCAGAGGTTGCAGTGAGCTGAGATCTCACCATTGCATTCCAGCCTGAGCAACAAGAGTGAAACTCTCTCTCTCAAAAAAAAAGGAAGGGCCTAAAGAGAACCGCCTGGTTTGAGTGGCTCTTTGGTCCTGGGGAATAGGGAGAAAGCCCAAGAAGGGGCTCGACCCCCTCCCTCAGGTTGTCAGCTATTTCCCAGAGTTCACATTCACTCATTCAATAAGTCATTCATTCCACAAATTATTTACTTGGTGTCAAACCCTGCTTTGGTGCAGGGGCAATGACAGAGATGAATCAGACAGATTCCCAGCCTGAAGGTACTTCCAGTCTAGAAGGAGATGAACAAAACCAATAACCCAGCCACAAGGCAGTCCAAGAACATAGGGCGGGGGGCAAGGATCTCACCTGCGGTATCAGGGAAGCCGCTGGAGGGGGTGGCTTGAGAGTGGTGATTTGGACATGTGATAGAAAGGCCAGGATGGAGGATGGAAGCTAAATCGCTGACAGACAGTCGTGTTTGCACCCCAGCTGTGCCAGGGGCTGGGGCAATTTGGGTTATTTATGGTTGTGCCTAGAAATAAGCGGCCATATGTGTCACTGCCTATGTGGTGCAGAGCTGGGCTATTGTGGGTAGGGGCAGCTGGGGCTTGAAGCTGGGTCTGGCCT
The DNA here is from genome assembly GCF_000951035.1 of Colobus angolensis palliatus. Lineage (NCBI taxonomy): Eukaryota > Metazoa > Chordata > Mammalia > Primates > Cercopithecidae > Colobus > Colobus angolensis. Next base: position 12,996,864 of record NW_012115599.1, read on the forward strand.
AGCTCCCGGGTTTGCCACCATGTCCCCTACACCCTGATGACCCTTTAACCTTTTCATGGCCTCTTGTAAGGTGAAAATAAGGGGCAGAGACAGCTCCAACAGGCAGCAAGTGACCTGGGGCTTGCAGGGGAGGGCAGTGCCCAGCAGCCCATGGCTTCTGTATCTGCGGGCCTTTTAGCATCATCACCTCCTTCTTGCCTCCTCCTCCCTCCCCGCTCCCATCCCAGCTGTGGGGGAAGGGGTAGGGGACAGAAGGAAATACCTTTAACCATAAGCCAGACAGGCATCATCTGCTGTGTTTCTCCCCAGCCCACTCTGATCCATAAATAGCCTACGCACCAAGCTGACACCAGCCCACCCACCCCTTCTGGTAGCAGTCCAGAGACCCGGACCGCCCGGGCCCAGGCCCCAGCTTTCCAAGGAACCTATTTCCGGCGCTTTTCCTGGGGTAAGGGCCTCCGTTGCCGGCTCGCTCCCCCAAGGGACCCAGCACAGGGGCATCCTGACACTGCCTGGGTGATGCCCGAGAACTCTGTCCCCTGAAAGCATCCCCGGACGTGCACCCACTTCTCTCCAGGCAACTGCCCAACCCTTCCCGGACTCTGGCCCAGGGAGATGTCAGTCCCGGCGCCCACTTCCAACACGCACTCCCTAACTGGACACCCACACACACAACCCCCCCGCCCTCTATTCAAGGGCCAGACCCCCTACCTGGGGGCAGGAGCGCCGGGCACCATCGGCGGCGCCTCGGGGCTACGCGGGACCTCTGGGGCTCAGCGTCAAGCCCGGTCGACTTCCCGGGGGTGGAGGGGGCTGGCGCTGCCGCCGCCACCGCGTCTCTCTGGGATATCGCCGGGGCTGCGGGAAGGAGGAAGGTCAGAGCCGAGGCGGAGAGGGGGGAAGGATGAGGAGGAGGCGTGCACAGAGCAGCGCAGATTAGAGAGGCATTTTTAGCGAGCCAATGGCAGCGCGGCAGGGCGGCGCGGTGGCTGCGCAGGTGGACGCGCGGCTGCTGCCTGGGAGGCAGCAACCAGTTTGGCAGGCGCCGGGGGTGGCGGGTGGCGGGTGGCGGGTGGAGAGTGGGGTCCGGCTCCCTGCCGCTTCAGCGGACCCCTGCCCCAGCAGTCTTGCTTGGTTCCCTCCTCTGGGGGCTGCCCGCGGCCCCGCGCGTGCTGGGATTCCTCCCGTCCGCCCTCCTCCCTAGCCCTCCCAACTGGCGCCCTCGGAGCCTGGGGTGTTGCTCCCCGCCTCTTTCCCCATCTCCCCACCGCCCTGGCCTTTCCTCCTCTCCCGAGCCTCGGCATCCCTTGGTGCGTGCGGGTGCCTGTGTGGTGGCTGCGCCACTGCCCCACCGATGCCCAGCCCCGCCCGCAGCTTCTGCCCTGTGACCCCATGGGGCAGGGTCGCTAACCCTTATGTCCTAGTTCCAGCAGGACCGTCTGTCGCCAAGCAAACTCCAGGCCATGTCCTTGGGGCTCTCTAGGGGGCTTGGGGCCTAACAGGGGACCCTCAACGGCCTTCACTCTTCCGAACTTGAGCCCTGAATGCTGCCTGGAGCCTGGACACTGCAGAGGGGAGCGGGGCACGTACCTATTGAAGGCCTGTTCTGTATCAGGCACTGATGAGGAGCTGGACTGCAGCAGAGGACAGAACAGACCAAAAACTCCGCCGTCTCATAGTTCACACATGTGAGGGAAGATAGATATTCAATATCAGCAGCTAAGAGTGTTTTTTTGTTTTGTTTTGTTTTTCAGACGGAGTTCCGCTCTTGTTGCCCAGGCTGGAGTGCAATGGTGCCATCTCGGCTCACTGCAACCTCCGCCTCCCGGATTCAAGCGATTCTCCTGCCTCAGCCTCCCAAGTAGCTGGGATTACAGGCGTGCGCCACCACGCCCGGCTAATTTTGTATTTTTAGTAGAGATGGGGTTTGTCCATGTTGGTCAGGCTGGTCTCGAACTCCCGACCTCAGGTGATCCGCCCACCTCAGCCTCCCAAAGTGCTGGGATTACAGGCGTGAGCCACTGCGCCCTGCCCAGAGTGTATTTTAAAGTGGTATGCACAGAGTAGAAAAATAAAGCCGGAGGAAGGGAAAGGAAGTGAGTTTGCTCAGGACCAGAATGAGTCCCTGCCCTTTACATGTGTAGGGATTGGTGGGGGTGGGGAGGTGGTGGCTGAATTTGAATGTGAGCCCCTCAGGTAGGCGTGCAGACTCTAGTTTGCCACAGACCTAACTACTCCCTATTGTTTGAGCCTGGAATAGTCACATGTTTGTATTTCCTGACTTCCCTCTCCACGCACTTCACCAGAGGCACTGAAATTCATGGCCCCAGTGACCCAGGGGAATGCCTGAATGCAGTATTTATTTGTGCAATAATTCTCTGAGCACTGATTGCATGTTAGGTGTTGAAGTCCGGGGGGACTCAACACCTAGCTGGGGAAGCCAGATGGTAGTATGTACCTCAAGGCTGACTAGGACGGCCTTGAGTGGACAATGTTCTGGAGAAGGTCAGTATAAGATTCTGGTTTAGGGCCATCCAGGAAGGCTTCCTGGAGGAGGCAGCATTCCAACAGGGTGCCAAAGGTTAACTGGGATTCTGATGAGCCAGACAGGGCAGGAGGCAGGGATGGATTGCTGGGAAAGGCCAGCAAGGCCAGGGGACATTTGGCAAGTGGCTAGGGCTGGGTCGTGGAGCACTGCTGGACACCCTCTATGCAAGGAGCATGCTGTTTGTCTCGGGATGGTGAAGCCCCACCCTCTACTCCCACTCCAGCAGTTCCTGGTCCTAGCTGCCTTTACCCCAACCTAGAATTTCCCAGTAGCCCCAGAAGGAGGTATAATGAGTATGTGGGTGGCAGAGGGGAGGAACATCAACTTCACTTAGTTGCTTGCTTGCTGAGTGAACATGGACAGGTAACTCAACCCCTTGAGATTCAGCCTTTTCATCTTAATAGCCATGTGGCAAGTAACTTACTTGATCTGTTCCTTGGTTCCCCAGCTTGGAAAATGGGCATGGCAACAGCACCTACCTCACAAGACAATTAGGTGAACTGCTTAGCACATACATACTCAGTTAATTTTGTTGTATTGATGATGATGATGATAATTACACTTGCCTTATAGGGTTATTGCAATTAGACAAAGAACGTAAGTCACCTAGCATAGTGCCTGGGACTTAGTAGGAGTGCCAAAATAATGGTATTATTATTATCATCAACTACATGCACGCCAAAATTTCTGCCTTTCTGGTCTACCACAGTGGCATGAAACACCTCTCTTTAGACAGAGCTTTATTTTTATTTTTATTTTTTTCAGACAGGGTCTTACTCTTTCGACCAGGCTGGAATAAAGTGGTGCAATCACAGTTCACTGCAGCATCGACCTCCTAGGCTCAAGCAATCCTCTTCCACCTCAGTTTCCCGGGTAGCTGGGACTACAGGCGCATGCCACCACACCTAGCTAATTGTTTAAAATTATTTGTAGAGACAGGGTATCGCTATGTTGCCCAGGCTGGTCTCAAACTCCTGGGCTCAAGTGAGCTGCCCACCTCAGTCTCCCAAAGTGCTGGGATTACAGGCATTAGCCGCCGTGCTTGGCCTACCAGGACTTTTTTTAATGTAAAGAAGCTAATTCCCCAAGAGGCTCTTAAAGGACAATCTAGGATGGATAGACTAACAATTGGCCCCTCCCCTACTAATACATTAGCCTGGCTCAATGTGTCATCAGGAGCTTTGATGTAGATGGAATGGAGCCCAGGCCTGGAAGGTTTTGAAAAGGCAGTGAAGTCCAGAGCACAGGACACTGACTGAGAGAGGACACTGACTGAGAGAGGACACTCGATGTTCCTCGGCAGCAGGCAGTCGGTGGAGGATGGCGAGAGCAGGAAGAGGACATTCACAGGGAAGGGGGTGTAATGCAGAGGGCACAGGGAGGACTCTGCCTTCGCAGGGGTGGAGCCACTTGGGGACGGTGTGGAAGGGCAATGGCTGGGCAGACCTGATTGGGCAGAGGTAGGGAGAGGGAGGAGGTGGGTGGGGAAAGGGGTGAGAGAGAAGACTGAGCTGGGCTTACTCCTTTAGGAGTTGAGGCTTCCCTAAAGCTGAATTCAGGCCTTAGCAGCCTCAAGCCCTGAAAAAATGAGAGTGGAATACACACACATACACACACATACACCCCTGTCCTGTGTAATCTAAAATAAACTGTTATTTTAGGAATTGACACAACTTCCATGCCTCCTAAAATTAAACTAGCTTTCTTCTAGATTTTCTGTCTGCAAAACTTATGTTCATCAAAGATAAACTTTCTCTCTCTCCATCTCTCTCTCCTCTCACCTCTTTCTCTTATTGTTTTGTGCCCCTGCTCAGAGAATAAGACTTTCTCCCTTTTGCACAGCACTTTTCACTTTTCAAAGCACTTTTCACATCTTTCTTCTCCTCAATGCACTGTTTTTTCTTTTTTCCGAGACAAAGTCTTGCTCTGTTGCCCAGGCTGGAGTGCAGCAGCACGATCTTGGTTAATAGCAACCTCCGAACAGCAACCTCCGCCTTCCAGGTTCAAGCAATTCTCCTGCCTCAGCCTCTGGAGTAGCTGGGATTACAGGAGCGCACCACCACGCTTGGCTAATTTTTGTACTTTTTGGTAGAGACAGGGTTTCACCATGTTGGCCGTGCTGGTCTCTAACTCCTGACCTCATGATCCGCCCACCTTGGCCTCCCAAAGTGCTGGGATTACAGGCGTGAGCCACGGTGCCCGGCCTCAGTGCACTTTTTCTCAGTCCCATTAAGATCTGACCAGCCTCAGTTTCCATGGTACCTTCCTTCCCACTGAGAGCCTCGAGCCCTCCCTCCATCAGAAGCCTCCTCCGTTAGGCTGTCTGTACCATAGAGGGCAATGAGGCAGGCCTACAGACCTCCCCAGAGGATTTTTCACATGCAGACATAACATGTGGAAAGGACAGACCAGCACTGGACAAGCCTGTGAAATCAACCAACCAATAAATGAATAATGGATGCCAATTAATATTGCATGTTTAGACTAGGAGAGCGGGAGGGTGGTGGTGACACTGTGGGTTCCCTTTTTTTCCGTCCAAGATGAAAGGCTTCAAGGAGGAGGTGGGGTTTTAACGAGTTTCTCTATTCTTACCACATCTCTGGGTAAAAAGAAAGGACATGGATTTTTTTCCCTAATTTTGGCAGAGCAGGACTCTGAAGCCCAGAGAGGGAAAGTGACTCGTTCAAGGTCACACAGCACATCCGTGACAGAGCTGGGGCTAAAACCAGATCTCCTGACTTCTGGTCAGGTGCTGTCTTTGCCACATGATTCCTCCCCCACAAACCTGCATGGAGGTGGGCAGGTCAGAGCATGGAAAGCAATTGGCCCAGTCGCCCAGTGTGGTGTTTTATTTTCTGAGCTGCCTTTCTGCAGCACGCAGGGGCGTGAGCAGGACACCCCCAAGGCACAAAAGTACTTTAAAAACAGCCTCACAGCTCCTTCTGCCCTCGCCTTATCCTCCTACCAGCTGGCTTCACACTGGCAAACTGAGTGCCATCACCTGCCTGGTGGACAGAGGCTGTTGCCAGCTGTGTCCTGAATCCTGAATCAGGATATCAGAAGCCTCAGAACTGTGCCTTCCTCAGTCTATGACTCATGCCTGGGAGGTTAAAAACTCCCTGAAGATGACGTCTCACCTTGACAAGGCCCTCAGTCTTGGGAGGTGCCCAGAGTTAAGACCCAGACCCAGCCTACTCACCCCAGGACGTACAGACACTGTGGTAAACATAGCCCTTTTCCTGGACCAGGTTCGTTTCTTTCTTTCTCTCTTTCTTTCTTTCTTTCTTTCTTTCTTTCTTTCTTTCTTTCTTTCTTTCTTTCTTTCTTTCTTTCTTCTTTCTTTCTTTCTCTTCTTTTCTTTTTCT
>NW_012115599.1:13002826-13008006 GCF_000951035.1 Colobus angolensis palliatus
GAGGTTGCAGTGAGCCAAGATTGCGCCACTGCACTCCAGCCTGGGCAACAGAGTGAGACTCCATCTCAAAAACAAAGAAAAGAGGAGGGTCTGTTCTCCATCCCTTTCAAGAAGGGTGCTGTTACTACTTTGACCAACAGAAGATGGCAGAGTGATGTGCTAGTTCCCAGCCTAGCCCTTAACCAGCCGGCAGTTTCTGCTTCCTGCCTCGTGTGGATACTCCTCCTTTCAGCAGCCCTCTGACAGCCACCACCAACCCACAGCTGTGACAGAGAGAGGGAAGTCCTAGACTTCCAGCCCCATCAGGCCTTCAGAGACTCCAGCCTCAGCAGTAAACCAACTGCAAAAACACAAGAGACTCTACCCAGCTGAGCTGGGTCAACCCACAGAATCAGGAGAGATACTCATACATTGTTGTTTGATGCCACTAAACTTTGGGGTGATTTGTTATGCAGCAAGGGACAGCCCAGATGGAGGCTTTAAAGTGAAGTGGCTTACCGGTCATGGTGGCTCACACATGTAATCTCAGCTACTCAGGAGGCCGTGGTGGGAAGATCACTTGAGCCCAGGAGTTCGAGACCAGCCTGGGTAACATAATGAGATCTTGTCCCTAATTTTTTTTTCTTTTTTTTTTTTTTTTTAGAAAGAGTCTTGCTCTGTCGCCCAGGCTGGAGTGCAGTGGCGCGATCTCGGCTCACTGCAATCTCTGTCTCCTGGGTTCAAGCTATTCTCCTGCCTCAGCCTCCTGAGTAGCTGGGATTACAGGCATGTGCCACCATGCCCAGCTAATTTTGTGTTTTTAGTAGAGACGGGGTTTCTCCATGTTGGTCAGGCTGGTCTCGAACTCCCAACCTTAGATGATCTGCCCACCTCAGTTTCCCAAAGTGCTGGGATTACAGGGGTGAGCCACCACACCCGGCCTTGGTACTTTCTAAGCTTTACACATAGAAACTACAGGGATTACCAGCCCCCATTTCACGGACAAGAAAATGGAGCCCCACAGAGGTTAGGTAACTTGCCTGAGGTCACAAAACTGGTAGGTGGTAGAGCTGGGATTCAAACTCAGGCAGTCTGGTTCCAAAAGCCATGTTCCTAATCATACAGCTAGGAAAGAAGCAAATATTTACTAAAGGCATTACTATGCACAGGAAGAGCTTACATACTTGCCCTCATGTAGGTACTCTTATCTTCATTTTACAACTGAGGAAATTGAGGCTCAGTGGGTCCTTCGGGGGTGCCTGTCTCCAAGTATAAAAAGAAAGGACACTTGAGATTGTCCTGAGGGTAATGGCTCTGGAACAAGCCTCTATGGCCCAGATACCATCGCCACCTAGTGGCACTGTACCTTAAACGCAAGCAGAATACCTAAGCGAAGGCTGGCCGTCAGGTTCAACACGTGACAGATTTTGCAATTTTTGTTTGCTTGTTAACAATTTTTGTTTGCTTGTTAACAATTTTTGTTTGCTTGTTAAAATTACCTGTTTGCCAGGTAATTTTAACTTTCTTTTCTTTGTTTTTGAAACGAGGCCTTGCTCTGTCTCCTAGGCTTGAGTGAAGTGGCACAATCGTGGCTCGTTGCAACCTCTGCCTCCCAGGCTCAAGCAATCCTCCCACCTCACCGTCCCGAGTAGCTAGAACTACAGACATGTACCACCATGCCCGGCTAATTTTTGTATTTTTAGTAGAGACGGGGTTTTGCCACGTGGGCCAGACCAGTCTCGAACTGGCCTCAAGCCATCCACCCGCCTCAGCCTCCCAAAGTGCTGGGACTACAAGTGCAAGCTACTGCGCCCGGCCAATAATCATCTCTTGTATTTAAGATATGGTCTTGGTCAGAATTCATCATTAGTACTGTCATCCTCAAAATTAATGGTGGGGTTGCAGGGGAGGATCTGTACAAAGTGTTGATTTTTCAGTTTTCCAAGAGCCTCCACACGCATTGTTTCATTTGACTCTTATTACTTTGACTCCTACTTTTTTTTTTTTAATGAGAAATTGACTCATCCAAGGATCATCAATTGAGCTAGTCTTTGAACCCAAGCCTGATGGCCAGAATCTGTATTTTGTAACTGGAGAGTCCCCACTGGGTCAAGCTCCCATGTCCCACGCTCAGAAAAGCTGGGTGAGTTGTCCAAGGGTTCCAGTGAGTCTGTGGCAGGCTTAGGCCTCAAGCCCTGGTCTCCAGAATTTTAGGGATGAGTTCCTCTGCAATCCTGGGCTGTGTTTCAGCTTCTATTTCCTCCAAAGCAAATGCACCTAAGAAGAAAACAGGAGTTAAGCAGAGGCACTGCCATGAGGCTGCTGGGCTGAGCAAACAATACCCCAGAGTATGACACATAGGCAGGTTAAGTACTTTGAACTAAAGGGAAGGCCTCCAAAGTAGCCTCAGAAACAAGGTCTCTCCCCTTCTCTCGTGCGTGCGCTCCAGTCTCTCGCCCCTCTTTCTCCCCTGAGGGAAGTCATAGAAACCAGAATTCCTTTTCTCCAAGGTGAGACATAGAAACTAGAACCCCTTTCCCCCAAAGCAAGCCATAAAACCTAGAAAGATCACTCTCTCCCTTCTCTCCTGAAGACCCTCATTGCAGAAAGGTCCTGCCCCAGACCCTGGGGAAAGGAATGCTACACCGAGAGACCACGATGAATCTGAACAGAAGGCCTGGCTGGGCCTTGCTGGTATTACAGGATCTTTGGGGTGTCAATTTTCTGGCCAGACATGGTGCCCTTGCCTGAGTTCTCATCCTGCAGTACACAGACAAGTAAAGGTGAACAAGACGAAGATGAGCTTTACTGAGTGTTACAACAGCTCAGAAGAGACCGGCAGTGGGTAGCTCCTCTCTGTAGGCAGGGCATCCCTCAGTCAAGTGTTCAGTTCTCAGCAGAGAGGAGGCCCTGGAGGGCGTAGCTGGTCGTCCAGTCGTCTCCAGCTATCAGCAGGGAGGGTAGTTCCTCTTGTCTCCAGCTATAAGTAGAGAGGGTAGCTCCTCTATGCAGCTGGTTGTGTCCCATTATCTCTCTGCCCTCTTTGTTCTCTGGCCATCCTCTGCCCTGCTCTGGCTGAGCCCAGGGTTTTTATGGACCTCAGAGGGGAGGAAATGTCTGCCGATTGGTCCAAGGGGGGCCATGGGTGGGTCAGAAGAGGCACCATGAGACCCCACTCCAGTTTGCCGGGACTGGCAGCCCAGCCGCCAGCTTTCAGGCCCTCCCTAGCTGGAAGGTAGGGCCTTACTAGGAACCTGCCTCCTTCTGCCCAGGCCTCCTGCGTGGCCTGGGCCCTAGGGCTCAGCCCCAACCCTGCTCTGAGATCAGAGCAGGTGCTGGGAGAGGACAGAGGCCAGGCAGTGGAAGCAGCAGACACCCTCGAGCCCGCAGGGACAGGGTGATGTTGGGGGGCCGTCCTGGAGCCCCTGAGGGTGCAGGCTGCAGAGACTCCCAGGTCCTGCACCTGCAGCTGCACCCCGGAGCTCCCACCCCACCAACTTGGAAGGGGCAGGGCTCCTGCTTGTCCCCATCTCCTGCCTGTTCCATGGAGCAGGAGGCCCAGGTCTGCAGCTGTTGGTCAGGGGGCGGCAGCTGCACCCAGGAGGGCACATCTTACCTGCTCCTGGCCCCCTTCAAGAGCACAGGGAGGCTGGCATCCACAGCCGCAGTTTGGGTAACTGCAGCCCTGCTCAGGAGAGCAAGGGCACCTGCCTGCTCCGTAAGGCAGGAGGCCTGGTTCTGCAGCCATGGTTTGGGCAGCTGCAGTGGCACCCAGGAAACTCTCGCCCCAACTCAGAAGGGGTGGGACCCCCACTGGCTCCATAGAATGTGCAGCCCCAGCCGTGCCTCCCTGCTGCAGCCAGTGTGAGGGCAGCAGCCACTGCCATCACCGGGCTTCCCCTTTCAGTCTGTTACCACTAGATCATGCCCTTTTGTTCAATTCCATTTCTACATGGCTGTCCATTTTTCAACCTAAGCTTAAAAACAGACCATTTTCCAGGGGTCTTTGGCCCTTCAATTCTGAAGGCTTTGTCACTTTATGTGACAAAGTTTTATGTCACATAAAACCTTGATTAAATAAATGTGGTATGCTTTTGTCTTGTTAACTTGTCTTTTGTTATAGAGTGTTGGCATGATCCCTAGCATGGGTGAGGAAAGAGATCACACCTGTCTGCTCCTACAAGGCTCACAGCTGCAAAGCACCCCTTCCAGCCCACAATCTCTTTGCTGCTTTTTAGTCTAGGAGCACAGGGTCTTCTTTCCAGCTGGGCCTCCTTCATCAAGTAGCCAAGCATTAGGCCAAGGAGGAGAAAACTACAGTTCAGGCAGATCAGCCTGCATATGCCCTGGGCCCTCCTGCCTTCTGTCCCTTTTTCATGCTCCCCTTCTTCTGAGAGCCAGGAGGGCCCAGCCCAGATGAGATGGAATACATCACCGAGTTTAGAGCCAGGGACTGCATCTGATTCTGGTTCTGCCACCAACTCACCATGTGACCTGGGATGGGATATCACCTCTCAGCCTTAGTTTCCTCACCAACGCATTGAAGATGGATCACAGCATGGTATGTTGAAGCCGAAGCCTGAAAACCACCCAGGGCTGGGCGTGGTGGCTCACACCTGTAATCTCAGCACTTTGGGAGGCCAAGGCGGGCAAGTGACCTGAGGTCAGGAGTTCGAGACCAGCCTGGCCAACATGGTGAAACCCTGTCTCTACTAAAGGTACAAAAATTAGCTGGGCATGGCGACACACACCTATAATTAATCACAGCTCCTCAGGATGCTGAGGCAGGAGAATTGCTTGAACCTGGGAGGCAGAGGTATTGCAGTGAGCCAAGATCATGCCATTGCACTCAAGACTGGGCAACAAGAGTGAAACTCGGTCTCAAAAATAAATTAATTAATTAAATAAAAATAAAAATGACTTACTTTGGGCTGGGTGTGGTGGCTCACGCCTATAATCCCAGCACTTTGGGAGGCCGAGGTGGGGTGGATTACTCCTGGTCAGGAGTTGGAGACCAGGCCGGTCAACATGGCAAGACCCTGTCTCTACTAAAAATACAAAAATCAGCCGGGTGTGGTGGCATGCACCTGTAATCCCAGTGACTTGGGAGGCTGAGGCAGGAGAATCGCTTGAAACCAGGAGGCGGAGGTTGCAGTGAGCCAAGATTGCGCCACTGCACTCCAGCCTGGGCAACAGAGTGA
>NW_012115599.1:13008921-13022380 GCF_000951035.1 Colobus angolensis palliatus
TGGGGTTTCACCGTGTTAGCCAGGATGGTCTCGATCTCCTGACCTCATGATCCACCCGGCTCAGCCTCCCAAAGTGTGGGGATTACAGGTGTGAGCCACCGCACCCGGCCCCCTAAATTTTTTAAAAAATGAGATCACTCATTGTGGGTCCCAGGTCTTGGCTGTGGTTCTGTTGGTTAATAGTGTTCAACTGGGCAAAATGGTGGGAGAGAAGGCAGAGACCCCAGCCAGGCTGTTCAGTGTCAGCTCCAACAACAGCAGCTATCGTAAGGTGCTGGCTCAAATGTTGTCAAAGCTCTACCTCCTTGTCCGTTTTGGTCTCTCCTTTTGCCCTGATGGTCTGTGTAGCACCATTAACACCATTTCTGATCATACTGACAATGTTCTCTGCTGCCCTTAAGCCATAAGTCACCATTTTTTAGCATCGGTAAATCAAATACAAAAGCGAGGCTGCTCTGCTGGCTACTTGTGTCTCCCTGGCAAAACTGAAACTCCTAGGAACTTGGCTCATCCTCAGTGTGCAGTGGGATGGCTTGGCCGCATCATTTGGGCCCTGGACCCTTCTCTGTCTGGCATTGTTTCTCTCTGTGTGTCTAAGAAGGTTCCTCATGATTTTACCCATGTACCAACCAAGGGACAAATTCAGACCGTCAGCGTTCTATCCAAGCTACACTTCATTCCTTCAGTACATTCTTTCCATGTTGAGAGCCCACTGTGTCCTAGGCACTGTTCTAAGTGCTGGAAATATGGCCATGAAAAAGACAGACAAAATCCCTGCCCTCATGGGGCTCAAAGACTGGAAGGAAAGGAAGATGATAAGCAGATAAACAAGTAAATATAAAATAACATCAGCTGGTGATAAATGCTACAAAGCATAACAGGGGATTGGAGAGCTAGAGAATATTAGGAGATATTCTTTAGAGGGGAAGTCAGTGAATGCTCCCAAGAAATCATCAATACAATATAAAAATGACTGGAAGAGCCGGGCGTGGTGGCTCACGTCTATAACCCCAGCACTTTGGGAAGCCAAGGCAGGTGGATTGCCTCTGAGCTCAAGAGTTCGAGACTAGCCTGGGCAATATGGTGAAACCCCATCTCTACTAAAACACAAAAAATTGGGGCCAGGCGCGGTGGCTCAAGCCTGTAATCCCAGCACTTTGGGAGGCTGAGACGGGCGGATCACAAGGTCAGGAGATCGAGACCATCCTGGCTAACCTGGTGAAACCCCATCTCTACTAAAAAATACAAAAAAACTAGCCGGGTGAGGTGGCAGGCGCCTGTAGTCCCAGCTACTGGGGAGGCTGAGGCAGGAGAATGGCGTAAACCCGGGAGGCGGAGCTTGCAGTGAGCCAAGATCTGGCCACTGCACTCCAGCCTGGGCGACAGAGCGAGACTCCGTCTCAAAAAAACATAAAAAATAAAAAAATAAAATACAAAAAATTAGCGGTGTGTAGTGGCACACACCTGTAATCTGAGCTACTTGGGAAGCTGGGGGACAAGAATCACTTGAACCTGGGAGGCGGAGGTTGCAGTGAGCCAAGGTAGCAAACCACTGCACTCCAGCCTGGATGACAGCACAAAACTCTGTCCCCAATAAATAAACAAACAAATAAATAAATAATAAATAAATAAAAGCATTAAAATTGAAAATAGCCAGAAGAAAGAATCAAAACATCTCAAAGAAATTCGAATCTGCAAAATTTGATTGGAGAAATGACACCTGGTAAAAATAACGGCCACAAAAAAATACTCACAATTAGAGGACATTTAAACAATGAAACTTGCTGTGTAAGTTTGAAACTCCCCCCAGGCCCCCTAAAAAGTCAATAAGTCACATGGGATTTTAAAATTCATTACAAAAGAATTGATCCCAGTGATGATAATCTCAGCAAGGTAAAAATCAAAAAGGCAAAAGAGTTACTGCATGCTATAGAAAATTAATTAAGGAATTATCTTGTTTAATACTATTTACTCCAGAAAATATTTTCTCAATGAAAATTGATAATGAAAATAAATCTGATTAAAATTCTATTTTTAAAAATAGGGTCAATAGAGCCCAGGTGCAGTGGCTCATGCCTGTAATTCCAGCACTTTGGAAGGCCGAGGTGGGCGGATCACAAGGTCAGGAGCTTGAGATCAGTCTGACCAACATGATGAAACCCTGTCTCTACTAAAAGTACAAAAATTAGCCAGGCGTGGTGACGCGCGCCTCTAATCCCAGCTACGCAGGAGACTGAGATAGCAGAATCGCTTGAACCAGGGAGGTGGAGGTTGCAGTGAGCAAAGATCGAGCTACTGCACTCCAGCCTGGGCAACACAGCAAGACTCCATCTCAAAAAAAAAAAAAAGGGGGGGGTCAGTAGGCAAATAGGCAAATCCATAGAGACAGAAAGTGAATTCGTAATTGCCAAGGGCTGAAAGGATAGGTGAATGGGAAGTGACTGTGAATATGGGGTTTCTTTTGGGGGCATAGAAATGTTCTGGAGTTAGGTAGTGGTCATTGTTGCACAACATTCCGAATGTAATAAATGCTACTGAATTGTACACTTTTTTTTTTTTTAAGACAGGGCCTCACTCAGTCACCCAAGCTGGAGTGCAGTGGCGCCATTGTGGCTCACTTCAGCCTCAACCTTCCTGGCTCAAGCAATCCTCCTACCTCAGCCTCCTGAGTAGCTGGAACTATAGGTACATGCCACTACGCCCAGCTAATGTTTTCCTGGTTTTGGTAGAGACAGGGTCTCCTTATGTTGCCCAGGCTAATCTCAAGTTTGTGGTCTCAAGAAGTCCTCCCCGTTGGTCCCCCAAAGAGCTGGGATTACAAGTGTGAGCCACCATCCTGGGGAATCGTATGCATTTTAATTTAACCAATTTATTTTAATTTTTTTTTTATTTTTGAGATGGAGTTTCCTCTGTTGCCCCGGCTGGACTGCAGTGGCACTAATCGCGGCTCACTGCAGCCTTGATTTCCTGGGCCCAAGAAATCTTCCCACCTCAGCCTCCCTAATAGATGGGACCACAGGAGCCTGCCACCATGCCTGGCTGATTTTTTTTATTTTTTATTTTTGTAGATACGGGATCTCCCTTTGTTGCCCAGGCTGGTCTCAAACTCCTGGACTCAAGTGATCCTCCTGCCTCAGCCTCCCAAAGTGCTGAAATTACATGCATTAGTCACCGCACCTGGTCCTGTAGTTTTGAAATCAGGAAGTGCGGCCAGGCGCGGTGGCTCATGTCTGTAATCCCAGCACTTTGGGAGGCTGAGGCGGGTGGACTACGAGCTCAGGAGATAGAGACCATCCTGGCTAACACAGTGAAACCCTGCCTCTACCAGAAATACAAAAAATTAGACGGGCGTGGTGGCACGTACCTGTAGTCCCAGCTATTCAGGAAGCTGAGGCAGGAGAACTGCTTGAACCTGGGAGGCGGAGGTTGCAGTGAACTGAGATCACGCCACTGCACTCCAGCCTGGGCAACAGAGCCAGGCTCCGTCTAAAAAAAACAAAACAACAAAACCAAGCCAGACCAGGGGTGTGCTGTGGCTAAGTTCCCAGACCCATCAGACCCCAAGGGGCCAAGACCCATCAGATCCCACTGTGCTTGACTGTGCCCCCATCACAAGCACCAGCAGCAGGCTTGCAATAACAGTGTCCACCACTCCAGATGCACCTCCAGAAGTGCAGCCTCTGATTTACCCTGTTCCGACCCCATTCCTCCATGCTGTGGAGTGAGCCTCCTTCCTGAGGCCTCCCCTCCTCCGTCTGAGGGATATACTAAGAAGCACAGGGACCTCAGAGTCTGTGCATCATTTCCCAAACTCATGCAACAAATATCTACTGACCATCTTCACCTCTGAATGCAGTTCCCTCATTTGACAGCCTCTATCATTGCCCCTACTTTACAGAGGAGGATGCCGAGACTCAGGGAAGTAAAACGCCTTGCCCAGAATCAATACTAGTTGGCAGTGACCTGAGGCTAGAATATAAAATGACCACCTATCTCACCCTCCTTTTTGCTAGTTCCTGTGCAGTGGGCTGGAGGGTGACCCCCAAAGATGTTTATGTCCAAATCCCCAGAACCTGTGAATATGTTATGTTGCATGGTAAAAAAAAACTTTTCCAGACGTGATGAAGTGAAGGATTCTGATATGGGGAGATTATCCCAGATTATCGGGGCAGGGGCAGTGTAATCACAAGTGTCCTTATAAAGGGAGCAGGGGGAGATTGAGTACAGAAGAGAGGATGGCAATGTGACAACAGAAGCAGAGATTGGAGTGATGTGGCCTGTGCCCAAGGAATGCAAGAGGCCTGTAGAAGCCAGAAAAAAGGGCAAAGAACAGATTCTTCCCTGGAGCTGCCAGAAGGAGCCAGCCCTGCTGATGCCTTGATTTTAGCCCTGTAGGACTTATTTTTGGACGTCTGTCCTCCAGAACTGTATGAGAAAGAAGGTATGATGTTTCTAGCCACTAAATTTGTGGTAATTATTGTAGCAGCAGTAGGAAATTAATACACCCTGCTAGACTCTAACTCTTGCAACAGCCTTGCAAGGTAATGGTTATTTCCATCTAACAGATGGAGAAACCAAGGCTCAGGGAAGCTAAGTGGCTTTCTCAAGGTCACACGGGTGGTGAGTAACATAGCTGAGGTTTGGACACAGGCCATTCCAATAGACCTCACTGCACCCCTACTCAGGGTAAAGATGGAACCCAAACCCAGGCCTCAGGATGCCGCCCAGGCTTATTGCACTTTACCAGCTTTATGGCTTGGTGTGAATTGGTTAAACTCTTTGTGTCTCAGTTTCACCATCTGTAAAATGAGATTATAAACAAAACAGAGCTGGCATATAATAAACAGGAAACCTGTTCTATCTGCTATTGTTCTTAGTGTTATACTAAACTTTTGTTAAGTTGCATTTGTTTGTACAGTTATTCCACAGGACCAGGGACCCTCCCAGAAGGCTGTGCTCCATATGCTTCTGTACCAGTGCCATCCCATGCTGCTGACACCATCCCTAGTAGCCAGGACATCAGGCAACATACCCACAGCACCCCCAGCCCCACCGCCAGTGTCCCTGACTTTCCTAAAGTAAGCCCTTGCCCTGTCTGCCAGGGAAATGGGCTAATGCAGCGTTACTTTGGAAACATCCTGGGGAAAGGCAAGTGAGTTCAGTTGTGTCTTTCTGAAGTTTGTCATTGTCACCACCCAGTCTAGGCTGGGCCCTGAGGGACTGAGGCCCAGGACAGCACACATGGCAGGTGAGCTGGGCACCTGACCTGGGTCTGGGCCCTCCTCTGACTCTGGCACCACACTGATGAGAGAACTTAGACAGGCACGGCCCCTCTCCCAGCCTCCTCCTTCCGTCTTTGGACAAAACAAAGTGCTTGATCATCATAATTATAATATATGATTGTTATCTACATTTAACCCTCTCCACACTGCGGGCAGGTGCTGTTATCATCCCCATTGTGTAGATGAGAAAACTGATACAGAAAGAACAAGTTGCTTTTCTTTTTAATATATATATAACTTATTAGTTAATTAATTAATGTATTTATTTTGTTTGTTTTTGAGACGAAGTTTTGCTGTTGTTGCACAGGCTGGAGTGCAGTGGCGCGATATCGGCTCAAGACCAACTCCACCTCCTGGGTTCAAGTGATTCTCCTGCCTCAGCCTCCTGAGTAGCTGGGATTACAGGCATGCACCACCATGCCCAGCTAATTTTGTATTTTTAGTAGAGACGGTGTTTCCCCATGTAGGCCAGACTGGTCTCGAACTCCTGACCTCAGGTGATCTGCCCATCTCGGCCTCTCAAAATGTTGGAATTACAGGCGTGAGCCACCACACCTGGCCTATTTTTTATTATTATTATTATTAATTTTTTTTTTTTTTGAGATGGAGTTTCGCTATTGTTGCCTAGGCTGGAGTGCAATGGCACGATCTCAGCTCACCGCAACCTCCGTCTCCCCGGTTCAAGCAATTCTCCTGTGTCAGCCTCCAGAGTAGCAGGGATTACAGGCTTGCGCCACTATACCCGGACAAGTTTGTATTTTTAATAGAGACAGGCTGGTCTCCATATTGGTCAGGCTGGTCTCCAACTCCCAATCTCAGGTGATCTGCCTGCCCCAGCCTCCCAAAGTGCTGGGATTACAGGCATGAGGCACTGTACCCAGCCTATTTATTACTTTTTAAATGGAGACAGGGACTTCTGTATGTTGCCTAGGTTTGGCTCAAACTCCTGGGCTCAAGCAGTCCTCCTGCCTTGGCCTCCCAAAGGGCTGGGGTTACAGGCATGAGCTACCCGGCCACACAAATTGCTTTTCTAGGCTCGGTTTGGGTGCTAGGTAGTTTGGTTTCGGAGCCCATTTTCTTTTCTTTTCTTTTTTTTTTTTGAGACGGAGTCTCGCCCTGTTGCCCAGGCTGGAGTGCAGTGTTGTGATCTTGGCTCACTGCAAGCTCCGTCTCCCGAGTTCACGCCATTCTCCTGCCTTAGCCTCCCGAGTAGCTGGGACTACAGGCACCTGCCACCACGTCCAGCTAATGTTTTTTGTATTTTTAGCAGAGAAGAGGTTTCACCGAGTTAGTCAGGATGGTCTTGATATCCTGACCTCATGATCCACCCGCCTCAGCCTCCCAAAGTGCTGAGATTACAGGCTTGAGCTACCACACTCTGCCTCGGAGTCCATTTTCTTAACAATGCCATCAAAGACAAGAAAGGTTAAGGAATCACCAGAGAGCTCGTTTAAAATGCAGTTTCCAGTGTGACTCTTCTCTAGGGATTACGATTCAGCAGGTCTTGGCGTAGCCCAGGAACCTGCTATTTATTAAAGCGTCCCCCAGGTGATTCCCATGGGACCCAAGATGCACTTTGACAATCAGCTCTAAAATGTTTCCCTGTTCAAAAAAATGCAGTGACACCGAATACAGGGAGAATGGGGACCACGAGATGCCAGCAGCATGGAGCTCTCGACTTCCTCCCTCACCCTCTCTCATCTTTGCACCCTCTGATCTGCTCTGGCTCACTGGGAGCCTGATGACAAAAATATCTGGGGAGTTCTGGCAGGCAGAATTCCCTGTTTCTGCTTCTTAAGGATAAAAGGGGCAGCCTATGGAATTTGACCTGAGGCAGAAAGTCAAATCTCCACCTTGAAGGGAGACAGTCAGGTACAGAAGACAGCAGGAGTGAGGCTCAGCGCCTGCTTTCCAATTTGCAAAGATCCAGTTCCATGGCTGAGGAAGTGGGACCGCCATATGGCATCAGCCTTGCCAGTGCTCCGAGCCAGCCCCAGAAAAACAGCTGAGGCATCAGAGAGGAAAATGCCTGCCCTTCGGTCCATCAGAATGTCAAGACCCCAGGCGGTGGCTCTTCCCCACGCAGCCAGCCCTATGCACCTCCCCCCAGCCAGGAGGGAACAAAAGAATGGCTTTTGGAGTGGCCCTGACATGTCAGATTATCTGCCTTCCCCTTCAGCTGTCCTCCCCACCGCAGGCTACAGGGAGCCGTTATGCCAGGCGGATTAAGACTTTCAGGCCAGAGATAGAGAGGGCTGAGGCACTGACACTCCACGGCTGATCAAATGGGCCTGCAGAGCTGCCACCCACACCCAGGAGCATTATTTATGGTGCCGGCCACAGGGCTGATTTGTGCTTTCCTCCTTCTCCATCTGGCCCTCCCTGGCAGGGCTCCCGGCTTGACTTACCACTGACAGGGCCGTATGCCCCGCCAGCCCTGGGAGGGCCTGCAAGTGACAAGGGTGGAGAGGAAAGATAGGAGTTAATTCCTTTCCACAGTGCCAGTCCTGTGCCAACCCCTGTGCTCCCCACAGCCCCAGGTGGAAACTCCATACCTACGTGGAATCCCGTAGTGGAAACAGCAGGAATCCTTTCCCTCCCTCGCCCCACCCCTTAGCGACAGCTAAGGTACAGTGTTCATTTGGCCTGCAGCAAGCTTCCTAAGGGGGATGGCACCTGCTTGGGCTCTGGGTCAGACAAGGCTGAGCTGGTATCTCTGAAGATGACACTATCCACCCCTTTCTGCCTGTGTGCACCTGCAGCTCCTCCCACTGGGAGGCGGAGTCTGTGTCTCTGCCCTTGACTGTGGGCTGGTCTTGCCACTTGCTCTGACTACCAGAAGGTGGTGGGAGTGACGGCCTGACCTTTAGGAGACCTAGAATCTTCTCCTTTTGTGCTTTCTGGGAAAGCCACCGCCATGCTTTTAAAAAGCTCAGATTACTGCATGATAGGGAAAGCTCAGTGAAGTTTTTGTGGCCCTTCCAGCTTAACCCAACGACCAGCTGAGTGAATGAGCCTAGCCGTCTCCAAAAACCACTGGACAAGGTTTATAACACAACTGGTGACAAGCTATTTCCGTGAAGCCTAAAATATGAGTGAATGAGGACAAAACACTGACAGTCACAAGACTTGTGGGGGAGGAAGGAGAGGGAGGCAACCAGGGTAGCATCAGGTGGACCTGAAAACAGGAGGATCCCGAAATAGGCAGCAGACATTGAGGAGAAAGCTGGGCAGTGAGTTTGAGAAGAGCAGCTGAAACTGGGTGCAGCCAAGCGCAGGGAGCTTGGAGGGACTGAGGCAGCATATGGGGTTGATCGAGCTTTTCTACATCCTGAAACAGACCCTCCAGGGCTCCCTGTTCTGTGCAAACAGGACCCGGCAGAAATTGCTGGCCATGGAATAAAATTAAGCAGCAGAACGGGGACCACAGAAATGAAGGCTAGAAAGGCCAGAAAAGAGTGGATGTGTCAGTTATTTATTGCCTCTCGGTTTCAACCTCTCCCTCTTCTTCCTCATATCAGATGAGCTCCCAAATAATTACATTATATATGTTTCCTACTTTTTTTTTTTTTGGGACAGAGTTGCCCAGGCTGGAGTACGACAGCGTGATCTCAGTTCACTGCAACCTCTGCCCCCCGGGGATTCATGTGATTCTCCTGCCTCAGCCTCCCAAGTAGCTGGAACTACAGGTGCACGCCATCACGTCCCACTAATTTTTGTATTTTATTCGTAGAGATGGGGTTTCTCCATGTTGACCAGGCTGGTCTCTAACTCCTGACTTGAGGTAATCCTCCCACCTTGGCCTTCCAAAGTACTGAGATTACAGGTGTGAACCACCACGCCTGGCCTTTTTTCCTACTTTTGTCCACCAAAAAGGCTAACACAGTGACAGTAGCATCCCCAGAGCCTGGATTGTCGTCTTGAAATATCGTTTCAATTGAGGGCTGGGTACAGTGTCACACCTGTAATTCCAGCACTTTGGGAGGCCTGGGTGAGAGGATTGCTTAAAGCCAGGTGTTCAAGTTTGCGGTGAGCTACAATGTCTTAAAGCCAGGCCAACAGAGCAAGATCCCATCTCTTTTTTTTTTTTTTTTTTGAGGCGGAGTCTCGCTCTGTCGCCCAGGCTGGAGTGCAGTGGCCGGATCTCGGCTCACTGCAAACTCTGCCTCCCGGGTTCACGCCATTCTCCTGCCTCAGCCTCCCAAGTAGCTGGGACTACAGGCACCCGCCACCTCGTCCGGCTAGTTTTTTGTATTTTTTAGTAGAGACGGGGTTTCACTGTGTTAGCCAAGATGGTCTTGATCTCCTGACCTCGTGATCCGCCCGTCTCGGCCTCCCAAAGTGCTGGGATTACAGGCTTGAGCCACCGCGCCCGGCCAAGATCCCATCTCTTAAGAAACAAAAACAATCAGGGCTTCTTGGCAAAACGCTTTGCTTCAAGTCTAGAGCAGGATCACCTTTACATACCAGCTTGCAAGGCAGCTCTCAAAGACTAACAGGATAATGTCAAAAAGACTCAGGAGCCAGTTTGAAGAGGCTCCCACTAGACCATGTGAGCTTTAATAAGGACAAGAATTGCAATGAGTTCAAATCAATCAAAGAGGTTTAAATCTATGGGTTCACAATACTGTTAAAAAACAACTGGTCACCAATATATTTATCTCGAAAACTGGTAAATAAGTGAATCAAACATTTATCTTTCCTTCCCTATATGAACTAGACTTAAATAATAGATGAAGGAAAGCATCATCTTATAAAAATATTACAGGCTGGGTGCAGTGGCTCATACCTGTAATCCCAGCATTTTGGGAGGCCGAGGCGGGTGGATCACCTGAGGTCAGGAGTACAAGACCAGCCTGACCAATATGATGAAACCCCATCTCTACTAAAAACACAAAATTTAGCTAGGCATGGTGGTGGGCACCTGTAGTCTCAGCTACTCAGGAGGGCACCTATAGTCTCAGCTAGTCAGGAGCCTGAGACAGGAGAATTGCTTGTACCCGGGAGTCAGAGGTTGCAGTGAGCCAAGATCACTCCACTGCACTCCAGCCTGGGTGACAGAGCGAGACTGTATCCTAAAACAAATAAATAAATAAATAAATACAATAAATAAAAGAAAAAGAAAGAATGGAATTAGAATGCCATAATTTTGCTGCCCCTAGTTAATTAATTAACGTAGGCATTAAGTCTCAATAGCCAGTAACATCACCAAAAGACAGACGCTATGTGCCTCCTGCGTGAAGACCACACACCACCACCTAAAATGTTGCTAACAGGATCCAACCTGAGCCTGATCAATTCTCTGTGCCCAGCTGCCAATTCACCAGAAATGCAGAGAACAGAGGAACATGCTGAATTGCACCAGGAGTGTACAATGAGCAAAATCCAGACTATAGGAAACTCTGCAGGTTACACAGCCTAGGTACTTTGACAAATTTGTTGTAAAGAATGAAAGGAATGGAGAGTGTGGCCAACACACCCTAACTGACCCCCAGTGGGTCCTGCCCTTGTGTAATTCCTTCCTCTTGAGTGTGTGCAGGAACTGTGAGTTGCTCCTGGCCCACAGAGTAGGGCATATGTGATGCGATGTGACTCACCTGCTGTTTTTTTATAGATTTCATCTTAACCAACTGTGGGGAGAGATGCTACTGCTAGTCTTGAAGAAGCAAACAGCCATGCCATGACCAGTTTATGGGGAGGGCCATGCAGCAGGGAACTGTGGATGGCTTCTAGGACTCTGGGACCTGAGGGTAGCCTCCAACCAACAGCCAGCAAACATCTGGCTGTCATCAGTCATCCAACCACAAGGAAATTCATTCTGCCAACAACCTGAATGGGTTTGGAAGTGGATTCTTCCCCTCGTGAAACCTCCAGATGAGAATGCAGCCCAGATAACAGGTTAATTTCAGCCTATAAGCTCCTGAGCAGAGGATCTAGCTAAGTTGTGCCATAGCCTTTTGACCCATGGAAGCTGTGAGATGACAATTGTGGTTTTTTTGTGTTTTTGTTTTTTAAATTCAAACAGGGTCTTGCTCTTTTGCCCAGGCTGGTCTCCAACTCCTGGGCTCAAGTGATCCTCCCACAGAGATCCCACAAAGTGCTGGGATTACAGGCATGCTCTGCCTTGTGAATTTCAAAAACTTTATTTGAATGAGTTTTTTGTTTGTTTGTTTGTTTGTTTTGAAACAGAGTCTCTCTCTGTTGCCCAGGTTGGAGTGCAATGGCGCGATCTCGGCTCGCCGCAACCTATGCCTCCTAGGTTCAAGCGATTCTCCTGCCTCAGCTTCCTGAGCAGCTGGGATTACAGGTATGTGCCCCACACCCAGATACTTTTCGTATTTTTAGTAGAGCCTGTTGGCCAGGCTGTCTCCAACTCCTGACCTCAGGTGATCCACCCGCCTCGGCCTCCCAGAATGCTGGGATTACAGTTGTAAGCCACTTCGCCCAGCCTGAACTAGTTTTTAAGTTAGAAAAAAGTTGCAAGCATAGTAGAGTTTCCTTGCATCTTTCAACCTACTTGCTTAGTATTAATATCTAATATCTTATGTAATCAAAAATAGAGTTTCCTTGTATCTTTCAACCTGCTTGCTTAGTATTAATATCTAATATCTTATGTAATCAAAAATAGAGTTTCCTTGTATCTTTCAACCTGCTTGCTTAGTATTAATATCTAATATCTTATGTAATCAAAAATAGAGTTTCCTTGTATCTTTCAACCTGCTTGCTTAGTATTAATATCTAATATCTTATGTAACCAAAAATAGGAAATTAATATTAGTACATTATTATTATTATTATTTGAAACAGAGTCTTGCTCTGTCGCCCAGGCTGGAGTGCAGTGGTGTGATCTCAGCTCGCTGCAACCTACACCTTCCGAGTTCAAGTGATTTTCTTGCCTCAGCCTCCTGAGTAGCTGGAATTACAGACGTGTGCCACCACGCCAGGCTCATTTTTGTATTTTTAGTAGAGACAGGGTTTCACCGTATTGGCCAGGCTGGTCTTGAACCCCTGACCTCCTGATCTGTCTGCCTCGGCCTCCCAAAGTGCTGGGATTACAGGTATGAGCCACCACGCCGGGCCAATATTATTATTATTATTGAAACAGGATCTCGCTCTGTCGCCCAGGCTGGAGTGCAGTAGCACGATCTCAGTCCACTGCAACCTCTACCTCTCAGGCTCAAGCCATCCTCCCATCTCAGCCTCCTGAGTAGCTGGGATTACAGGCATGTGCCACCATGCCCAGATAATTTTTATATTTTTTGTAGAGATGGGCCCTCTCTATGATGCCCAGACTGGTATTGAATTCCTGGGTTCAAGCAATCCTCCTGCCTCAGCTTCCCAAAGTGCTGGGATCACAGGCATGAACCACCTCTTCCGTCCTCAATATTATTTTTATTTTCAAGACAGGGTTGCTCTGTCGCCCAGGCTGGAGTGCACTGGTATGATCTTGGCTCATTGCAACCTCAACCTTGTGGGCTCAAGCAATTCTCTCACCTCAGATTCTCAGGGAGCTGGGACTACAGTCACACGCCATCATGCCTGGCTAGTTGTTTTTTTCTATTTTTTTCTAAAAATGACAGGGTTTCACCATGTTGCTCAGATTGGTCTTGTACTCCTGGACTGTAGCGATCTTCTTCCCTCATCCTCCCAAAGTGTTGGGATTATAGGCATGAGCCACTGCTCCTGGCCAACAATATGATTAATTAAACTGTAGGACTTGAATTTCATGAATTTTTTACTAATGTCCCTTTTTGGTTCCAGGATGTGATCTGGAATCGCATTTTGCATTTAGTTATTATTCCTCATTAGTCTCCTTCAGTTGTAAGTCTTCCTTTGTTTCTTATGACACTTAGCAAGCTTTGGGGTTTTGTTTGTTTGTTGTTTTGTTTTGAGCAAGCCAAAATCATTTCATGATTTCTTAAAAAGAACAAAGTTGGAAAGCTTATACCACCTGATTTCAAGACGTTCTGTAAAGTTAGTGTTAAGAAACTGTGCTATTCGGCCAGGCGCTGTGGCTCACGCCTGTAATCCCAGCACTTTGAGAGACCAAGGCAGGTGGATCACAAGTTCAGGAGTTTGAGACCAGCCTGGCCAACATGGTGAAACTCCGTCTCTACTAAAAATACAGAAATTAGCTGGGTGGTGGCACGTGCCTGTAATCCCAGCTACTCAGGAGG
>NW_012115599.1:13023371-13025657 GCF_000951035.1 Colobus angolensis palliatus
TAAGGATAAGGATAGATCTGTAAATCAATGGAACAGAAAAGAGAGTACAAGAAGTAGATTCACAAATTCATGGTCTGTGGTCTATTGATTTTCAACAAAGGTGCCAAGGTAATTCGATGTGGTAATTCAATGTCTTTTCAACAAATGATGCTGGAAGAACTAGGTATCCTTTTTTTTTCTTTCTTTTTCTTTTTTTGAGACAGAGTTTTGCTCTTATTGCCCAGGCTGGAGTGCAATGGCATGATGTCGGCTCTCTGCAACTTCCACCTCCCGGGTTCAAGTGATTCTCCTGCCTCAGCTTCCCGAGTAGCTGGAATTACAGGTGCACATCACCACGCCTGGCTAATTTTTGTATTTTTAGTAGAGAGGGGTTTCACCATGTTGACCGGGCTGGTCTCGAACTCCGGACCTCAGGTGATCCGCCCTCCTCGACTTCCCAAAGGGCTGGGATTATAGGCGTGAGCCATCCCGCCAGCCTAGATATCCGTTTGAAACAAAAAGCATCTTGAGCTGGGCATGGTGGACAGCACTATGTGGAGGCTGAGGCCTGCAGAATTCTTGCGCTCAGAAGTTTGAGACCATCGTTGGGCAACATAGCAACACCCCATTTCGAAAAAAAAAAATCTTGATTCTTATCTCACACCATAAACGAAATTTAATTTGAAATGAATTGTGGCGTAAAAGTCAAAACTAAGGAATTGCTAAAGGAAAACACAGGTGAAAGTCCTTGTAACCTTGGGGTAGGCAAAGATTTCTTAGGACTTGGAAAGCATGGATCATTAAAAAAAAAAAAAAACAAAGAAAAAAAAAAAATGCCGGGCGCGGTGGCTCACGCCTGTAATCCCAGCACTTTGGGAGGCCGAGGCGGGCGGATCACGAGGTCAGGAGATCGAGACCACAGTGAAACCCCGTCTCTACTAAAAATACAAAAAAACTAGCCGGGCATGGTGGCGGGCGCCTGTAGTCCCAGCTATTCGGTAGGCTGAGGCAGGAGAATGGCGGGAACCCGGGAGGCGGAGCTTGCAGTGAGCCGAGATCGTGCCACTGCACTCCAGCCTGGGCCACAGAGCTAGACTCCGCCTCAAAAAAAAAAATTAGCCGAGGCAACACAGAGACTCTGTCTCTACCAAAAATTTTAAAAATTAGCCAGGTATGGTGGTGCATGCCCATAGTCCCAGCCACTCAGGAGGCTGAGGTGGGAGGATCACTTGAGCCCCAGGAATTTGAGGCTGCAATGAGCTGAGATTTTGCCACTGCCTGGGCAACAGAGTGAGACCCTATCTCAAAAAAAAAAAATTGTAATAATAAAAAGTAATAAATTTGGCCAGGCACAGTGGCTCACACCTGTAGTCCCAGTGCTTTGAGAGGCCAAGGCAGGCAGATCACAAGGTCAGGAGTTTGAGACCAGCCTGACCAACATGGTGAAACCCCATCTATACTAAAAATATAAAAATTAGCCGGGCATGGTTGTACGTGCCTGTAATCCCAGCTACTCAGGAAGGTGAGGCAGGAGAATCGCTTGAACCCGGGATCACACCATTGCACTCCAGCCTGGGTGACAGAGTGAGACTCCATCTCAAATAATAATAATAATAAATTAGACTTGATCAAAATGTAAAACCCTGGTCTTCAAAAGACACTGTCAAGAAGATGAAAAGCCACAACATAACAGAAAATATTCATAATACATATATCCGAAAAAAGAACGGATATCCAGATTATATAAATAACTCCTACACTCAACAAAAAGACAAATGACCCAGTTTTTAAAATGGACAAATGACTGAAAAGTAGGCTGGGCGCAGTGGCTCACACCTGTAATCCCAACACTTTGGGAGGCCGAGGTTGTTGGATTGCTTGAGCCCAGGAGTTCAAGACCAGCCTGGGCAATGTGGCAAAACCCTTTCTCTACAAAAAATACAAAAATAGCAGAGTGTGGTGGTATGCACCTGTAGACCCAGCCACTTGGGGGGCTGAGGCAGGAAGATTGCTTGAGCCCAGGAGGTCGAGGCTGCAGTGAGCTGTGTTCATGCCACTGCACTCCAGCATGGGTGACACAGTGAGCCCCTGTTTCAGGAAATAGAATGACAGAAAGAGAGGAAGAGAAGAGAGGGAGAGGGAGACAGGGAGAGAGGGAGAGAGAGAATGAGAGAGAGAGAGAGAGAGACTTAAACATGATTAAGATGGTACATTTTATTTTTATTTTATTTATTTATTTTTTATTTTATTTTATTTTTGAGATAGAGTCTCACTCTGTTGCCCAGGCTGGAGTGCAGTTGTGCAATC
>NW_012115599.1:13026687-13031426 GCF_000951035.1 Colobus angolensis palliatus
GGATCATGAGGTCAGGAGTTCAAGACTAGCCTGGCCAACATGGTGACACCCCATCTCTACTAAAAATATAAAAATTAGCCAGGCATGGTGGCAGGCATCTGTAATCTCAGCTACTCAGGAGGCTGAGGCAGAGAATTGCTTGAACCTAGGAGGCAGAGGTTGCAGTGAGCTGAGATCGCACCTCTGCACTCCAGCCTGGGTGACAGAGCAAGACTCTGTCTCGATAAAGATATGTATAAAAAATAATAATGCTGGGTGCTGTGGGCCTCAGAAGCAGGCCTCATGAAACAGAATCTCTTTGATTTTTTCCTGCCCTTCTTTCACCTGCCCCATGGCAGAACTCTAATCTTCCTCCATCTTTCTGATTGTGGGACACAGGACTCTAATTCCAGAGAGGGTCCCGCTCCATACCCTGGAGACCTTCATTTCAACAAGGTTGTCTATAAAAACCCAAGAGGACAGGGTTCAGAGAGCTCCTCGATAGCTGAACACATAAAGATTCCTGGAAGGTGCTGCATCTGCGGAGGGCCTAGAAGCTCAGTGCACCTTCCCCCAGTACCTCACCCTACACATCTCTGTCTGGAGTTGGTTCCTTCCGGTGGGTTCTTGGTCTCCCTTACTTCAAGAATGAAGCTGCGGACCTTCGCAGTGAGTGTTACAGCTCTTACAGGTGGCACGGACCCAAAGAGTGAGCAGTAGCAAGATTCATTGTGAAGAGTGAAAGAATAAAGCTTCCACAGTGTGACAGTGTGGAAGGGGACCCAAGCAGGTTGCTGCTGCTGGCAGGGGGGAAGCCGAGGGGGGTGGCCAGCTTCTATTCCCTTATTTGTCCCCACCCATGTCCTGCTCATTGGTCCATTTTACAGAGTGATTGGTCCATTTTACAGAGTGCTGATTGGTGCGTTTACAATCCTTTAGTTAAACACAGAGTGCTGATTGGTGTGTTTTTGCAGCATGCTGATTAGTGCATTTACAATCCTTTAGCTAGGCACAGAGCACTGATTGGTGCATTTTTACAGAGTGCTGATTGGTGCATTTACACTTCTCTAGCTAGACACAGAGCGCTGACTGGTGTGTTTACAATCCTCTAGCTAGACAGAAAAGCTCTCCAAGTCCCCACTCAACCCAGGAAGTGCAGCTGGCTTCACCTCTCATATTCACTGGTATCTTTTGTAATAGCCTTTGTAATGGCACTGGAAAACTAGACCCTGTAAAGTATTTTAAAGAGGTTTATCCTTAGCCAATATGATTGTTCCCCATGGCCTGGGGAAAGTGAGAAAGTGTACCCAAGGTGGTCACGTTAGTGTAGATTTATACATTTTAGGGAGAGAGGAATTGTAGGTAAAATCATAAATCAATACATGGAAGGTGCACGTTGGTTCAGCCAAAAGAGGTAGGACATCTTGAAGGAGAGATGAGTTTACAGGTCAGTGTGTCTAGAATTGGTTCCTTCTTGTGGGTTCTTGGTCTCACTGACTTCATAAATGAAGTTGCGGACCTTGGTGGTGAGTGTTACAGCTCTTAAAGGTGGCATGGACCCAAAGATTCAGCAGCAGCAAAATTTGTTGTGAAGAGTGAAAGAACAAAGCTTCCACAGCACAGAAGGTGACCCAAGCAAGTTGCCCTTCCTGTGGGGTATGGGGGCTGGTTTGCGGGGGCAGAGGGAGGGCAGCTTTTATTCCCTTATTTGTCCCCACCCATGTCCTACTGATTGGTCCATTTTGCAGCATGCTGATTGGTCCATTTTACAGAGCACAGATTGGTCAATTTTACAGTGTGCTGATTGGCACATTTTACAAACCTCTAGCTAGCCACAGAGCGCTGATTGGTGCGTTTTACAATCCTAGCTACAGAGTGCTGATTGGTGCATTTTACAATCCTCTTGTAAGACAGAAAAGTTCTCCAAGTCTGCACTCCACCCAGGAAGTCCAGCTGGCTTCACCTTTCATTAGGTGGATTCAAATAGTTTTCTGATTGGCAGTTGGTTGAAAGAATTAAAGCTTTGTCTAAAGACTTGAAGTTAGCAGAAGGAAATGACTGAGTTCAGATAAGGGGGGTGTGGAGGCCAAAGTTTTTTTTGTTTGTTTGTTTGTTTGTTTTAAATACGGAGTCTCACCGTTGCCCAGGCTAGAGTGCAGTGGCATGATCTTGGCTCATTGCAACTTCTGCCTCCCAGGTTCACCCCATTCTCCTGCCTCAGCCTCCTGTTCACCTGGGATTACAAGCATGTGCCACCACACCTGGCTAATTTTTGTATTTTTAGGAGAGACATGGTTTCGCCATGTTGGCCAGGCTGGTCTCAAACTCCTGACCTCAGGTGATCCGCCCACCTTGGCCTCCCAAAGTGCTGAGATTTACAGACATGAGCCACCATGCCAGGCCCAAACTTCTTGTTATATCGATGATGCCTCATAGGTAGCCCATTTCAGAAAGAATAGATAGTAAATCTCTTTTAAGAACTTAAATGTGTCAGGTTCTAATTTAATCTCTCATAGGTCCCAGAAAGGTCTAGAAAGGAAAGCCTGGCTGCATTAATGGAGACGCTCTACAGATGCAAATTTCCCTCACAAAAGATGGCTTTGCAGAACTATTTCAAAATATGTCAGTGAAATACATTTTGGGGTGAAATATTGTTATTTCCTTTAGGGTTTCCTTCGCTGTTTGTCCCATGATGCTATACCAGAGTAAGGTTGTAGTTTGGTATCCTATTGCCCCGAAGAGTCTGTTCTGCCAGTATTAAGTCTTACTTCTCTATTTTCATGTTAATGCTGGTCAGTTGTGCCTAAACTCTAAAAAGGAGGGAGCGTGACCTCCCTTCCAGTCTTGGTCAGGAATTCAGTTTTTCAGGTTTCTCGGGTGCTAGAAGGGGTCTGTTCAGCTGTTCAGTCAGTTGGGGAGCTTAGGATTGTATTTTTTATTTATGGTAATAAATCGGTAAACATAAGTCAATGTTTCCCCGAGTTCTGTGAGCTGCTTCAGCAAAGTAATTGCACTCAAAATTGGGGTTGTGGGAACCCCAACTTGAAGCCAGTTAGTCAGAAGTTCCTGAGGCCCAGACTTGCTACTGGTATCTGGGGGGGGCGGGGCAGGGGCAGTGTTGGGGACTGAACTCCGAATCTGTGGAATCTGACACTATCTCCAGGTAGATAGTGTGGGAATTGGCACCCAGTTCGTGTGTGCTACAGAGTTGATCGCTTGCTTGCTGGTGAGGAGAAATCCCCATATATGTTGGGGTCATGGAAGTCTTCTATGTTGACTGTTGTATTGATCCAAGAGTGGAAGATAAGCTCAGTTTGAGAGTTTTTCCTGAACACACAGCCATTCTGGAAAACAGTTTGACAGTTTTGTATAAATTTTAACACATACCTCCTATAAAGCCTAGTAATCCCACTCCTAGGTATTTATTTACCCAAGTGTATTAAAGCAGATGTCCATACAGAAGTCTGTAACCAATGCTTGTAGCAGCTTTATTGGTGATAGCCAAAAACTGATAACAACTCAAATGTCCCTCAAAAGAAGAATGCATAAACAATTTTGGTATATTCATTTAGCAGAATACTTCCCGGCAATAAAAAGGAAGGAAGGCCAGGCGCGGTGGTTCACGCCTTTAATCCCAGCACTTTGGGAGGCTGAAGCTGGCAGCTCACCTGAGGTCAGGAGTTCAAGACCAGCCTGGGCAACATGGAGAAAGCCCGTCTCTACTAAAAATGCAAAAATTAGTGAGGCGGGGCAGCGCGCACCTGTAGCCCTAGCTACTTGAGAGGCTGAGGCAGGAAAATTGCTTGAACCCAGGAGGCGGAGGGTGCAGTGAGCCGAGATTACACCACTGCACTCCAGCTTTGGCAACAGAACGAGACTTCATCTCAAAAAAAAAAAAAAAAGGAAAGGGAATACCGAACAGCAATAACTTTCAAAACCATTAGTGAAAGAAGCTGTACCCAAAAGAGAATATAACATGATTTTAGTTATATAAAATTTTAGAAAAGGGAAATCTAATCTATAGCAACAAAAAGCAAATTAGTGGTTGCCTGGGCCCAGGACTAGGGGAAGGGGAGTAGGTATAAAGGGGTACAAGAGAATTTTGGGAGTAATAGAAATGTTCTTGAATCAGGATTGGTGGTTATATGATTGTATATACCTGTCAAACTCATCAAAATTGTGTCCTTCAAATGGATGGATTTTATTAGATGTAAATTATACCTGAATAAAGTTGTCTTTTTAAATGGGTAAGACTGAAGTATGGTGTCTAGAGAGGCACTCTTGGGTGATGAACCCCGCTGCAAGTGAGTCCTATGAGTCAGGATGGTGGGCTCAGTTGGAGAGAGCCAGGAACTATAACTGGGACGCAGCAGGGAAGGGCTTCTATGAGGGGAGAGTGGGGGGATGTCAAAGTTCTAGTTCTTGACTTAGGTGGTGATTACAAGGGTGTCTGCCTTATAAAAGTTCACTAAGATGAATAGGCATGGTGGCTTACACCTGTACTCCCAACACTTTGGAAGACGGAGGGGGCCAGATCACCTGAGGTCAGGCATTCGAGACCAGGCTGGCCAACATAGGGAGACTCCGTCTCTACTAAAAGTACAAAAAATTAACTGATGATGGTGCACGCTTGTAATCCCAGCTATCTGGGAGGCTGAGGTAGGAGAATTGCTTGAACCTGGGAGGCAGAGGTTGCAGTGAGCCAAGATTGTACCACTGTACTCCAGCCTGAGCAACAGAGTGAGACTCTGTCTCAAAAA
>NW_012115599.1:13031616-13033676 GCF_000951035.1 Colobus angolensis palliatus
AATAATAATAATAATAATAAATAACAAAATAGTAATAATAATAATAATTTTGGCTGGGCATGGTGGCTCATGTCTGTAATCCCAACATTTGGGAGGCCAAGGTGGGTGGATCACCTGAGGTCAGGAGTTCGAGAGCAGCCTGGCCTACATGGTGAAATCCCTCTACTAAAAAAATACAAAAAATAAAATTAGCTGGGCATGGTGGTGGGTGCCTGTAATCCCAGCTACTTGGGAGGCTGAGACAGAATTGCTTGAACCCGGGAGGTGGAGGTTGCAGTGAGCTGAGATCACACCATTGCACTCCAGCCTGGGAGATAATAATAATAATTATTATTATTATATGTCTCAAAAGAAAAGAAAAGACAGTTAAAAAGAATCTAAGAAGTAGGAGAAATGCTCAGAGGTTTATACCTTGAGCATAGACCTTGACAATAACATGATGGCCTCCAATGTGGACCACCTCCACAGCAGTGTGGATCATCTCCCCGAGAGCGAGGCCTAAAACAACAGATCCAACAGGCTATAAATATGTGACATTCCCTGGACTCTGTTTTCACTTTGATACTGGTCATAATCAAATAATTCAGGAAAATAATCACAGCAGCATCAGGAAGGTGAGGTCAGAGGAGCTGCTGCAAACCACAATAGGAAAAGAGGTGGCCCACTGAAGGGGAGGGAACATCTCATGTGGAGGGGAGCAGGTGCCATTTAGAGGAGAAAACAGCCCTTCAGCCCATGGCGTCAAGTGTGTGTGTGTGTGTGTGTGTGTGTGTGTGTGTGTGTGTGTGTGTGTGTGTCTGGGAATGCATCAGTAGCCATCTACCTACATCCGCAAACTCACATATGCTGTGCAAGCTACAGATGAAGATTGCAGCACAGATGGTTCTTTTGAAGGGGTTTCTGAATGAGTGGGAAGAGGTAATGTTCCACAGCATTAGGAAGCTATTTTAGGTGTGGTGCCAAGAGATGCGGGAAGAGGTGAGACCCAGGGTGTCTCTGGAGGAATGTCTGTTTCAGTGTTCTTACAGCCAGTGCATCGCTGTACTGGGGCCATGAACTGGTATCCTCCGCCCTATCCCCAGAGCCTGGGAAATAGAAAAATCTCCTGGCTGCAGTGCTGGCCACAGAGGGCATTGCTCCTCTAGGTCTCCCTCCACTCCCGCTGTGACACCAGAGATTTTATGAAAGACCCAGGAATCTCAAAAGGCAAGGGACTGCAACTTGAAAATCTTTAGAAACCACAGTTTACTCTTTTCCAACCTGAGGAGACCCCCAGGGTCACTGGGGACCTAAACCCTGGCTTCCCTTGGTGCTCATAGGTTCCTCAGAGTCACGGGTTCACAACTTTGGCTGCTTTAGAAATAGTCATTTAGGCCGGGTACGGTGGTTCACACCTATAATCCCACTCTTTGAGGCCGATGTGGGACGATCACATGAGCCCAGGAGTTCAAGACCAGCCTGGGCAACATAGTGAGACCCACCTCGTGCCCCTTGTGTCTCTACACAAAAGTTTAAAAACTAGCTGGGCATGGTGCACACCTGTAGTCCCAGCTGTTCGGGTAGCTAAGGTAGGAAGGATCACTTGAGCCCAGAAGGTCAAGGCTGCAGTGACCTGTGATCACACCACTGCACTTCAGTCAGGCGAAAGAGGGAGACCCTGACTCAGAAAAAAAAAAGAAAAAGAAAAGGCCGCGCACAGTGGCTCACGCTTGTAATCCCAGCACTTTGGGAGGTCAAGAAGGGGCGGATCACCTGAGGTCAGGAGTTCAAGACCAGCCTGACCGACATATAGTGAAATCCCATCTGTAGTAAAAAAAAAAATACAAAAATTAGCTGGGTGTGGTGGCATACGCCTGTAATCCCAGCTACTTGGGAAGCTGAGGCAGGAGAATCTCTTGAACCCAGGAGGCAGAGGTTGCAGTGAGCCAAGATCACGCCACTACCACACTCCAGCCTGGGAGACAGAGCAAGACTCCATCTCTCAAAAAAAAAGAGAGAAAGAAAAAAAAGAGGCCGGGCGCGGTGGCTCAAGCCTGTAATCCCAGCACTTTGGGAGGCCG
>NW_012115599.1:13034606-13036724 GCF_000951035.1 Colobus angolensis palliatus
ATTGCACTCCAGCCTGGCGACACAGCAAGACTCTGTCTCAAAAAACAAAAAACAACACAACAAAAGTAATCTCTTGGCCGGGCACAGTGGCTCACACCTGTAATCCCAGCAATTTGGGAGGCCGAGGTGGGTGGATCATTTGAGGTCAGCAGTTCAAGACCAGCCTGGCCAACATGATGAAACCTCATGTCTACTAAAAATATAAAAATTAGCCGGGCAAGGAGGCACATGCCTGTAATCCCAGCTACTTGGGAGGCTAAGGCAGGAGAATCGCTTGAATACAGGAGGCGGAAGTTGCAGTGAGCTGAGATCGTGCCATTGCACTCCAGCCTGGGTGACAAGAGCGAAAGTCCATCTCATAATAAATAAATAAATAAATAAAAGTAATATCTTTAAAACATACATCGAATCCTGCCATTACTGCTGGAAACCTTCCCACGGCTTTTCGTTGCACTTTCAATAAAATCCTGATGCCTTCCTGAGGTGAGGTCAATGTGCGGTCCAGCTTCACCTTGTTACCATGTCCTAACCATCCTGGCTGCCTTTCAGCTCAAGCTGTTTCCTGCATCGGGGACTTTCAGAGGCCCTGTTTCCCCTTCCCAGTTCTCCCAGTTCTCTGTAGGTTTCAGATCAAACATCACCTCCTCACTCCCCATTACTCTCCATCACCACAGGCTGATCATTTTCTCCATAGCTCCTAGCACATGACAGAAGTATATGTTGCTTGTCGTGG
This sequence comes from Colobus angolensis palliatus, assembly GCF_000951035.1. Lineage (NCBI taxonomy): Eukaryota > Metazoa > Chordata > Mammalia > Primates > Cercopithecidae > Colobus > Colobus angolensis. The sequence continues at coordinate 13,035,340 of NW_012115599.1, forward strand.
GATCCCTGTGTGCTCATGTCCCCAGTCAGCCCCATCATCTGGCCCAGGACTAGGGACCCAGTGCCTAAGTGCGGAATGGAATTTGGCGAACTCCATGAAGCGGTGGCATCTCAGAAGGCTTTGGTAATGGCAGAGATAGTATTATTCACTTCCTTCCTCAGTCAGTCATCATCCCTTGTTTCCTCCACTCGCCATGCGGTTACTATTAATTTTGAAACATTTATTAACTAACGTGTGAGACATCATGCTAAATGCTGGAAAGGACACTGAGAGAGGGGAAAGCCATGGTTCGTGACCTCAGGGAAGTGCCATCCAGGATGGAGACACCAAGGGAATGCTGTTATTCAAGGGTTAGCTGAGCAGTGCTGTGGACCTCCTCCTCACTCCTTATCCTTTCTAGGTGACCTCAGAACCTCACAAGGTCTTAGATGATGCCCTTTCCTCATCTGACCCAGCTCTTTCACAGGACACATTCAGAACCCTTTATCTAAAATTTTACTGTGCATTTGCACCAGTGTGTCTCATGGGAACCTCAAATGCAACAAAATTTAAAACTGAATTCATCTCTCATAAACAATTTAGCGGTATTTCAGATAAATAGAAGCATAGCTCATTGGGGAAATGGTGTTGAGATAATGGCTAACCCTTTGGAGGGAAAATGTTTTACATCAAAGAACATTCCAGGAGGATAAAAGATGTAAACATAAAAAATGAATCCAACCGAGGACAGTGGCTCACGCCTGTAATCCCAGCCCTTTGGGAGGTCGAGGTGGGAAGATCGATTGAGCTCAGGAGTTCGAGACCAGCCTAGGTAACATGGAGAAACCTTGTCTGTGTTAAAAATACACACACACACACAAAATCAGCTGGGCTTGGTGGCACATGCCTGCAATCCCAGCTACTTGGGATGCTGAGGCACAATAATTGCTTAAGCTGAGATCATGCCACTGCACTCCAGCCTGGGTGACAGAGTGAGACTCTGTCAAAAAAAAAAAGAACTGAGTATTTTTTCAAGTGAGCTGGGGAGCCATTAGCGGGATTTAAGCAGGGAAGTGACATGGTCTGATGTTGCAGCAGGATTGCCATGGCTCTAGGAAGGGAAGAGAACTGGGAGACCATATTTCAGTTGACTGTACCCCAGTGTTGCTACAGGGAAGTGGGCAGTCACACCTGTCTTTTCTTGCTGGCTGCTTTTAAGATCTTCCCCAAAGTCATCCCTCTGGCCAGGTGCAAGGGCTCATGCTTGTAACCCCAGCATTTTGGGAGGCCAAGGCGGGAGGATCACCCAAGGTCAGGAGTTCGAGACCAGCCTGGCCAACATGGTGAAACTCCATCTCTACTAAAAATACAAAAATTAGCCAGGCATGGTGGCACGTGCCTGTAAT
>NW_012115599.1:13042539-13042990 GCF_000951035.1 Colobus angolensis palliatus
AGCCAGCTGGTCTTGAACTCCTGACCTCGTGATCCGCCCACCTCGGCCTCCCAAAGTGCTGGAATTACAAGCTTGAGCCGCCGCGCGCGGCCTCTTTTTTCTTTTCTTTTCTTTTTTTTTAAATAGAGCCAGGGTATTTCTCTGTCACCCAGGCTGCACTGCAGAGGCATGAACCCGGCTCACTGCACCTTCCACTTTCCGGGTTCAAGCGATCCTCCCGCCTCAGCCTCGTGAATAACTGGGACTACAAGCGTGCACCACCACAATCAGTTAATTTAAAAAAAAAAAAAAAATTGTAGAGATTAAGTCTCACCGTTGCCCAGGCTGGTCTGGACCTCCTGGGCTCAAGCAATTCTCCTGCGTCACCCTCCCAAAATGCTGAGTCAACTTTTTTTTTTTTTTTTTGAGACTGAGTCTCACTGTCGACCAGGCTGGAGTGCAGTGGCATGAT
>NW_012115599.1:13043996-13046921 GCF_000951035.1 Colobus angolensis palliatus
CCCACACACCCATTTCTGAGTAGCGACAGGGGCTGGAGGCTTATTTTATGGGGTAGGGGGCCGCTGGTAGGCGAAGATTGTCCGAGGGAGAGGGGGAGGATGAAGGCAGTGCGTGGCGGAGACCTGCCAGGTGAGACTAGGGAGACAGTGTCCTGCCGATACGCTTTTTCCTTGGGGACAGGACTCCCCCGACTGCCTCCTTGCCTGGCACTGGAGCTCTACTTTGGGGGAGGTGTGGTAGGAAACGAGGGTGCGAAGGCCTTGGGTCCTTCAAGAAGCGGGGCCTTTTACTCCTCCAGGCCTTCCCTGTGTACCTTATGGTACAGCCGCGCTATTCCGCGCTGGGTACAGTCGCTGACGGCTTCTAGCTGCTCCCGATAATACAGGGTCTGCTCCTCTCACCCGCCATTGACCTTTGTAATTGTGATAACTTAAGGAAGTTTGGCGCGAATGTACACCACTATGCTGGTTTTAACATACTGGCAACTTTTCCACCAGAATTGTTTTTGGGGATGGGGAGGGACGGAGCTGGCCTCTGCCGAATCTGTTTTGTGAAGCCGAGTCGTCCCACCGGCATGTTGTCTATGGTTTTGTGTGGGTCACTTTAGGGTCACGAACTTGATTACCGGACCCCGGCCTCGTTACTCAGAAGTGCTCTTGACAGTCATCTCCTTCTTGCAGATGTTGATGCCTAAGAAGAACCGGATTGCCATTTACGAACTCCTTTTTAAGGAGGGAGTCATGGTGGCCAAGAAGGATGTCCACATGCCTAAGCACCCGGAGCTGGCAGACAAGAATGTGCCCAACCTTCATGTCATGAAGGCCATGCAGGTAGGAGGGTGAGGAGGAAGACTGGGTTAGGATGGAGGATCTTTCCCTAACGTTCAAGGCAAGTTCCAAAGGGGAGGTCAGGACTGCCGGGGCTGCTTGCTAACTTGAAGGGCTGGGACTGGAGACTTCTCTAGGATGATCCAAGTTTCTACTTATGCCTTAACAGTAAGTTTTTTGCCTTACAGTCTCTCAAGTCCCGAGGCTACGTGAAGGAACAGTTTGCCTGGAGACATTTCTACTGGTACCTTACCAATGAGGGTATCCAGTATCTCCGTGATTACCTTCATCTGCCCCCGGAGATTGTGCCTGCCACCCTACGCCGTAGCCGTCCAGAGACTGGCAGGCCTCGGCCTAAAGGTATGGTGCCCAAATAAATGCCTTCAGCCATTTGAAGATAGTTTCTTTTGTGTAAGGGACAGAAGCATTCTTAGCTGTTGTCAGCTTTAGAGGGCTCTGGCCTGTAGGCATTTGGTCAAGTGCTAGAACCTTTGTCTGGTGGCTTGGGACTTGGAATAGAACTAGACTCAGTTCTTCAGGCCATCCATGAGATGGCCTTAAGCACAGATGGTCTGTCGCTTTCTTCACCCACACCCATACCAACACCCAGACACATGTGGTATAGAAAATTGAGTAACTTTTCCGGCAGAGTGTGTTGTACTCTTCCCAAGAAGTCCAAAGCAAAGCCATTTATCACCTTGAAAGAAACAAAAGAGTTTTGTAGTTTTCTTGCCAGCAGGGGAAAAAATTAGAAACAGTGGAGTGGAGAACGGATGGTGTATACCACGACGTGAAAGGATATGCACGCATATGTGGTGCGAGGAGAATTATCTTTTGATTCTTAAGATCATTGCTGGCTTACAGTTGCTTTTTTTTTTTTTTTTTTTTTGAGACAGAGTCTTGCTCTGTTGCCCAGCTTGGAGTGCCTGGCCTGTATTTTGTCTAGGTTATGGTTCTTTGTTACGAAACTGTAGGAGCTGCAGAGAGCATAGGTTGAAGTGACAAAATGCACAGATTCCTAAACGTGATCATCAGAGGGTCCAGGTTCCCCTAGAGAGTTACTTTATGGAGCTTAGGAATTTGTTAGGAAAGTTCCCCAAGGGATTCTGGTGATCAGGTAGACATCTGTTGCCGAGGCTGGAGTGCAGTGGTGCGATCTCGGCTTACTGCAACCTCCACCTCCCAGGTTCAAGCAATTCTGCTGTCTCAGCCTCCTGAGACTGGGATTATAGGCGTCCAGAACTATGCCCAGCTAATTTTTGGATTTTTAGTGGAGATGGGATTTCACTCTGTTGGCCAGGCTGGGCTCAAACTCCTGACCTCAGGTGATCCACCCACCTCAGCCTCCCAAAGTGCTGGGATTACAGGAGTTAGCCACCGTGTCCAGCCCATAATACATCTTTTTAGCAAGAGTTCTCTACTACATCTTGGACTCTTCTGGGGGAAAAAAATACCAGTGCCTATCTGTGCTTGATATATTCTGATTCAGTTGGGCCTGACATTTATTTTTGCCATTCATTACATGATTTATTTCTGCTTTGAAAGCAGTTCATTCTGCCCAAGTGCAGTGACTCATTCCTGTAATCCCAGCACTTTGGGAGGCCAAGGCAGCAGGACTACTTGAGTCCAGGAGTTTGAGACCAGCTAGGGCAGTATAGTGAGACCTGGTCTCTATAAAAAAATAAATTAGCCAGGCATGGTGGTGCACACCTGTGGTTGAGCCCAGGCACTCCAGGCTGCATTGAGCTGTGATTGGCCGTTGCACTCACCCTGAGCAACAGAGCAAGACCCTGTCTCGAAAAAAAAAAGAGACATAGTTCACATTAATCATACGGACTCTGAGTAAGTTCCAAGTAACTGGGTAGAGAAAATACTTGATTAAACTGTTACTTATTGTGTTTGTTGGTTGGTTTATATTCTGTCACCCAGGCTGGAGTGCAGTGGCGCGATCCCAATTTACTGTAACCTCTGCCTCTCAGGTTCAAGTGATTCTCCTGCCTCAGCTTCCTGAGTAGCTGGGATCACAGGCGTGCACCACCACAACTGGCTAATTTTTGTAATTTTAGTAGAGACAGGGTTTTACCATGTTGACCAGGC
>NW_012115599.1:13047847-13071557 GCF_000951035.1 Colobus angolensis palliatus
GGGCGAGGTGGCGGGCGCCTGTAGTCCCAGCTACTCGGGAGGCTGAGGCAGGAGAATGGCGTAAACCCAGGAGGTGGAGCTTGCAGTGAGCCGAGATCGCACCACTGCACCCCAGCCTGGGTGACAGAGCAAGACTCTGTCTCAAAAAAAAAAAAAAGATAATAATACAGTTTCCGCCTTAATATGTATTCCACAGCCTAACAGGTATGTGAAGAAGCCCAGGAGGAACTAAAGGATTCTTGGTAATCCCTAGATTATGTACTTAATATTGGAGTTGGGACTTTCAGCTTAGGATGCTTCCTTTTCCATTTGTGGAATGGAATCATATACTAAGTTTTCCACTTCACGTGGGTCAGGTTCAAAAGTTTGGCTATTCAGATGTTCATAGAAATAGCTGGATGTCTAGATTGGTCCAATAATTGGAAAATGGTTTTATGTTGAAACAAAATGGAAGCCTTTTTTTTCTTCGCAGATTTGCAGCCACGATTGTCAATAAGTTTCTATGGAGAAATAAATTGTTTCTAGCTGACGTTATAGGTTTAAGGAGTTCGTGTCCCCATTAACCCATCTTAACCAAGTGGTTGCTCAGTGAAAACAGGAGAGCAATGCCAGTTTTCTTGGCTTTAAGGGACAGAGTTCCCAGATTGCCCTATGTTCACAGTGTGTTTTGATTTACGTAGGTCTGGAGGGTGAGCGACCTGCGAGACTCACAAGAGGGGAAGCTGACAGAGATACCTACAGACGGAGTGCTGTGCCACGTGAGTAAATGCATCACCTATATTAGGGGTGTTGGGGTGAAATATCTGGATTCTCACAGCTGGCTCTGGCTGGGTGGGGCTCAGCCCTTGATGATGACAAAATGACCAGGAAAGATTCTTGGTTTCATTCTGCAGAGCATCAGAACAGCTGGAGTCCTTTGTGCTTCTTTCTTTATGCAGTGATTTCATAGATGAGAATTAGGAAGAAAGCCTTCTGAGTTAGGGACTGGAATTTTTTAAAAAACAAAATTCAGGCCAGGCTCAGTGGCTCATGTCTGTAATCCCAGCACTTTGGTGGGGGTCGAAGTGGGCAGATTACTTGAAGTCAGAAGTTTGAGACCAGCCTGGCCAACATGATGAAACCCTGTCTCTACTAAAAATACAAAAATTAGGGTGGTGTGGTGGTGGGCGTCTGTAGTCCCAGCTGCTTAGGAGGCTGAGGCATGAGAATTGCTTAAACCTGCGAGGCAGAGGTTGCAGTGAGCCAAGATCATGCCATTGTACTCCAGCCTGGATGACAGAGCAAGACTCTGTCTCAAAAACAAAACACTTCAGTAAGATGAGGAGCCTTTGTTAATATTTTTGCAAAGGAATAATAGGATTCAACTTGTTTTGTTTTGTTTTTGAGACAGTCTTTGCTCTGTGGCCCAGGCTGGAGTGCAGTGGCACGATCTTAGCTCACTGCAAGCTCTGCCTCCTGGGTTCACACCATTCTTCTGCCTCAGCCTCCCGAGTAACTGGGACTACAGGCACCCGCCATCACGCCCGGCTAACTTTTTTTGTATTTTTAGTAGAGGTGGGGTTTCACCGTGTTAGCCAGGATGGTCTGGATCTCCTGACCTCGTCATCTGCCTGCCTCTGCCTCCCAAAATGCTGGGATTTACAGGCATGAGCCACCTTGCCTGGCTGGATTCAACTTGTTTTTAAAGTCACTCACTGTTGATTGTGATACAAAAGCAAGGCATACAAGAAGAGTCTTTACCAACTTCTACCATTCTTACTTTCCTCCTGTCATCTTTTGGAGAAGTGACCACTTGACCTGAGTACCATACAGGACAGTAAAAGGAAAGAATTTCTCCAGCCCTTGGTTGAGAGGAAGTTGGTGATATTGGAAGTTTAACGATTATGGGCCAGGCACAGTGGCTCATGCCTGTAATCCCAGCACTTTGGGAGGCTGAGGCAGGTGGATCAGTTGAGGTCAGGAGTTCGAGATCAGCCTGGCCAGCATGGTGAAACCCCATCTCTACTTTAAAAAATTAGCCCGGCGTGATGATATGTGCCTGCCTGTAATAATCTCAGCTACTTGGGAGGCTGAGGCAGGAGAATTGCTTGAATCTGGGAGGCGGAGGTTGCAGTGAGCCGAGATCATGCCACTGCACTCCACCCTGGGCAACAGAACAAGACCCTGTCTCAAAAAAAAAAAAAAAGAAATTTAACGATTACTGAAACCGTATTCGTTATTGGCATTTGCTTTCCTCCCCCATCCTTGTGCCCAATGTGAGCCATAGATCTAATACAAAATTTCCTGGTAGCCACACTTGAAAAATCAAGTGGAAACGGGTTATTTGATTACTAATGTCTTTTATTTAATCAAATATGTGTAGAAGTGAGCTGGGAATGGTGGTAGGTGCCTGTAGTCCTAGCTACTTGGAAAGCCAAAGCAAGAGGATTGTTTTGAGCCTAGGAGTTTGAGATACAGTGAGCTATGATCTTGTTGCTACACTCCAGCCTGGGCGACAGAGTGAGACCCCCCAACTCAAATAAATCAGGGCCAGGTGCGGTGGCTCACGCCTGTAATCCCAGCACTTTGGGAGGCAGAGACGGGCAGATCGCCTGAGGTCAGGAGTTCGAGACCAGCCTAGGCAACATGGTGAAACCCCATTTCTCCTTAAAATCCAAAAAATTAGCCAGGCGTGGTGGTATGCACATGTAATCCCAGCTACTCGGGGAGCCGAGGCAGGAGAATTGCTTGAACCCCAGGGGTGGAGGTTGCAGTGAGCTGAGATAGCACCACTGTACTCCAGCCACAGGAACAACAGCGAGCGTTCATCTCCAAAATAAATAAATAAATAAAGGAACAACAGCGAGCGTTCATCTCCAAAACAATAAATATAAATAAATAAATAAATCGATTTTTAAAATACCTAAAAGTGTTAATTTAACATGTAATCAGTATACACAGTATTGAAATATTTTACATTCTTTTTTTCCTTAAGTCTTTGTAATTGGCTGGGTGCAGTGTCTCACACCTATAATTCCAGCACTTTGGGAGGCCGAGGCAGGCAGATCACTTGAGCTCAGGAGTTTGAGACCAGCCTGGGCAACATGGCTGAACCCATCACTACAAAAAATATAAAAATTAGGGCCAGACGTGGTTGGCTCATGCCTGTAATCCCAACACTTTGGGAGGCTATGGTGGGCGGATCACCTGAGGTTGGGAGTTTGAGACCAACCTGGAGAAACTAACATGGAGAAACCCCGTCTCTACTAAAAATACAAAAAAAGTAGCCATGCATGGTGGCGCGTGCCTGTAAATCCCAGCTACTCAGGAGGTTGAGGCAGGAGAATCACTTGAACCTGGGAGGTGGAGGTTGCAGTGAGCCGAGATCGCGCCATTGCACTCTAGCCTGGGCAACAAGAGCGAAATTCTGTCTCAAACAAACAAACAAAAAATAGAAAAATTAGCTGCCTATAGTCCCAGCTGAGGTGGGAGGATCGCTTGAGCCCATGAGGCAGAGGTTGTAGTGAGCTGAGATCGTGCCACTGCACTCCACCCTGGGCGACAGAGTAAGACCCTGTCTCAAATGAGTAAAAGAAAACTGGTGAATTTCGCATGTCTCCATTTGAACTGTGACTGGGATATAGGACAGGGCAGCATCTTGTCTGCTTTTCTCCCATGGTAATTAAGGCTTCTGTGGGCCCTTGCCCCTTTCCATGTTAGTTCTTCCCTAATTACGCTCCCTTTGTTATCTAGATGCTGCTCTGAAGTGGGTCAGTCAGTCAGTGTGATCGGAAGTGGGAATTCTTTGGGAGGATTTGTAGTTTGGGCTGTGAGTATTGGAAAGTTGAGAAGGACACCCCAGGAGAGGCAAAGGTGGCTGTGAAGGTGTTCCCCACCACTGGTGTCATTTGCTTATATTTAATGGGGTGGTGCATGGCTTTTCCTGCAAGATTGGAGTTGGTGAGTTGTCTTCCCTTGTTCTATAGTAGATTGGATAATATGATGATTCTGAATCGATGTTTCACTTTCTAGCTGGTGCCGACAAGAAAGCCGAGGCTGGGGCTGGGTCAGCAACCGAATTCCAGTTTGTGAGTATCTTCCTAGTTGTTTTCCATGATCCGTCATTTGTTCTGGCCTCAGTCTGGTTGCTCTGCAAGTTGTGGGGATGTCGTATAGTATGGTCCTGTCAACCAGTTCCCTCCTCCCATTTTTTTCCAAATTCCAAATTTTACATTGAGATGTAGCATGCAAACTTTTGTAAATATATAAATTACTGAAATGAGTCTCAGAAATCAGTACGTGTGGCCTGCTGTTATTTTCTGTTTCGTTGATGCTTGACATTGAACTAAACACTGGAAGGTGAGTGGGCTTAAGAACCAAGATGGTATGAAATCAAATTCTCCATCTTTTTTCATATGATGTTTCCCCATCTATAAAATAGAGGTAATTACAGCTACCAAGGAAATGGGCCTAGACGTAGGATATCGCCCCACATCCAGTAAGGGGCAGTTCTGGGATTTACAGCCTGTACTCAGCTCTCTCCCAGCTGTTTACATTTGGGGGCCTCTGGAGTTATAATGAGGCCTGAAAGTTAGCAAAACCACAAGGTCGAACCAGAGTGCTGCTCATGCTGATGTGATGTGCTTTCTCTTACAGAGAGGCGGATTTGGTCGTGGACGTGGTCAGCCACCTCAGTAAAATTGAAGAGTATTATTTTGCATTGAATAAATTTACAGCCAAAAACCCTTAATCTTGTGTCCATTTTGTTTGCCTTGTGCAGCCTGAACAGGAATGGTTTAAGGGTCAGAGTGTAAATGGGGCAGTACTAGCTTGGCTTGGGGAGTTGTCATTGTCCTGGGTGACACCGGCTGCTGCTGTCCTTGGCTTTGGCGTGTGCCCTGCTTTCTCTAGCCAGCGCCTCCCTGCACAGTGGTGTCCCATATGGTGCTGCACCTCGGAGGCAGTTGGAAAACTGGGTCCCTTCTCCCGATCAGCCATGCTGCCTCAGCTCTGTGTGGTGGGAAAGTTGCTGGTTGCTTTGGAGTTGTGATTTGTGCCTGCTGTCGGGAACTATTAAGAAGTGCTGGGGAGGGAGGATGAAAGGTAACCAAGGAAATGGTTATCCTTCAGTTTATGGGGAAGAAGCACAGGAATGGTGTTTAGGCCAACATTACTAATGTAAGTCTTCAAGGCTCGGCATTTGTTGACAAGAATCAAGGGAGAAAACAATGCACAAAAACCACTGTTCACAGTGACTAAGGCCTGTAGTCCCAGCTACTCAGGAGCCTGATGCAGGATTGCTCGAGGCTAGGAGTTTGAGACTAGCCTGAGAAACATAGTAAGACCCTGTCTCAAGGACCAAAACATTTGAAACTCATCTGAAAACTTTTTTTTTTTGAGACAGAGTCTAGCTCTTGTCGCCCAGGCTGGAGTGCAGTGGCGCAATCTCAGCTCATTGCAACCTCGGCCTCCCAGGTCAAGCAATTCTCTCTCAGCCTTCCGAGTAACTGGGATTACAGGCTTCTGCCACCATGCCCAGCTAATTTTTAGTACAGATGTACATTTTTAGTACAGATGGGGTTTCTGCGTGTTGGTCAGGCTGGTCTCAAACTCCTGACCTCAGGTGAAATGCCCACCTAGGGCTTCCATAGTGCTGGGATTACAGGCGTGAGCCGCCGTGCCTGACCAACATTTTTATGTCTTAACATAATTGGAATAAATACTGGGCAGTAGGAGCTTTGCTGTCCAGGGTTCCTTTAAGGAAGGAATAAGAGTTTTAGTTTTCCTTGGTCTCTGAGTGGTGATCCGTCATGGCATGACTAAATGGACTAGAGATGTGTATACAGTTTTCTGTTGATCAAGTGTGATCTCAGCATGGATGCAGGAAAAGGACCGCAAATATACTATATACCTGACACAATGCCAGAAGGGAAACTTGGCATAGCCCAGTGAGAGCTGAGACAATCCTGCAGACTTGCTGAGCAGGACACCAACCTTGGCTTGCAGATCAGTCACCATGACTATCTGCAGTAAATATGAGTTACTGGGATGGAGGTGGTTAAAGCATTTGAGATAACAGCTCTGAACCAACCAGTGGCTCAAGATAGGCCCAAGGTAATGTTTCAGCCAGAAAAACCGGTAGCTAATTGGAAGTGCATCTTAAGGGTTTTGGGAACTTAGGAATCATATTTGTGGAGTACCGTGGTCTAAGCATTGTATAGAAATGGACAATAATTGGTTAAATGGGGCCCGGCATTGTGGTTCACACCTTTAATCCCAGCACTTTGGGAGGGCAAGATGGGTGGATCACTTGAGTCCAGGAGTTCAAGACCGGCATGGATAACAGTGAAACCCCATCTCCACAAAAAAAATACAAAAATCAGCCACACATGGTTGTGCTCACCTGTAGTTCCAGCTACTTGGAAGGCTGAGTCAGGAGGATTGTTTGAGCCCAGGAGGTAGAGGTTGCAGTGAGCTGAGATTGTGCCACTGCACTCCAGCCTAGGCGACAGAGTAAGACTCAATAATCACTGATCTCATGAAGCTGAGCACTGTGGCACACACCTGTAGTCCCAGCTACTCAGGAGCCTGAGGTAGAAGGATCACTTGAGCCCAGGAGTTGAAACCATCCACTGAGACCCAATCTCAAAAAATAAAAAAAAAAAATTGGTCAAATGAGATTTGTGACAATTCTAAACTACACAGATGAGAATTCTAAACCACCTTAAGTATTGATAGGCAGTTGTAATGTAGACCACGAGGTGGCAGCTGATGGCAACTCCAAATATGCACTTAACTGTTAGTCCTGGGAAGTGAACTTTGGAATCTGAGCCACCAATAAAATAGAAGCTTGCTTTGGCAGAAAGAAGCAGTGTTTGGGGAAGCTCGTTTCAGCACGGCCTTGGCTCATTTCAAAGATTGCTTTTTATCCAATTTTTCTGCTGGCTTGAGTGATGTCAAGTGGTTTGCCCATGTTCACACGCTTTGTGATTGTTTAACCTGGATTCCACTGTGAAATGTTAGGAGCTCCTGCCTTTCTGTTTCCCACTGAGGCCAGCTAGTGAATAGGTTTCCTCTACGACCTTAGTGATTTTCTGGCCCTAAAATGTTACTTTTTCAGCTAGGGCTCTTTGCCAACTTCTTTCCTCGTGACTCAAATTAGTTTCATAATACATACTCCAAGATCACCCATGGACTCTGGGGAAACCCGAGGAATCTAGAAAAGAGCATGTGAATAAAAACATGCAGGTAGAAGTGGATCTTGGTGCCTGCCAGCTCTGTCCCTACCTTGGTAGATGAAAACAGCCCTTCCAATCAATAATCATTCATTAGCTGCTCAAGGATCATTGTGAATAAGAGCTCTGAGACACAAGGCTCAAAATTTGCCCTTAAGCACCTGACAGTCGAGTTGGGAAAACAAAACCAAAGCTATACATTAAGGGTCCAGAACAACAACTATTCTGTAAGTGGTAAATCGCATCCAGACTGAATTCTAAGGACGTGTAGGGCAAGGGAGATGAATGAAGGCTGAAGTGGCCCAGAGGTGAGTTGCGGGGCAGGGGAGAGGTGAGACTAGTCAGGACATCGTGAAGAAGTTTTATTGGAAAATAAAAATATCAGGTGGTGTCAGGTTATGAAAATGGTTGATGTCAAAAAAGTTCTTTTATTTTTTCAAGCAAAGCTAAAAAGGAACATTTTAAGTCCCACTACAGGTGCCTGAGGAGGTCACTCGGAGAAGGTGGGTGACAAGGGACAGGGAGAGGCCCACCTGGGTGGCTGCATGGGCCCAGCCATCACTCGGGAAAAGCTTTGAAGAGGTTTAACCCATCTTCCAGGGTTGGTCTCCAGGTGCACCTTAGCCTCAAATCTACCCAGCAGCCCAATGGTTCATCAGATAATCCCGACCACCACTACTACTAACTACCAAAGGGTTTTTTAAGGGATTTTTGGAAGCTGATGGCTGAAGATACATTTTCCTAACTTAACATAAACTTCCTGATAGGGACACAAATCCCCTTCCCTGAAAAACAGAATCCCCTTGCAGCCAGTGCCAACAACAGCTTTAAGTCTCAGTGACTCTTGAAGCACCACTTCTGTTTTGATTAATAAACAGACCAGGAAGCAGCTATCATGTAGGCATGTTAGATGCTTGGAGGCAAGATAGAGCAGCTTAAAAGATCCCCTAAGAGGCTGGGTGTGGTGGCTCACGCCTGTAATCCCAGCACTTCGGGAGGCCGAGGCGAATGGATCACCTGAGGTTGGGAGTTTGAGATCAGCCTGACCAACATGGAGAAGCTTGGTCTGTACTAAAAACACAAAATTAGCCAGGCGTGGTGGTGCATGCATGTACTCCTAACTACTCAGGAAGCTAAGCCAGGGGAATCGCTTGAACTCAGGAGGCGGAGGTTGTGGTGAGCCAAGATCGTGCCGTTGTACTCCAGCCTGGGCAACAGAGCAAGACTCTGTCTGGTAAAAAAAAAAAAAAAAAATTCCCTAAGAGGCCGAGTGCAGTGGCTCACACCTGTAATCCCAGCCCTTTGGGAAGCTGAGGCAGGCAGATCAAGAGGTCAGGAGTTCAAGACCAGCCTGACCAACATGGTGAAACCCCATCTTTGCTAAAAATACAAAAAAAAAAAAAAAAGTCCCAGCACTTTGGGAGACTGAGGTGGTCAGATCACGAGGTCAGGAGTTCGAGACCAGCCTGGCCAGCCTGGCGAAACTCCGTCTCTACTAAAAATAGAAAAAATTAGCCGGGCATGGTGGTGTGTGCCTGTAATCCCAGCTACTCAGGAGGCTGAGTCAGGAGAATCACTTGGACCCAGGAGGCAGAGGTTGCAGTGAACCAAGATCATGCCACTGCACTCCAGCCTGGGCCATAGAGCGAAACTCTGTCTCAAAAAAAAAATAAATAAATAAATAATAAAGATCCCATAAGATACTTGTTTTTGAGGAGGTAGCCCTGTAGACATGAGGGCTCACTAGAACGCTCCCTACCTGGTACCTGGCATGGGTGGGCCCATTGAGGCTAGGCATTGTTAGGATAGTTTGCATTTTCTAGAGTTTTATATAAATGGAGTCATACAGTATGCATTCTTTTTAGTCCAACATCTTTTGGCATAATTGTTTTGAGATTCATCAGTGCTGTGTGTATCAGTGGTTCCTCCTTAGTGCTGGGCAGCATCCCATTGTGTGGCTATACCATGATTTGCTTATCCATTTACTTGTACTTGGGCATTTTGGTTGTTTGTTTCCAGTGCTTGGCTATTGTGACTAATGTGAACATTTGTGTACAAGCTTTTGTGATGACATGTGTTTTCAGTTCTCCTAGTTATATACCTAGGAGTGAAGTTGCTGGGTCATGAGGTAACTCTATGGTTAACACTTAGAGGAACTGCCAAACTGCTTTCCAAAGTAGCAGCATCATTCTACACTCCCTCTAGCAGTGTGTGCGTTTCAGTTGCTTCTCATCTTCACCAACACCTGGTCTGGACAGCCTTTTCATTTTAGCCATTCTAGTAGGCATGAAGAGTTTGGATTTTATCCCACAGGCGATCATGAGCCAGTGAACAATACGAAGGTGGGAGGCAGACAGTGGACAGGGAAAGGGGAGATGTTGGTCAATGCGTACAAAGTTTCAGTTAGATAGGAATAAGTTTTGGTGTTCGATTGCATAGCATAGTGACTCTTGTTAATAATACTGTATTGTATACTTCAAAATAGCTAAAAGAGAGGTTTTTACGTGTCCTTACCACAAAGAAACAATAAATATTTGAGGGGATGGACATGCTAATCAGCCTAATTTGATCATTCCACAATATGTACATCACATTGTACCCCATAAACATATACAATTATAAATAAAACTTAAAAGTAATATGGAGGGGAGGACTGACACAACCAAGAATGCTGGATGCTTGGGAAGTACTCGACCCCACACTGCGGAATACCGTAGGCTGGACTGGGTCTGCGCCGTGACCACACTGGGGCAGCGAGTGCTCATGGGTAAGCCACTTGGTCAGTGGTGACTACAATACACATTCAGGCTGCTACCAGGAAAGGGAGGGGACAAAATCCATCATTTGATTGCTCAGTTTTTGAAAGGGAAACTAGGACAGAATGAGGGCAGTAGCGGGGGAATGAAAGGAATTGTTTAAAAAGTTACAGCCCATAGAAAGCAGGGAGCCCATTTCTATTGAAAAGTGCTTTATTGGAAGCCCGTGATAAATGCATGGCACCAGACCAAGAGAACAGCCACTTGAAAAATAAGCCCTGCATGGTTTACTGACATCAAAGAGCCCATTGTGAGGAAAAGGGCATCTTTAAAAATGAAGAAATATTAAATGAGAGAGGATACCCAAGCTGAGGGAATTTAGGAGGCCTCAAAATGGGGCAAAATTTATGAAAGTTACAAATCAAATGAGAGTAAGAAATTCTGAAGAGTATCTGCAAGAAATGTCAAAGCAAATAGTTTGTTTAAGTTCTAGTTTATTTAAGTGTGTGAAAAGCAGAAGGTCAGTTTGAGCATCTAGGGGCATCCATTTATTAATGTGCAAAAAGTACACTGGGAGGCTGAACAGTCAACTGACCAATGCCTACTCCCCACCCCTAATTTGATTATTATTTTAAGTCAGGTTTATTGAGGTACAATTTACATACAGTAAAATTCACTTTGTTTTCTCGAGACAAGTCTCACTCTGTCATCCAGGCGGGAGTGCAATGGCACCATCATGGCTCACTGCAGCTTCTACCTCCCAGGCCCAAGTGATCCTCCCACCTCAGCCTCCCAAGCAGTTGGGACCACAGGTTGCACCACCATGCCTGGCTAATATTTTATTTTTATTTTTGTAGAGATAGGGCCTCCCTATGTTGCCTAGCTGGTCTCAAACTGCTGGGCTCAAGTGATCTTCCCACCTCAGCCTCCCAAAGTGCTGGGATTACAGGCACAAGCCATCACATCTGGCCAAAATTCACTTTTTAGATATAGAGTTCTGAGTTTTGATAAAAAGATATACATCACAGTGAAACAATGGAGCTTTTCCATCACCCTAAAAAGTGTTTCCACATGCTGCCCCTTTGTGGTCAACCCCCTGGCAAACACTCTTCTTGGTCTTTAGTATAATTTTGCCTTTTCTAGAATGTCAGATAAGTGGAATCATATTGTATGTACTCTTGGGACTGGCTTCTGTTGCTCAGCATGGTGTTAAGGGATTCATCCATTATGTTGCATGCATCAGGCATCAGCAGTTTGTTCCTATTTATTGCTGAGTAGTATTCTGTTACATGGATGTATTACAGGGTTTTTTGTTTGTTTGAGATGAAGTCTTGCTCTAGTTCAGTGATGTGATCTCAGATCACTGCAACTTTCTCCTCCTGGGTTCAAGTGATTCTCCTGCCTCAGTTCCTGAGTAGCTGGGATTACAGGCACCCGCCACCACACCCAGTTAATTTTTGTATTTTTAGTAGAGATGGGGTTTCACTGTGTTGGCCAGGCTGGTCTCGAACTCCTGGCCTCAAGAGATCCACCCGCCTTGGCCTCCCAAAGTGCTGGAATTACAAACATGAGCCATCACATCCAGCCCACAGTTTGTTTATTCTATTTTTTTTCGAGACAGAGTCTCACTCTGTCACCCAGGCTGGAGTGCAATGGCACAATCTCAGCTCACTGCAAACTCCACCCCCTTGGTTTGAGCAATTCTTCTGCCTCAGTCTCCTGAGTAGCTGGGATTACAGGTGCCTGCCAACACACCCAGCTAATTTTTGTACTTTTAGTAGAGACGGGGTTTCACCATGTTGGCCAGGCTGGTCTCAAACTCCTGACTGCAAGTGATCTGCCCACCTCGGCCTCCCTAAGTGCTGGGATTACAGGCGTAAGCCACCGCGCCCGGCCTGTTTATTTATTTTTTATATAGGCATTTTTAAGTCAAATTGACATTGAAATACACAAATATTAACTCTACTCTTGGATGATGGATACAACCATGTAACTCATACCCCTGAGAAAGAGAAAAGCAGCCCCTAATGTCAGGAACTGACCTGATACTTATAGCTAGGCCTTGGCATGTTTGAAGCTGGCCTGGCGCTCACAGCGAGGCCATGCCATTCTCCTGTGGACATAAACAACATCATCAAACATCAACAATCAGACAAGGTAACTTTGTGACCCTGATAAAGTGCACCAAAAATACCAAGACTGCCAGGTGCGGTGGCTCGCGCCAGTGATCCCAGCACTTTGGGAGGCTGAGGCAGGTGGATCACATGAGGTCATCCAATCCAGAGCAAAGCCTCAGTCCCTTAACCTTAACCCAGAACCACCTAACACAAGTCCAAATTATTATTTTTTTTTTTTTTTGAGACGGAGTCTCGCTCTGTCGCCCAGGCTGGAGTGCAGTGGCTAGATCTCGGCTCACTGCAAGCTCCGCCTCCTGGGTTCACGCCATTCTCCTGCCTCAGCCTCCCAAGTAGCTGGGACTACAGGCGCCCGCCACCTCGCCCGGCTAGTTTTTTGTATTTTTTAGTAGAGACGGGGTTTCACCGTGTTAGCCAGGATGGTCTCGATCTCCTGACCTCGTGATCCACCCGTCTCGGCCTCCCAAAGTGCTGGGATTACAGGCTTGAGCCACCGTGCCCGGCCCACAAGTCCAAATTCTATATTCCTCTTATCACCCTCTTTGAGACATCCTATGCTTTTCCACGATATGTATTCTCTTTCATGACAACCAGCAAAATCCCAACTTTGTTCAACTACAATTATGTTTCTAATCTTTACCTGGAAGGCATTGATCATTGATGTCCCATCAAGATACAAAATATTTCACTTTTTTTTTTTTTTTCCTGAGACAGTGTCTCACTCTGTCACCCAGGCTGGAATGAAGTGGCTCACTTTAGTTTCAAACTCCTGGGCTCAAGTGATCCTCCCACCTCAGCCTCCTGAGTAGCTGGGATTACAGGTGTGCACTACCATGTCTAATTTCTTTTTTTTTTTTGAGACGAGTCTTGCTCTGTTGCCCAGGCTGTGGTGTAGTGGTGTGATCTTGGCTCACTGCAGCCTCAGTCTCCCGGGTTCAAGTGATTCTTCTGCCTCAGCCCCCCAAGTAGATGGGATTACAGGCATCCACCACCACACCCGGCTAATTTTTGTATTTTTAGTAGAGACAGAGAGATGGGGTTTCATGAAGCTGGCCAGGCTGGTCTCAAACTCCTGACCTCAAATGATTCACCTGCCTCGGACCTCCCAAAGTGCTGGGATTACAAATGTGAAATACCACATCTAGCCCCAATTTTTTTTTTTTTTTTTTTGAGACCAGATTTTTGAGATGAGATCTCGCTCTGTTGCCCAGGCTGGAGTGCAGTGGCATGATCTCAGCTCACTGCAGCCTCCAGCTCCCCTGGCTCAGGTGATCCTCCCACCTCAGCCTCCTTTTTTTTTGAGACAGGGTCTCTGTTGCTCAGGCTGGAGTGCAGTGGCACAGTCTCAGCTCACTGCAATCTCTACTTCCCAGGCTGAAGCGATTCTCCTACCTCAGCCTCCCAAGTAGCTGGGACTACAGGCGCACACCACCACACCTGGCTAATGTTTGCATTTTTTGTAGAGATGGGGTTTCACCATGTTGTCAGGTCTGGTCTCGAGCTCCTGGGCTCAAGCAATCCTCCTGCCTTGGCTCCCCAAGTTATGGGATTACCTGTGTGAGCCCTTGGGCCTGGCCACTGATTTTTAAATTTTTAGTAGAGGTGCGTTCTTCCTATATTGCCCAGGCTAATCTTGAACTTTTGGCCTGAAGCAATCCTCCTGCCTCTGCCTCCCAAAGTGTTTGGATTAAAGGTGTGAACCACGATGCCTGGCCTCATCTCTCTGTTTTTTTGGAAGCAGGGTCTCTTTCTGTTGCCCACACTGGAGTGCACTGGTAAAATCACAGCTCACTGCACACACTGGAGTGCAGTGGTATGATCATAGCTCATAGCAGCCTCAACCTCCCAGGCTTGAGCGATCCTCCCACCTCAGCCTTCTGAGTAGCTGGGGCCACAGGCATACGCCACCATGGCTAATTAAAAAAAAATTACTTGTAGAGACAGGGTTTTCCTATGTCCTTCTCTACCTTTTAGTCATGAAGAGACGGCTTATGTTTCCCACAAAAGTCTTGGTTTTAGTTTTTATGTTAAAGTCTATAGTCTAAAGTCTTCAGTTTTATGTTAAAGTTTATAATCCATCTCGAATCAATCTTTGTGTATGATGCGAGGTAGGAGTCATGGTTCATTTTTGTCCATATGGATACCCCTTTATTCCAGCACCATTTGTTAAAAAGCACTTGTCCTTTCTTCATTGGATTGCTCTGGTGTCTTTGTTGAAAATAAATAACCATGAAGTATGGGTCTATTTCTGGATTCTCTATTCTGTTCCACTGATCAATTAATCTATCCTTACACAAATGTTACATTGTCCTGATTACTATTTTTTTTTTCTTTGAGACAGAGTCTCACTCTGTCACCCAGGCTGGAGTGTAGTAGTGCAACTTTGGCTCACTGCAACCTCTGCCTCCTGGGTTCAAGTGATTCTCATGCCTCAGCCTCCCAAGTAGCTGGGACTACAGGCGAGTGCCACCACACACTGATTGCTGTCATTTTGTAGTATTAAAAATAGGTTACATAAATTCTCTGACTGTTCTTTTTCAAGTTTTGTTTTTTGTGGGGTTTTTTTTGCTGTTTTACATCCTTTTCATTTTCATATGCACTTTAGAATAATTTTGATGACTTCTTCCCAAAAAACTGCCAGATTTTTCTTTTTTTTTAAGACAGAGTTTCTCTCGTTGCCCAGGCTGGAGTGCAGTGGCATGATCTCTGCTCACTGCAACCTCCGCCTCCTGGGTTCAAGTGATTCTCCTGCCTCAGACTCCCAAGTAGCTGGGACTAAGGCACCCACCATCACACCTGGCTAATTTTTGTATTTTCAGTAGAGATGGGGTTTTACT
Source organism: Colobus angolensis palliatus (assembly GCF_000951035.1). Taxonomy (NCBI): domain Eukaryota; kingdom Metazoa; phylum Chordata; class Mammalia; order Primates; family Cercopithecidae; genus Colobus; species Colobus angolensis. The sequence goes on from NW_012115599.1 coordinate 13,062,790, forward strand.
ATCTTGGTCAGGCTGATCTCGAACTCCTGACCTCATGATCCACCCGCATCGGCCTCCCAAAGAGCTGGGATTACAGGCGTGGGCCACCGCGCCCGGCCCAGAATTTTTATAGGAATTGTGTTGAATCTATATGACAATTAGGCAGAATGGATGTCTTTTTAATACTGAGTTTCCTAAACCATGAATATAGAGTATGTCTCCATTTATTTAGGTCTTCTTGAATTTCTCTCAGCAACATTTTGTAGTTTTCAATATACAGATCTTACACAATTCTTTTTTTTTTTTTGAGACAGAGTCTTGCCCTGTTGCCCAGGCTGGAGTGCAGTAGCACGATCTCGGCTTGCTGCAAGCTCCGCCTCCCGGGTTCAAGTAATTCTCTTGCCTCAGCCTCCTGAGTAACTGGGACTACAGGCGCCAGCCACCACGCCCAGCTAATTTTTTGTGTGTATTTTTAGTAGAGATGGGGTTTCACCGCGTTAGCCAAGATGGTCTGGATATCCTGACCTCGTGATCCGCCTGCCTTGGCCTCCCAAAGGCCTGCTGAGCCTTTCTAAACTTTTTTTTTGAGTTGGAGTTTTGCTTTTGTTGCCTAGGCTGCAGTGCAATGGCATCGTCTCGGCTCACTGCAATCTCTGCCTCTCGGGTCCAAGTAATTCTCCTGTCTCAGCCTCCCGAGTAGCTGGGATTACAGGCGCCCACCACCATATGTGGCTAATTTTTGTATTTTTAGTAGAGACGGAGTTTCACTAAGTTGGCCTGGCTGGTGTTGAACTTCTGACCTCAGGTGATCTGTCTGCCTTGGCCTTCCAAAGTGCTGGGATTACAGGCTTTGTAATCGCAGCCTTTGGGAGGCTGAGGTGGGTGGAATACCTGAGGTCAGGAGTTCAAGACCAGCCTGACCAACATACTGAAACTCCATCTCTACTAAAAATACAAAAAATTAGGCCAGGTGCGGTGACTCATGCCTGTAATCCCGGCACCTTGGGTGGCTGAAGTGGGCAGATCACCTGAGGTTGGGAGTTTGAGACCAGCCTGACCAGCATGGAGAACCCCCCTGTCTCTACTAAAAACACCAAAATTATCTGGGCATGGTGGTGCGTGCTACTCAGGAGGCTGAGACAGGAGAATTGCTTGAACCCAGAGGCAGAGGTTGCAGTGAGCCAAGATCGTGCCATTGCACTCCAGCCTGGGGGACAAGAGTGAAACGGCATCTCAAAAAAAAAAAAAAAAAAAAAAAAGAAGTTAAGGTGAAAGGACTCAAACTCCTAAATAAAAATAAAAATAAGGTATTTATACACTAGCAACAAACAATTGCAAAATTAAATTTAAAACAGAATGCTATTTATAATAGTATCAACAAATATCAAATACCTAGGAGTAAACCTAACAAGAATTGTGTAAGATCTGGCCAGGCAAGGTGGCTCACACCTGTAATCCCAGCACTTTGGGAGGCTGAGGTGGGCGGATCACCTGAGGTCAGGAGTTCAATACCAGCCTGGCCAACATGGTGAAACCCTGTCTCTACTAAAAATACAAAAATTAGCCGGGCATGGTGGTGGATGCCTGTAATCCCAGCTACTTGGGAGGCTGGGGCAGGAGAATCACTTGGACCCAGGAGGTAGAGGTTGCAGTGAGTCAAGATCATGCCATTGCACTCCAGCCTCGGCAATAAGAGCGAAATTCTGTCTAAAAAAAAAAAAAAAAGTCTCACTCTGTCACCTAGGCTTAAGTACAGTGGCATGATCTCAGCTCACTGCAACCTCCGCCTCCCGGGTTCAAGCCATTCTCCTGTCTCAGCCTCCCGAGTAGCTGAGATTACAGGTGCCCACCACCACACCTGGCTAATTTTTGTAGTTTTAGTAGAGACAAAGTTTCACCATGTTGGCCAGGCTGGTCTCAAACTCCTGACCTCAGATGATCTGCCCGCCTTGGCCTCCCAAAGTGCTGGTATTACAGGCATGAGCCACTGTGCCCAGCCTAATTTCACTTATTAATACTACCATTTTGGGTATTTGGCTAGTACCTACCTTTGGATTTTCTACTTAAAAAATAGGTTTTCAGCCAGGTGTGGTGTCTCATGCCTGAATCCCAGCACTCTGGGAGGCTGAGGTGGGTGGATCACCGGAGGTCAGGAGTTTGAGACCAGCCTGGCCAACATAATGAACCCCTTCTCTACTAAAACTACAAAAATTAGCTGGGTGCAGTGGTGCATGCCTGTAGTCTGAGCTACTCGGGAGGCTGAGGCAGGAGAATCGCTTGAACCCAGGAGGTGGAGGCTGCAGTGAACCAAGATTGTGCCACTGCATTCCAGCCTGGTTCATGGAGTTAGACTCTGTCTCAAAATAAATAAATAAATAAATAAATAAATAAATAAATAAATAAATAAATAAATAAATAAAATAAAATATAGGCTGTCTGTGAATAGTGACAGTTTTACTTCCTTGCTAGTCTTTATGCCTTGTATTTATTTTTCATGTCTTATTTCACTAGCTAGGATCTCTAAAACAATATTTAATAATAGTGGTGAGAGGAGATATTCTTGCCTTGCTTTTGATCTTAATGGGAAAACATTTATTCTTTCATCATTTCACCTGTTGTTCATAGGTGTCCTTTATCAGGTGAGGAATGTTTGCTTCCATTCCTAGCTTGCTGAGAGTATTGACTGTGAAATAAAATTTTATTTAAAAATGAAGTGCTTTTCTAGGATCAAGACAATCATATAGTTGTTCTCTTTTATTATGTTGATGTGATTTATTTCACTGTTTGATTTTTGTACAGTTAAACTAACATTATATTCTTGTATTAAACTTTTTTTGGTCATAATATATTTCACTGCATATATTGCTGGATTCTATTTATTGATATATGTATTGATATGTGCTTCATGATTTGTGTGTGTGTGTGTGTGTGTGTGTGTTCATGAAGGATACAGGTCTGTAACTTTTTTCTTGTAATGTCTTTATCAGATTTTCATACCAGAATTACTTCAGCTTCATAAAATAAGTTGAAAAGTATTCTTTCCACCTCTGTTTTTTGAAAAAGCTTGTGTAGAATTTGTATCCCTTCTTTCTTGGGTATTTGATAGATTTTACCAATGCTACCACCTGGCACTGGAATTTTCTTTATGGCAAGTTTTTTTGAATAGACTTATTTAGAATAGCTTTAGGTCTATAGAAAAGTTGTGAAGATAGTAGAGTTCCCATGTTCTCCACACCCAGTTTTCCTTATTGTTGACATCTTACATTAATCACAACCAATATCAGTACATTTGTCACAACCAATATCAGTATATTATTATTATTATTGAGACAGGGTCTTGCTCTGTTGCCCAGGCTGGAGTGTAGTGGTGCAATCTTGGCTCACTGCAACCACTGCTTCCAGGGATCAAGCTCTCCTCCCACCTCAGCTTCCCAAGTAGCTGGGACTACAAGTGTGCACCACCACGCTTGGCTATTTTTATTTTTTACAATTAATCTTTTCAAAAAACCAACTTTTGGCTTTGTTGTTTCTATTGTTTGATTTATATTTCATTGATTTCTTTTATTAACTTCTTCCCCTACTTAATTTGGGTTTGCTTTTTTCTAGCTTATTTTTTTATTTACTTTGAGACAGGGTCTTGCTCTGTTCCCCAGGTTGGAGTGCAGTGGTGTGATTTTGGCTCAGAGCAACCTCCGCCTCTCAGGCTTAAGTGATCCTCCTACCTCAGCTTCCTGAGTAGCTGGGACTACAGGTGCCACCACACCCAGCTACGTTTGTATTTTTCATAGAAATGGGGTTTCACTATATTGCCGAGGCTGGTCTCGAACTCATGGGCTCAAGTGGTCTGCATGTCTCAGCCTCCTAAAGTGCCAGGATTACAGGTGTGAGCCACTGCACTCAGCCTTTTCTTGCATCTTAAGGTGGAAATTTATATTACTGATTTTAAACTTTTCCTCCTTTCTAATACTAGTTGAATCTATTTCCTTCTAAGCACTGCTTTTTTTTGTTGTTTGTTTTTTGGTAGAGATGGGGTTTCACCATGTTGCCCAGGCTGGACTCCAAACTCCTGGACTCAAGCAATCTGCCTGCCTCAGCCTCCCAAAGTGCTGGGACTACAGGCATAAGTCACTGTGCGAAGACAGCTTTAGTTAAGCCTCATAAATGTTGACATCAGTTAGAAACATTTTATCTTTTGTGACTTTTGTTTCATGGGTTACTTGGAAATAGATTATTTAATTTACAAATATTTGAGGCTTTTCTAGATATCCTATTATTGGTCTTTTCTAATTTAAGTCCTTTTCCCCATGAATATATTCTATGCAACTTCAGTCCTTTGACATTTACTGAAGCTTATTTTATGGACAAACTTATGGTCTATGTTGACAGATGTTCTTTCCTTTTTTTGAGACAGAGTCTCACACCGTCCATCAGGCTGGAGTGCAGTGGTACGATCTCAGCTCACTGCAACCTCTGCCTCCCAGGTTCAAGCGATTCTCCTGCCTCAGCCTCCTGAGTGGCTGGGATTACAGGCACGTACCACCATGCCTGGCTAATTTTTGTATTTTTAGTAGAGATGGGGTTTCACCATGTTGGTCAGGCTGGTCTAGAACTCCTGACCTTGTGATCCACTTGCCTCGGCCTCCCAAAGTGCTGGGATTACAAGCTTGAGCCACTGCACCCGGCCTAATATTCTTTTTTTGTTGAGCTGTTGTATCAATTACTAAAGAAGGGGTAACAATCTCCATCTAAGACTATGGATTTGTATATTTCTTCTTTTAGTTCTGGTTTTTACTTTATGTATTTTGAAGCCCTATTTTTAAGCAGAAGGAACTATACAGTGGTAAATACAGTGGCATGAAAGTAGACGGGAGGCATGGGCCAAAACTTCTGACTGAACCCTGGAAGAAATAAACATGTCCAATTTCCCAACTCTATTTAAAAATCTCTTCTTAGGCATACCCTGGGACTTAAAATATATTTATTAGAGCTTTATCCTAGATGGCTTTTGGACAATTGAGCATTTTTAGTAGAATGACATTTGGATTCATTTTTTGACTTAATCTATTATGATCCACTCTCACCTATGGAAGGATACCCTCTTTCCCCCAAGAATTATCTTTCACCTCTGTTGAGAACATTGTCTGGGTATAGGGAAAATGGATGACTGAACCACAGACCAAGTAACTTCTATGGGAGGTGTGGTAAGAAGGTTCTAATACGGCCTCCAGTGATCCTTGCCTGCTGGTATTCATGCCTTTGAGTAATCTCCTCCCACACTGAATCAAGGCTGACTTACGTGAGCAATAGAAAGCTGCAGAATTGATAAAGTGTGACTTTCAAGGCTAGGTCATAAAAGGCAGTCTAGTTCAGTCTTGGAATCTTGTATCATTCACTATGAGGAGAATCCAGGCACCATGCTGTAAGGATGCTCAAGTAGCTCCATGGAGAGGCCCACATGCAAAGGTACTATAGCCTCTTGCCAACTGCCAGCCATGGGAGAAGCCACCTTGGAAATGGATCCTCCACCTGCAGTCACAGCTTCAGATGACCACAGCCTCAGCCAACACCTGACTACAATCTCATGAAATACTCGAAGCCAGAACAAACCAGCTAAGCTGCTCCATGATTCTTCAAATTTCTTATCTTTTTTTTTTTTTTTTTCTGAGACAGAGTCTTACTCTGTCTCCCAGCCTGGAGTACAGTGGCATGGTCTTGGCTCATTGTAGCCTCGACCTCCCAGGCTCAAGTGATACTTCCACCTCAGCCTCCCGAGTAGCTGGGAGTACAGGTATGTGCCACGACACCCAGCTAATTTTTTGTTTTGGTAGAGGCTGGTCTCAAACTACTGGGCTCAGGTGATCTACCCTTCTTGGCCTCCCAAAGTGCTGGGTTTACAGGCGTACACCACAATGAATGGTCTTTAGAGATAGGGTGTCCCTTTATTGCCCAGGCTGGACTTGACCTCCTGGGCCCAAACGAGCCTCCCAACTCAGCCTCCCACATAGTTAAGACTACAGGTATGCACCACTGTGCCTAGCTCACCCCAGGATTCTTAACCTACAGAAACCATAAGAAATAACAATTCATGTTTTAAGCCACCAAATTTTGGGAAAGATTTATTATCCAGCAGTAGGCAACTAATACAAAAGCAAAGATCAGAAATAGAAGGTGCTCCTGGGGGACTTGATGGGATATAGCAAGGTAAGCTGGGGGAGGCGGGAGCAGTGAGAGGCATGGTAAGGGAGCAAAGTGGAGTAAGGAACCTGTGTAATCAATTTGTATTTTACTCACCATTTCATCGAGGATTGGCTCTAAGAGGTTATTACAGATGGTCCCGGAAATGTAGGATCAAGAGAATGCTGTGTGATCTTTATTTGGAAGACAGATTTTAGGTTGTGTCAGATGGGGGTGTTCCTACAGACAAGTTAGTCTCATTTCATCCTGAACAAGTGATTGGGCTTTACAATAAAGATCAGGTTCTGGAAGGGCAATAGCTTTTCTTTTATTTTTTATTTTTCGAGACGAAGTCTCACTCTGTTGCCCAGGCTGGAATGCAGTGGCACGATCTCAGCTCATTGCAACTTCTGCCTTCTGGGTTCAAGAGATTCTCTTGCCTCAGCCTCCCGAGTAGTTGGGACTACAGGTGCCCGCCACCACGCCCAGCTAATTTTTTGTATTTTTAGCAGAGACAGGGTTTCACCGTGTTAGCCAGGATGGTCTTGATCTCCTGACCTCATGATCTGCCCGCCTTGGCCTCCCAAAGTGCTGGGATTACAGGCATCAGCCACTGCACCCGGCCTTTTCTTTCTTTCTTTCCTTTCCTTTCCTTTTCTTTCTTTTCTTTTCTTTCTTTTTTCTTTCTTTCTTTCTCTCTCTTTCTCTCTCTCTCCTTTCTTTCTTTTTCTTTCTTTTCCTTCCCTCCTTCCTTTCTCTCTCTCTCTCTCTCTTTCTTTCTTTCTTTAATAGAGATGGGGGTCTCACTATGTTGGCCAGGATGGTCTTGAACTCCTGGCTTCAAGCAATCTTCCTGCTTTGGGCTCCCAAAAAGTTGGGATTACAGGCGTGAGCCACTGCACCAAGCCAATATCTGTTCTTTAACAAAACATTTTTTCAATTGTTTTATGCTAGGCCCTGGGATAACTGCTGGGTGAACTAAGCAAGGATAAGCGAGTCACAGACTCTGCTTTCAAGAAGTTAGACAGGTGTAGGGGAGATTATCAACAAAACAATGACAATACTATGTTACAAATAGTATGATAAAGCCAGTCACAGTGGCTCATGCCTGTAATCCCAGTGCTATGGAAGGCTGAGGTGGGCAGAGAGCTTGAGCCCAGGAGCTCAACACCAGCTGGGCAACATAGTGAAATCTTGTCTCTATGAAAACATTTAAGAATTAGGTGGGTATGGTAATGTGTACCCGCAGTCCCAGCTACTGGAGAGGCTGAGGTGGGAGGATCACTTGAGCCTGGTGGGGGACCAGGGGTTGAAGCTGCAGTGTGTCATAATTGCACCACTGCACTCTAGCCTGGGTAACAGAGAGAGACCTTGTATCAAGATAAAAAAGAATAACCATATAATTAATCAGGACAAACCCAGACCACTAGGATGAATGCAGGTAGTCAGGGAGAGCTTTCTGGAGGAGGTGACTTTCGAGTTTTGAAGGATAAATATGATTTGGCCTCTCTCTGGGTGAAAGGAAGGGATAGGACAATGGAGCGTGGGATGGTCTTGGAAGAAAAGCCTTCTTGACACTAGAGAAAGCATACATGGAAGGTTCTCTAAAGGTTCAAGAAACTGTGGGTAGTTCTGAATGCCTAGAATATAGGAAATGAAGGGAGGGGTGAGGTCGGCAGGGACTTAGTTCCTACAGTCTTATATTTTCTGGTAGGGTTTTAATTTTTGTTTTCAAAGCACTGAGGAACAACTGCAGTGTTTTAATCAAGGGCTTGACCTAATCAGATTTGCATTTGGGAAGGATTTCTCTTGCTGCAGTGGGTGGATGGGACTGAGGAGGGCTGGACAGGAGCCAAGATGACCAGATGGAAGGTCACAGTTCAGAGGGAAGAGTCCCAATGAAGCAATGACAGAGGGTAAGGCACGAAAGGGCTGGGCCCAAGGATGTTGACAGGCAGAAGCAGTGAAGTTTATTATCAACTGGATAGTGGGAAAGAACATGTCAACAACGCCTCCCAGTTGGCTGGGCGTGGTGGCTCACACCCAGCACTCTCGGAGGCTGAGGCGGGTGGATCACCTGAGCTCAGGAGTTCGAGACAAGCCTGGCCAACATGGTGAAAACCCATGTCTACTACAAAAACACAAAATGCCAGGCATAGTGGCGCACACCTGTAATCCCAGTTACTTGGGGAGGCTGAGGCAGGAGAATTGCTTGAACCTGGGAGGTGGAGGTTGCAGTGAGCCAAGGTTGTGCCACTGCACTGCACTCTAGCCTGGGAGACAGAGTGAGACTCTGTCTGAAAACAAAAAAGACAATGCCTCCCAAGTTTCTGGCTTAGCAAAATGAATAAATAACCTATTAGTGTTTTCTCATGTGACTTTTTTTGTTTTTAAGAAACAGAGTCTTACTCTGTCACCCAGACTGGAGTGCAGTAATGGCATGATCATGGCTCACTGTAGCCCTGAACTCCTGGACTCAAGTGATCACCCTGTCTCAGCCTCCTGAGTAGCTGGGACTTACAGGCAACTACTACCATGCCCTGGCTTCTTATAGGACTTCTGGAGAAGTATTTAAGTGGAATAATGTTAACTATAATTTTTTTTTTTTTTTTTTT
>NW_012115599.1:13071607-13078790 GCF_000951035.1 Colobus angolensis palliatus
ACACTCCAAAATGTCAACAGCAGTAAAACCAAATCTCTCATGAATCATACATGGTTTTTTGTTTTGTTTTTTTTTTAGACGGAGTTTCGCTCTGTTGACCAGGCTGGAGTGCAATGGCATGATCTTGGCTCACTGCAACCTCCGCCTCCCAGGTTCAAGTGATCCTCCTGCCTCAGCCTTCCGAGTAGCTGGGATTACAGGCACGCGCCACCATACCCAGCTAATTTTTGTATTTTTAGTAGAGACAGGGTTTCACCGTGTTGGTCAGGCTGGTCTCGAACTCCTGACCTCAGATGATCCGCCCGCCTCGGCCTCCCAGAGTGCTGAGATTACAGGCTTGAGCCACCGCACGCAGCCAAGTCTAATTTTTTTAAACAAATTTAAACTTACTACTTACCCATTGTCTTCAAAGAAAGGACAGAATCCCTTGGTTAATGTTCCCTGAACAAAGACAAAGTAATTATTACTCAGTCAAGGAATCTGGGGGTAATCTTTTGGGCTCTTGAAACTAAACATGCCCATAGGCTGGGAGCGATGGCTCATGCCTGTAATGCCAGTACTTTGGGTGGCTGAGGCAGGCGGACTGCTTGAGCCCAGGAGTTCGAGGCCAGCCTGGGGAACATGGTGAAACCCTGTCTCTACAAAAAAATACAAAAGTTGGCTGGATGTGGTAGTGCTCCAGGCTGCATGACAGGCGCCTGTAGTCCCAGTAACTTGGGAGGCTGAGGTAGAAGGATTGCTTGAGCCCACAAGGTCTAGGCTGCAGTTGAGCTGAGATTATGCTACTGCATTCCACCTTAATAGACACAGCAAGACCCTGTCTCCAAAAAACAAACAATCGAACAAAAAATCCCAAACAAAATCATGCCCATAAAAAAGCCAGGATAAGGAATTAGAAACCAAAAGAAAACCTCCAGCTATCTATTCGTTCAACATTTACTGGACTCTAATTTTCTTTTCTTGAAGAAAGAAATATTTAATAGGCAAACAAACTATTAATAGCATTTGGGGTGCCCTGAGTGCCTACTATGTGCCAGGGCCAAGTAGGTTTATCATCTTTATTTGCAGAAGTTAAAAAATGATGTAATCGGGTGGTATGAACATTAAAAAAATGTAACTGATGTTACAACCAAGGTATATTTGATTTCAAACCCAGATCTTTTTGACTATGCTAAATACAAGCAAATTCAAAAAGGGTAATTAGCCGGCCACGGTGGCTCACACAAGTAATCGTAATCGCAGCGCTTTGGGAGCCCGAGGGTGGATAGCTTTGAGGCCACGAATTCCAGACCAGCCTGGGCAACAAAATGAGGCCCACCACCAATCTCAACAAAAAATTAAATTAAAAAAGTAAAAAAACCAAAAAGAGTATTAAGCAATTCACAGACAGATAATACACAGGATTTTTGGTACGTTTAGGGCATCCGCATGGTACTAGCTTTGTTCTGGGTTGCTGAGAACATTCACAGGTCATATACCAGTTTTCCTTTCTGGAGAGCTTCTGTCTGTGTATCTTTTTCTGGAGAATCTGTTTGACATCCACAACACACACTCCTCATTTATTGCCAGAAACGATGATGTTTTATGATTTACATTATGTGTGTAATACACACACACGCACCCACGCGCGCGTCTTCCTTTCTGGCCCTCGTTTATCGTAAGAGGAAGCAATTGCTTTTAGCATCAATAAAGGATTGCAGGATAAATATTTGTTCTTCGTAATGGACGACATGCACCAGCCCGTAAGACATCCAGAGGTTCAGGTTATCAACGAAAGTGCACACACCTCCCACGCCCCGTTTTCGTGCAGTTCCAAATCTCAGGTGTTTCCAGCTGCAGCTTCCGTTGCCTTTAACTACATCCTACCTTTTCCTTCAGACCTTCCCCCTCAACCCCTTCGAGACCGACAGGTACGGCCCAGGGGCGGGTGGCATGACCTTGGTTCATCCTCGGCCGCGGAGACACGGCATGACCTTGGCCAAGTCCCCGCTTCCCCATCCGCTGACTGGCGAGGCTGGACCGCTGGGTCTCCGCTCCGGCCGCTAGGCGTCCTGCGCGGGTACCCTATCTCCCCCGGCTTCTTCCGCGCGGCCCCCCCACAGTTCTACGCCTACGCTGCCGCTGCCGGCGTAGCGGCCGCCTGGAGTCGCGCGGCCCGCTCCTTTCAGACGCTGGTTTCCGCCGCGCGGATTGGGAGGGCGCGATTCCCGAACGCGGCCTGCGCTGCGAGCGCGCTGTCGTCCCGCAGGCCGGTGCGGCCTTACGCCGCTGACGCATCGCGCCCAAGATGGCGGCGCGGTCGTCGTCGGGGGTGGCGGTGGCAGAGAGGGCGGCGGCCCTGGCGGCAGCGGGGACGGCAGCCGTGACGGTGGCAGCGGCGGCGCGGGACCTGGGCCGGGGGGAATGAGGCGGCCGCGGCAGGCCAGCGGCGGAGCAGTGTAGCGGAGAAGCTCCCCCTCCCTGCTTCCCTTGGCCGAGCCGGGGGCGCACGCGCACGCGGCCGTCCAGAGCGGGCTCCCCACCCCTCGACTCCCGCGACCCGCACCTCACCCCCACCCGGGCCCGGAGGATGATGAAGCTCAAGTCGAACCAGACCCGCACATACGACGGCGATGGCTACAAAAAGCGGGCCGCATGCCTGTGTTTCCGCAGCGAGAGCGAGGAGGAGGTGAGGCGCCAGGCTGGGCGGGCCGGGGTCGCCGGGTCTCCGGCCCCTTCGGATGGAGGCGCGAGGGGCGCGGCCGCCGGAGGAGGGTGTGACGGGCCGCCCCGCTCGTGCAGAATGATGTCCCGACGGAATTTCCTGAGGCGAAAAAGGGGGGAAGGAGCAAGGACGTTGGGGCTGAAGGGAAGCGGGTCTGAGTGTGGCCGCACAGGACGCGCCGGGCGGAGGGGGTGACCGGCTTGCGGCCGAAGCGCTTCGGTTCGGCCGCCTGTTACCGGGGAGAGCGGCCGCGGGAGAAGGCAGTGGGCTGGGAAGAGTGCGGCTTTCGGTTCAGGCCAACAGCTTTGATCCAGGAAGAGCCGCTCCGCACTTGTCAGCCAGGCACATGTGTGCGGAGGCTGGTGTGCACGAGGCGCGGGCCGGCCTTTGTGGCAGAGAAATAGTGCGCTTCATTGGCAGGTTTGGGGTTTGCCGAGGGATTAGGTGTCTGTGAGCCCAAAGCCGAAGGGTGGGGGTGGGGGTGGGGGTGTCTTCGGAAGATTTAGGGCGTTGTGCATAAGCCACAGCCAGCTGTTTATTTTACAGTGCGCTGGGTAGCCTTTATGGTGTAGTCTGAGAAGAAAGGACATTTGATATAATAATCCTTGTGTGCTGACAATGTTTCATATTAATTGGGAAGACCAAAAACAGGATTTAATATTTTTGCCCTGACGTTCCTCCACTGCCTTGTGGAAAGAGCCTTAGGATTAAATTAGCTAGGAAAATAAAAATGTTTTAGAATCAGTTTCTTTTTATAATAAGTAGGGTACTTTAAACAAAAATCTCGGCTTCCCAAAGCCGTTTCTGTGGTGATGAAGGGAGTTCAGAGAAGCACATGTTTTGTAAATCCACAAAGAATAGCTGCTTTAGAAATTCATAAGATGCCTGTGGGAATGCATTTCTCTTGTGTGCATTGTGGTAAAATGGCAGTTAAACTGCAAACAGTGAAGGACAGTGAAATCCAATATGTTATATTCCAGCATTCAGCAGTGGGCTATGGTGGCAGGGCCGCAGTACAGTGTGCATGGTGTCGAAATGGGGAAAGGAACTTGACCCGTTAGTTATGAAAAGAAGCTGTGGCGAAAGAGACAGATGGATTGCCAGGAGTTGCTGTCCAGAGGTATTTAGGAGGAAGTGGGAATTTGAATTACTGCCTGAAGAAAATTAGTTAGTGAATTGTGCTGTTAAGGGATCCCATGTGTGCGCCCTTTCAGCAAAACAGAACGAAAGGAGATTTGGAAACGTATGCTTTGTATCCTACCATATATTGTAAAAGTCCCCGAAACAGATGCATTGTAATAGCTAACCAGGGCCGTGCTGTAAATTATACACTGTTTTGGAATGCATATTTGAGTAAAGTAAAATTATTCGTGGTGCTTACTGCTCCAGAGGCTTTATTCTCTTCATTATCATATCGTGTTATGGGAAATCAGATGGGATCACAGGCTCTTAACTGAAGGGAAAGCTGATTAGCATAATAGCATGTCTTACTACACTAGTATGCCTAAATCTGTGAGCACCCCAATTATAAGTATAGTTTAGTTGTACAAATGATGCAAGACTTTGTTTTGAAAAATCACACCAGGCCGGACACGGTGGCTCACGCCTGTAATTCTAGCACTTTGGGAGGCCAAGTAAGGCCATGAGTTCGAGACCAGCCTGGCCAACAGACCCCCATCTCTAAATTAAAAATAATAATAATAAATCATACTAGAAATAGAAAACGTATTTTTGATAAATTGAAAACTATAGATCATAAGCAAACTAAAAATGGCTTAATTTTTCATTTTCTGTTAAATGTTTTATTATGCACTGACATTAGGAACATTAATGTTGAAAGCTTACTTGTCTGTTTAGGCTACTTCGCTGCATCTTACAAGTCAGACCAGTCATAAGACTTGCCTTCTAGGAGCTTACTTTTTTTCTTTTTTTTTTTGAGACAGAGCCTCGCTATGTCACCCAGACTGGAGTGCAGTGGCCGGATCTCGGCTCACTGCAACCTCCACCTCCCAGGTTCAGGCGATTCTAGGAGCTTACATTTTTATTTTTAAAAATTTATTTATTTATTTATTTTGAGACGGAGTCTTCCTCTTTCGCCCAGGCTGGGGTGCAGTGGCTTGATCTCGGCTCACTGCAATCTCCACCTCCCGGGTTCAAGCAGTTCTCCCTGCCTCAGCCTCCTGAGTAGCTGGGATTACAGGCGCCTGCCACAATGCTTGGCTCGTTTTTATATTGTATTTTTTATTTTTTATTTTTTTTCAGACGGAGTCTTGGCTCTGTCTCCCATGCTGGAGTGCAGTGGCACGATCTCAGCTCACTGCAAGCTCTGCCTCCTGGATTCACGCCATTCTCCTGCCTCAGCCTCCCGAGTAGCTGGGACTACAGGTGCCTGCGACCACGCCCGGCTAATTTTTTGTATTTGTAGTAGAGACAGAATTTCACCGTATTAGCCAGGATGGTCTCAATCTCCTGACCTTGTGATCTGCCCGCCTCGGCCTCCCAAAGTGCTGGGATTACAGACGTGAGACACCGTGGCCGGCCTTTATTTATTTATTTTTTTGAGACAGGCTCTCACTGTGTCACCCAGGTTGGAGTGTAGTGGTGTGATCATGGCTCACTGCAACCTCAACCTCCTGTGCTGAAGCAATCCTCCCATCTCAGCCTCCCAAGAGGCTGGGACTACATGCACAAGCCACCACACCCGGTTGATTTTTAGATTTTATGTGGAGACAGGGTGTATTAGTCCATTTTCACACTGCTATAAAGAAATACCTGAGACTGAGTAATTTATAAAGAAAGAGGTTTAATTGACTCACGGTTATACATGGCTGGGGAAGCCTCAGGAAACTTACAATCATGGCGGAAGGCAAAGGGGAAGTAAGAACCTTCTTCACAAGGCAGCAGGAGAAAGAGAAGCGAAGGAGGGACTCCCAAACACTTTTAAAACCATTGGATTTCGTGAGCACTCACTAGCATGAGAACCACATGGGGGAAACTCCCCATGATCCAATTACCTCCCTCACTCAACACGTGGGAGGGATTACAGGTCCCTCCCTCCACAAGTGGGGATTGCAAATCGAGATGAGATTTGGGTGGGGACACAGAGCCGTACCATATCACAGGTTCTCCCTTTGTTGCCCAGGCTATTGCCAAACTCCTGGGCTCAAGAGATCCTCCCATCTCAGCCTCCCAAAATGCTGGGATTATAGGCAAGAGCCACTTTGGCAGTCCAGGAGCTTAAAATTTTAAACTGTTAAAATGAAGTTTCTTTAATGCATTGAAACATTTAGTTTCCTTTATTGAATTTCTTTTTGAATGTTGGTTAATGAGCAGAGGAATCATGCAAAGCTTTAAATTACAGATGCAGTGGGTGTTACAGCTAAATCCTGGGAAGAAAAAGAAAATGAGTGAAATACGTCCATTTTAGATTTGTTCAGTTCAACAAACATGTATTAAAAACAACAAAACGCATGTATTAAAGAGCCTACAATGGCGGCAGCACTGTGTCATGGGGAATCTAAAGATTAGCATCCTTTCCTGCGGACAGAGTTGAGTAGTTTTAGATGAGATTCCTTAATTGGGAGGGATTTTGGACCACAGAAATAATCTCTAGGGTGCTTTTCAACTCTCAGATTATATAATTGTGTTGGAAGGAAAGTGACTTGTTAGTTCCAGGAGAACTTTTATGTTCTCAATAGATGTGCCAGAAGCATTAGCTGCCACACATTGTGGGAATGTAAAATTCAAACCAAATAGGGCATTCAACCCAATTAAAAAAATTTTTTAATGGGCACTAATGGCCTTAATCAAGATGGAATAGTTTACAGAATATTATTAGCATTAATACAATAGTAATGTAAGTATAAACAGGACCTTGATTTATAAATTTTAAGCAATGTCAAGAAGCATACATGCAATGTGAAGAAAAAGAGATGAAAATACAGCCGTGTGTTGCTTAACATTGGCAATATGTACTGAGAAATGCATCATTAGGTGATTTTGTTGTTGTGTGAACATCATAGAATGTACTTACACATACCTGGCTGGTATCGCCTACTGCACATGTAGGCTATATGGTATAACCTGTTGGTCCTAAGCTGCAAAACTGTACAGCAGGTGACTGTACTGAATAAATAGGCAATTGTAATGCAGTAGTATTTGTGTTTCTAAACATATGTAAACAAGCAAAGTACAGGAAAAATACGGTACAAAAAATAAAAAACGGTTCACCTGACCAGGACACTTACTATGAATGGTGCTTGCGCGACTAGAAGTTGCTCTAGATGCATGAGTGAGTGAGCGGTGAGTAAATGCGAAGGCTTAGGGCATTACTGTACACTACTGTAGACTTTAGAAACACTGTACAGCTTAGGTTGCACTAAATCAAAAAATTATTTTTTTTCAAAAATTAACCTTAGCTTACTGTAATTTTTTACTTTATAAACTTTTACATTTTTTAATGTTCTGACTCTTTTGTAA
>NW_012115599.1:13079378-13086960 GCF_000951035.1 Colobus angolensis palliatus
TCGATCTCCTGACCTCGTGATCCGCCCGCCTCGGCCTCCCAAAGTGCTGGGATTGCAGGCGTGAGCCACTGTGCCCGGCCCATATTTTGCTTTTTAAGCTTTTTCTTTGGTTGAAAACAAAGACACAAACACACATTAACCTAGGCCTACACAGGGTCAAGGATCATCAGTATCACTGTCTTCCACCTCCGCATCTTATCCCACTGAGAGGTCTTCAGGAGAATAACAGGCATGGAACTGTCATCTCCTATGATAACAATCCCTTCTTCTGAGACTGTTTTACAATTAACTTTTTAAAAAGTAAGTAGAGAGAATACACTCTAACATAATAAAAAGTACAGGATAGTAAATACATAAACCAGTAATACATTTACTATCAAGTATTTTGTACTGCACGTAATTGTATGTGCTACATTTTTTTTGTTGTTGTTTTGAGACAGGGTCTTACTCTGTTGCCCAGGCTGGAGTACAGTGGTGTGATCACGGCTCACTGTAGCCTTGATCTTCTGGGCTCAAGCGATCCTCGCACCTCAGCCTCCCAAGTATCTGAGACTCCAGGCACGCGCCACCATGCCTGGCTAATTTTTGTATTTTTTTGTAGAAATAGGGTTTTGGCATTTTACCCAGGGTGGTCTTGAGCTCCTAGACTAAGGCAGTCTGCCTCCTCAGCCTCCCTAAGTGCTGGGATTACAGGCATGAGCCACCGTGCTCAGCTGTGCTAGACTTTTATATGACCGGCAGCACAGTAGATTTGTTTGTGTACTCACCATAAACACATGAGTAGTGCATTGTGCTATGTCACCACAGCTACGATGGGATAGGAATTTCTCAGCTCCATTATAATCTCTTGGGACTACTCTTGTTATGTAGTGTGTAGTTGACTGAAATGTTATGTAGTACATGACTATATTAGAATATAGTATCTCATGAGTAGCCAAACCTATCATTCTAGGTTTTTTTCCCCCCAGCTCCAGAAAACTTTATTTATAGACCAGCAATGAGAGGCTGAAATTCTGATCCAGGTTAGGATGTGTCAACATAGTAAGTTTATTGAACACTCATTGAGTGCCAAGTTCTGTGATACTGTTGTGAAGGAGACAGATATGCAGGGAGCTTAGAGTCTAATGGGAGAGATGGAACAACAAACAGACCCAAGAGCATGATGAAAATGATTCCCTTTTCTCTTTCTGGCTTCTCTTCTTGTTGATAAACAAAATTTATCAGAAAAAAATCTCCCACTTAACAAGTTCTACTGATTGTTATTGATATGTTGATAACATCTTTAAATTGGGTATTTGTGGTAACTGACATTTATTACAGTAGTTTGAACCTGATATACAGTTTCTTAACCAACCACTACTTTAACCAGCTTGGTACACTGAATGCTTGGCAGTTACTCAGCAGGCTTCCGGGTCTGGTGTACCCCAACCAGATGACCTCCCAGCTGCCAAATTGTGTGATTACAATTAGTTACCTTTATTCCTGTATCTGTTTATGTTCATTGTACTTGTTATTGTAATTGTGCAACTTAACCAGTGAAATTTGAGTTCAGAAAAGAACAAGGCTGGGCATGGTGACACATGCCTGTAATCCCAGCACTTTGGGAGACCAAGGTGGGCGGATCATGTAAGCTCAGAAATTTGAGACGAACCTAGGCAACATGGTGAAACCCCATCTTTACTGAATACATAAAACTAGCCAGGCACAGTGGTGTGCGCCTGTAGTCCCAGCTACATGAGAGGCTGAGGCACAAGAATTACTTGAACCCGGGAGACGGAGGTTGCAGTGTGCCAACAGCACGCCACTGCACTCCAGAGTGAGAGTCTGTCTCAAAACAAAAAAAAAAAGAAAATAAATTACTGCTCACTTGTATGGACAAACTGGAGAAGATTGGAGAGGGGATCTTAAAAGTCTAGGACTCTGCACATAGATTACTTCATGAATGTTTTTAGGTTTTTGTTCTTTATAGAAACTAGGACTGGGAAACATAGATCATTCATTATGGGTGTGGCGTATGAAAGAAAGACAACTTACAATTCAACAGTAGACTCATACTCAAAACAAGATCTTGGCCCTACAAAGATTAGCAAATAAATACATGTTTATATACATATAAAAGATTTATTTGCTAATAATATGTATATGTATACATATTATTTACACACTATAGGTGTGTGCCACCTTACCTTGCCAGTATATGTATATGTATATGTATTTTTTTTGTTGTTTTTTTTGAGAGAGTTTCGCTCTTGTTGACCAGGCTGGAGTGCAGTGGCATAATCTTGGCTCACCGCAACCTCCACCTCCTGGGTTCAAGCGATTCTCCTGCCTCAGCCTCCCAAGTAGCTGGGATTGCAGGTATACACCACCATGCCTGGCTAATTTTGTGTTTTTAGTAGAGATGGGGTTTTTCCATGTTGGTCAGGCTGGTCTCGAACTCCTGACCTCAGGTGATCCACCCACCTCGGCCTCCCAAAGTGCTGGGATTACAGGCGTGAACCACTGCACCTGGCCATATTTTTTATTTTTTGTAGAGTTGAGGTCTCATGTTGCCCAGACTGGTCTGGGACTCCTGGCTCAAGTGATCCTCCCTACTTGGCCTCTCAAAGTGTTGAGATTATAGGCATGAGCCATCACATCTGGCCTGTTTGATTATTTAATATTTTCATTTGCTTCCTTTTTGCAAATAATATATAATCAATATATGAAGTATGTATATATAAATGTATATTTATCTGCTAATCTTTGTTCTTAGGGCCAAGATCTTGTTTTGAGGTTTTTTTTTTTTTTTTTCTTTTTGGAGGCAAGGTCTTGCTCTGTTGACCAGGCTGGAGTGCAGTAATGCGATCTCAGGTCACTACAGCTTCCACCTCCCAGGCTCAAGTGATCCTCCCACCTCAGCCTCCCAAGTAGATGGAAGTGCAAGTGCATGCCACCTTGCCCAGCTAATTTGTGTGTGTGTGGTGACAGGGTCTCACTATATTACTCAGGCTGGTTTTGAACTCCTGAGCTAAAGCGATCCTCCCACCTCAGCCTCCCAAAGTGCTAGAATTACATGCGTGTGCCACCGCGCCCAGCCTACATTTATATTTTTTAATCAACCGTATCCTTTACTTGAACTTTATCATAAACTGTATAGAAGACTAACTTCTTGAGTAAGATTTTATTATCCTAAATTGGGTAATTTGATATTTGTCTGTCATATTATTCAACTTTGGCCCTCCTAAAGTACTTCCAGTAAGATTATCCTTCTTCCCCCAGTCTTTCCTTTTTTAGAGCCTCTGTGAGGAGAAGTGAGAGACAGGGGTAGGCTTGTTTGTACTCTTAGAAAGGCCAGATGATACAGAACATACAACAAATGACATCACAGTGCCTAGGAAAGTTAAAGCTGCTCCTAACGGGTCT
This sequence comes from Colobus angolensis palliatus, assembly GCF_000951035.1. Lineage (NCBI taxonomy): Eukaryota > Metazoa > Chordata > Mammalia > Primates > Cercopithecidae > Colobus > Colobus angolensis. The sequence continues at coordinate 13,082,784 of NW_012115599.1, forward strand.
GTTTTTACCCAGGGAGAAAAATGAGTACTAATAGGATTGTGTGAGTTAGATTTCCCTGTGCCTTAAAGCTGTTTTAATAAAGAAAGGATGAAGCTGTTCCTAAGGTGTTAGTTTTGTTTGTTGTACTTTTCCACTAGAAGCCCTATGTCTCTTGGCAAACGGGGAGCTGCTTCACATTTTCTCAGATCCTTCAGCGCACCGGTTGGAATGGAGAGATGATTGACGTTGGAGCTCCTCAGTAGGCAGAGACTGGTGGCCTGTTTGTCTGTAAAATGCCCCAGAGGAGCAGGTAAACTGACAGCAGGCTCTAGAGAAGGGAGTAAGACACCAGGAGCAATCCCAGAGGCAATAACCATGACAGAGGGCTTCTGGTAGATCCCAAGGTGGTTAGGGAGTCCTTTTGTAACATATCTTGGTCACTGTTCAATATTACATTGCTCTAAGATCATGATGGGTTCATTGATCCAGTCATGACTGGACATTTCTACTCCTCATTTCTCAAAATCTTTCCTGGAAGCTTTTTTCCCCTGCTTCACCTTCTGTTTGCCTAATACCAGTTAGTCATTTCTTCCATTACATTATTTTTTGCCTCCTTCCCAAGGTGTGAATTCTGGTCTAAATTCATACTGCAGTCTCCATTCTTTTAACTCCTTGCCCCAATCCTACTTCTTTGCTTTTGCTTTAATTCTCATTTCTCAATAAAAATAGTGCTGCACATCTACTGTGTGCTGTGTGAAGCAATCTGTATCTTTCTTCATTGCCTAGTACAGAAAGGAAGGGCCCTTTTTCAGGAATACAATTGTTTATTCATTTCTTCAGCACACATTTTTGGAGTGTCTGTGTAAGACCTTGGGAATACATGGATAAATAAGACCGTTCAGCATTTTGGGAGGCCTGTGTGGGAGGGTCGCTTGAGCTGGGGATGTCTAGGATGCAGTGAGCTGTGTTTGCATCATTGCACTCCAGCCTGGGCAACAGAGCGAGAGAGACCCTGGCTCCAAAAAGAAAAAATAAAATAAAATAAAATAAAATAAAATAAAATAAAATAAAATAATGAAATGATTCCTTAAATAGGCTTTCTTTGTATACAATTGGTTAATCTCTTTGTTCATAAAACAGTAAAGTCCTTTTAAAGAACTGCTTAGAAAATCTTTTCTTTGACTTGGTTTTTTAACATATTTCTGATGTGTTTTATAAGAGCAGCTTAGCAATGTTGAATAAAAATGGATATGAACTCAGACATAGTGCTTATACTTTTCTTAAAAGGAGGAAGGATTGTGATTTTTCTTTTTTTGGAAATGGAGTCTAGCCCTGTCTTCCAGGCTGGAGTGCAGTGGCGCGATCTCTGCTCACTGCAACCTCTGCCTCCCAGGTTCAAATGATTCTCCTGCCTCAGCCTCCCGCATAGCTGGGATTACAGTCGCCCACCACCACACCTGGCTAATTTTTGCGTTTTTAGTAGAGATGTGGATTTCACCATCTTGGTCAGGCTGGTCTCAAACTCCTGACCTCATGATCCACCCACCTTTGCCTCCCAGAGTGCTGGGATTACAGGCGTGAACCACCGCCCTGGCCTTTCCTTTTTTTTTTGAGACAGGGTCTTGCTCTGTCATCCAGGCTGGAGTGCTGTGATGCAATCATGAATCATGGCTCACTGCAGCCTTGACCGCCTGAGCTCAAGCGATCCTCCTTCCTCAGCCTCCTGTGTAGCTAAGATTACAGGCATGCACAACCATGCCTGGCTAATTCAGTTTTAGTAGAGACAGGGTCTTGCTGTGTTCCTCAGACTGGTCTCAAACTCCTGGGCTCAAGCAGCAGCCCTCCTGCCTTGACATTCCAAAGTGCTGGGATTACAGGTGTGAGCCACTATACCTAACCATGATTTTTCTTTGAATATTTAGGAATCCTAATAAAATACACATTAAGGGAAGTTACAAAACAAACAAAACAAGAGAAATCACATTGTGCTTATACTTGGAAATTTGTTTGTGTTTTGAGACAGGGTCTGGGTCCGCCACCCAGACTGTAGTAGTAGTAGTAGTGGCATGATCATAGCTCACTGCAGCCCCAACCTTCCGGGCACAAGTGATCCTCTCACCTCAGCCTCCTGAGTAGCTGGGACTATAGGCATGTGCTACCACACCCTCCTAATATATATTTTTTATTTTTTGTAGAGATGAGATTTTGTTATGTTGCGCAGACTGGTCTGGAACTCCTGGCTCAAGTGATCCTCCCTCCTTGCCTTCCCGAAATGTTGGGATTGCATGCACGAACCACCACATCTGGCCTGTTTGATCATTTAATTTTTTTTTCTTTTTTTTTGGAGACAGAGTCTCGCTCTGTCACCCAGGCTGGAGTGCAGTGGCGCCATCTCGGCTCACTGCAAGCTCCGCCTCCCGGGTTCCCGGCATTCTCGTGCCTCAACCTCCCGAGTTGCTGGGACTATAGGCGCCCTCCACCACGCCCAGCTAATTTTTTTGTATTTTTTAGTAGAGACGGAGTTCCACCGTGTTAGCCAGGATGGTCTCAATCTCCTGACCTCGTGATCCGCCCGCCTCGGCCTCCCAAAGTGCTGGGATTACAGGTGTGAGCCACCGTGCCTGGCTTTTTTTGTTTGTTTGTTTGTTTGTTTGAGATGGAGTCTCGCTCTGTTGCCCAGGCTGGAGTGCAGTGGCGCCATCTCGGCTCACTGCAAGCTCCGCCTCCCGGGTTCCCGGCATTCTCGTGCCTCAACCTCCCGAGTTGCTGGGACTATAGGCGCCCTCCACCACGCCCAGCTAATTTTTTTGTATTTTTTAGTAGAGACGGAGTTCCACCGTGTTAGCCAGGATGGTCTCAAGCTCCTGACCTCGTGATCCACCCATCTCGGCCTCCCAAAGTGCTGGGATTACAGGCTTGAGCCACCGCGCCCGGCCGGGACCCTGTCTCTATAAAAAACATTAAAAATTAGCCTGGTGTGGTGGTATGCGCCTGTGGTCCTAGCTACTTGGGAGGCTGATGTAGGAGGATCACTTGAGCCTGGGAGGTCAAGGCTGCAGTAAGTCATGGTTGTGCCACTGCACTTCAGCCTGGGTGACAGAGTAAGACGGTGTCTCAAAAGAAAAATAAGATGCAGTTTGGAGTGTAAAATAGAGAAATGTGGAGAGAGGTGTTTATAGGAATTGGAGAAGCCTGTGAAGAAAGATGGGCTAGAGTGTCAGGGATGACTTTATGGAGCAGGCTAGACCTGAACAGCTTGGTCGAGTACGAGTAGTTGAAGAATATCCTAGGTGAAGGACACTGGGCCAGCTAGACCACGGAAAGTCAGAGGCCCAGATATGCTGCCTTTGGAAGCCTGTTTGTATCAACATATTGTGGATAAAGAAAGCTCTTATGCCCTGCCTGTCCCCCTAATCTGTGCTGGGAGAAAGAGAGAAAGTAAGAGGGCCCAATCCAGTGTCTGAGAGAGTGATGACTCTTTCTCTCATCCCCAAGGACATGAAAACAAAGATCTCAACAGAGAATTCTGTTCAAAATTCTATTTTGAACCCTGTAACTAACAGTGAAATCAACCAGGAAAATCCTTAGTGATTTCGGTTTCACCTACTTTTCATTTCATGGTATGAATACTATATACCACTAAAAATTAGTACTTTAACTGGCTGCAGTGGCTCTTGCCTATAATCTCACCTACTCGGGAGGCTGAGGCAGGAGGATTACTTGAGACTAGGAGTTTGAGGCTGCAGTGAGCATTGATCTTGCCACTATACTCCAACTTGGGTGACAGAGCAAGATCCTTTCTCTTAAAAAAAAAAATAGAGCTGGGCACGGTGGCTCACGCCTGTAATCCCAGCACTTTGGGAGGCCAAGGCAGGTGTATCACCTGAGGTCAGAAGTTCAAGACCAGCTTGGTCAACATGGTGAAACCCTGTCTCTACTAAATATACAAAAATTAGCCTGGCATGGTGGTGGGTGCCTGTAATCCCAGCCTGGGAGGCTGAGGGAGTAGAATCGCCTGGACCTGGGAGGCGGAAGTTGCAGTGAGCCGAGATCGTGCCACTGCACTCCAGCCTGGGCAACAAGAGCAAAACTTTGTCTCAAAAATAATAATAATAATAATAAATAAATAGATAAAAATTAGTACTTTACTGCATAAAAGAAAATTGATTTAATATGTATTTACTTTTTTTTTTTTTTT
>NW_012115599.1:13087395-13093696 GCF_000951035.1 Colobus angolensis palliatus
TTGAGATGGGGTCTCCCTCTGTCGCCCAGGCTGGAGTGCAGTGGTGTGATCTTGGCTCACTGCAACCTCTGCCTCCCAGATTCAAGCGATTCTCCTGCTTCAGCCTCCTGAGTAGCTGGGATTACAGGCAGCTGCCACTACGCCCAACTAATTTTTATATTTTTAGTAGAGATGGGGTTTCGCCCTATAGTCCTTGCCACTGCAATATTCTGAGCGCTTGATATTTTTTCCAATAAATTATTTTTGGCTTCAGACAGCCAGGCTTCGTTTCTTTTGCTTGCAACCAAGAACTTTGTCTAATGTATCACTTCAATAGTTTTTAAGGTAGACTCCTCAACTAATCCAGTGCACCAGAAGAAATGTATACATGTTGAGTCAGAAATTTTTTTGTGTGTGGGAGAGCTTTTCATTTTATTTATGAAGCAAGCTTTAACGTTTTTCTTTTTTCCCCCCGAGTCAGGATCTTGCTCTGTCTCCCAGGCTGGAGTACAGTGATGTGATCGTGGCTCCCTGCAGCCTCATCCTCTTGGGCACAAGCAGTTCTCCCACCTCAGCTTCCCAGGTAGCTGAGTGTGTGCCCCCTCATCTGGCTTTTTGTGTGTGTGTGTGGGAGAGATGAGATCTTGCTGTGTTGCCCAGGCTGGTCTCAAACTTCAGGGATCAAGCAGTCCTCCTGCCTAGACCTCTCAAAGTGCTGGGATTACAGGTGTGAGCCATTGCACCTGGCCATTTTTCCGCTTTTTGTGGTAAAAATTTCTTCATGCTAAAGTTTGTAAAATTGATTTTAAATGGCAAAAAAGTAATCCAGTCAAATTAGAGCAAATCAGAGCACTGTAACTAATAGTAACCTGAACGCCAGTGTTTTTATAAAATGCTTATCAGCATAGTCATGCTCTCTCCACACTTTTTTTTTTTTTTTTTTGAGACAGAGTCTCGCTCTGTCACCCAGGCTGCAGTGCAGTGGTGTGATCTTGGCTCACTGCCACCTCCACCTCTCAGGGTCAAGCAGTTCTCATGCCTCAGCCTCCTAAGTAGCTGGGGTTCAGGGGTGCACCACCACACCTGGCTAATTTTTGTATTTTCAGCAGCAACGGGGTTTCACCATATTTGCCAGGCTAATCTCAAACTCCTGGCCTCAAATGACCTGTCCGTCCCAGCTTCCCAAAGTGCTGGGATTACAGGCATGAGCCAACGTGCCCTGCCCTCTCCACACTTTTTAAATTCTCTTTTTAGAATTATCCTAAATAATGTTTGAGAATGTGTGAATTCTTAATGTTTTAAATGTTGGGGGTATCAAGGACCAGATTTTTTTAAATGAATTTTTGAAATCCAAGTTTATGAAAACTGTATGATGCTTCTTAAAATACACGTATTGTAGTCTCCAAGTACTGTCTTGGTTAACAAGAATTTATTGAGTCTTCACTTTTTGCAAAACATTATTGTTGATGCAGTGATGGTTTTAAAACTGTGGACATGTCCACTGCTCTCCAGGGAGAATGCTTTTCTAAATTGATGAATTAATTAAATTACCATTAGGCATTTCAGTACAGTTGAACAAGTGGTCGCACTATATGCCTTGGGTGGGATCAGATGGAAAAATTAAAGAGGTGGGACATAAAGTACATGGAGCAGTTAGAAAAAATGTAGGAAAGTCTGTGCTTCCAGAGTGCTTCATTTTAGATGCAGAATACAGAAATAGTCAATAGTCAATTGACAGAAATAGTCAATTGGGCTATAAGAAGTTGATAGGACTTAGGTAGAAAGGGGAAAGAGTATGTTAGGAGAAGGGGACCCAGCATAACTGAGGGTGGGAATGAGTTTGTTGCATGCCAGAGACTCTGAGCATATGAACCTGGGTCTGGGATAGTGGTGTGGCAGGGTATCGATGGGGAGTGATAGAGGGTGTCAGCTGGCAGGGAGCTAAGGGTATAGAGTCTTGATTTGAGATAATGAGGAGTTTGGGTTTGATCTCACAGTGGAGAACCACAGTTGTCCTTCAAAGGGTTGTGGAAAGGTTTGTGTGAGACTGGAATGCAGGGTGAACTTAATGGGGGCTACCAGAGGGAATGGTTGGGAGAATGATGTTCTATTCTGGAAGTGAGAGCCATGGTAGCAGGAGAATGGAATGAAGTAGTGAATTAAATGACAATGCAATCAAAGGGTGGACAGGTTTGGTAACAGATGATATGTTAAAGATAAAGGAGGCCATGCATGGTGGCTCACGCCTGTAATCCCAACATTTTGGGAGGCGGAAGCAGGAGAATCACTTGAGGCCAGGAGTTCAAGACCAGCCTGAGTAACATAGGGAGACCCCATCTCTACAAAAATAAAAAAAATTACCTGGGCATGGTAGTACATGCGTGTAGTCCCAGTTACTCTAGAGGCTGAGGGGGGAGGATCAGGCTGCAGTAAGTGCCATTGCACTTGAGCCTGGGAGGTCAAGTGGCATGATAGTGCCACTGCACTCCAGCCTGGGTGACAGAGTGAGACACTGTCTCAAAAAAAAGAAAAGGAAAAAAAAAAAAAGATGAAGGAGCTCATGGTTGAAGATGACTTTTAAATTTTGATCCTGGGTGACAGGAAAAATGGAAATTTAGAAGAGGTTGGTTTCATAGAGAAGATGGAACTTTGGTTTTGTCATGTTGAATTTGAGATGGTGAACTGAATTCAACTGATGATAGTTGGAGATGTGGGACTAGAAGGGGAGTAAGAAGTTAGGACTATAGATACAGTGTGGAGTGTCAGGGACCTTGGAGAGGGAGAATAGAAAGTTAGCACGAGAGAAAGTACGCAGAAAGCAAAGACCCTGAGCTTTGGGCATCATCACAGTCAAAGAGGCACTATCATAAAAGCGGAGGTGGAAGAACATTTCACAAAGATGTGATGGGTGATAGGTCACACCTAGAGCCATCGAGTATAATGAAGATGAGATGTAGCAACAGATCTAACGATGACTTTATAAAACTGTTAGAAGGATGGTAAGATGGACATGTGGATTTGGGTTGATTAAATCAGGCTTTAGGAAAGAAGCACATTTTCTTCTGAGATTGGAAGGTGGATAAATGAAAAAACCCAAGATCCTGAATTATATTGACATGAATTCGAGAAAACTCCTTCCAGATGGATCTATTTTGAGAAGGAGAGAAGCTCACCATATTTGCTCTTCCAGTCAATATACTGATCTGGGGATTTGAGAGGCAAGAAAAAGTCTAGCAGAGTTACTGTGGTGTGGTCAGGATTGAAGCGATAGTTTTATAAGGGGGTACATTTGGAGGCTGAAGGGTATTTATCCTTACAAACAGTTGTGGGCCTTCTGTGTACAAAGCAGCATGTAGACTCCACGGAGGATAAACTATGAGCAGGAGAGACTATTTTAGAACTCTGGTAACTTTTTTTTTTTTTAATTTTTTTTGAGACAGAGTCTTACTCTGTTGCCCAGGCTGGAGTGCAATGGCACGATCTCAGCTCACTGCAATCTCCGCCTCCTGGGTTCAAGCAATTCTCCTGCCTCAGCCTCCCAAGTAGCTCGGATTACAGACGTGCACCATCATGCCTGGCTAATTATTGTATTTTTTAGTAGAGATGGGGTTTCACCGTGTTGGTCAGGCTGGTCTTGAACTCCTGACCTCGGGTGATCCACCTGCCTCAGCTAAAGTGCTGGGATTACAGGCCTGAGCCACTGTGCCCAGCCGAACTCTGGTAACTTATAACCTAGTGGGCTCAAAAGGAGATGGAATTGATATTGTTTAAGTTTTGTATATTTCCTTATCCCTTTGCATATAGACACTGGAGAGGGGAAAGAGAACTGTAGAGATGTTCCTAGATTGGGGACTGATTCAAGAGCATGGTATAAGGTCAGAGAGTAAATAATACCTAATTCATGAAGTTGTTGTGAGACTTGAATGAGGAAAGTAAAGTGCCTCCCAGATAACATAGCTGGTACTGTAACAAAGGCCGGAACCACAGAAGGAATCACACTGGCCAAGAAATGATGATGATACAGTGAAATGAGTGCTGTAAAAGAACCCTCTCTGAATGCTTTAGGAATGGAAGAGTAGACAAACGCTGGATTGAGAAGTCAGACACAGTGGAAAAGGACTAGATCTGAGTGTTGAAGGATGACTGTAAATTTGCTGCTACTCCAATACAGATTGTGCAGGCATTAAAAAAAAATCAGATGCTGATCATAACAGCGTCACAAAGACAGACTGATATGTGATCTGAAAAATATAAGAACTGAGAAAGAAAGGAAAGATTCGGTGCAGTAAATGGTGCTCTGAATTTACTGTGAAAGGGCTTTTATGGAAAGAGAGGAACACCTGAAGCTATAGAATCTTTACATTTGTAAACCTGGAAGTAAACATAGACATGATCTATCCAGCCACCTCAGTGAAATAAAGGAACTGAAACCAAAAGAGTGTTGAAATCTGTCTACTGTGATACTTCTGGTAAAATAATATGTACAAAGATGACACAGTTTTCTTCTGACAGATCCACGAAAGGAGTTAAACAAGTAGAATGCAAAAATTTTTTTTTTGAGAGGGAGCCTTGCTCCGTCACACAGGCTGGAGTGCAGTGGTGTGATCGCGGCTTGCCGCAACCTCTGCCTCCCGGGTTCAAGTGATTTTCCTGCCTCAGTCTCCCGAGTAGCTGGGACTACAGGTGCGTGCCACCACACCCAGCTAATTTTTTGTATTTTTTAAAGTAGAGATGGGGCTTCACCATGTTGGCCAGGCTGGTCTCGAACTCCTGACTTCAGGTGATCTGCCCGCCTTGGCCTCTCAAAGTGCTGGGATTACAGGCATGAGCCACTGCGCCCAGCTGAATAAAAATAGATTTCTAAAGCAGACTTCCAGTACCAGTATTTAAAAGAACAAAAGCAGGTGGAATGAAAGGCTGTACCACAATTATAGAAGTGTAATCTATACTAACTTCAGCAGCATCTATTGCTGTTGTCACTGTTAGCTGAAGCTGATCACGAATCCTAGCACCAGTGCGTGTGTGTTGTGGGAAGAAGCTGAATTTGTCAGAAACGTGGATATTTTTGGCAAATTTTGAATGCCATAAAATACTTTTTAAGGCAGTTTTAGTAGTCTTCCTTTCATTATAAAGATGTTCCACATTCACCATAGCAAATTTGGAAAATATCCTCTTTTGAGCCCATTAGGTTATAAGTTACCAGAGTTCTCTCCTGCTCATAGTTTATCCTCTGTGGTGCCTACATGGTGCTCTATACACAGTAGGCCCACAGTTATTTGTGAGGATAAATATCATGCAGGCTCTAGTTTCCTCCAAAACGTATGAAGGAAATTATTCTCTTTAATCATTCTGGCTTTAAATTTTATAACATTGTGTTTAATTTATATACAATTCCTCCCCCACCCCATGGGACATTTATTTTGTTGCCCAGGGTGGCCTCGAACTCCTGAGTTCAAGTGATCCTCCCATCTCAGCCTCCTGAGTAGCTTGGGCTACAGGATTAGATTATATACAGTTTTATAATCTGTGTTTTCACATATAATATGCAATTTCTCCTAATTTGAATTCTGTATACATATTTTTAATGGTTACATGCCCATGAAAATGATGAAAGAAGGTACTTAAATGTTCTTCTCTTGTTGTAGATGACAGTGTTTATATATATATATATAAATGTATATGTAAATATATATAAATATATATATATGGCTGGGCACGATGGCTCACACCTGTAATCCCAGCACTTTGGGAGGCCAAGGCAGGTGGGTCACTAAGTCAGGAGATCGAGACCATCCTGGCTAACACGATGAAACCCCGTCCCTACTAAAAATACAAAAAAAAAATTAGCCAGGCGTGGTGGCAGGTGCCTGTATTCCCAGCTACTCGGGAGGCTGAGACAGGAGAATGGCAGAAACCCAGAAGGCGGAGCTTGCAGTGAACCGAGATTGTGCCACTGTACTCCAGTCTGGGCGACAGAGCGAGACTCCGTCTCAAAAAATATATATATACACACACATATGTATATATACATATACAAATATATATAAATGTGTGTGTGTATATATATATTCCAGCCACCCAAAGTGCTGGGATTACAGCGGTGAGCTACTGCGCCTTGCCTGAAGCATTTTCAGTAGCCATAAAGTTGCACTTTAAAGACACAGCAAAGCAGTATTAGACTTTTTTTTTCTTTTTTTGAGACGAAGTCTTCCTCTGTTGTCTGGGCTGTAGTGCAGTGGCGCGATCTTGGTTCACTGCAGCCTCCGCCTCCTGGGGTCAAGCGATTCTCCTGCCTCAGCCTCCCGAGTAGCTGGGATTACAG
>NW_012115599.1:13094251-13097917 GCF_000951035.1 Colobus angolensis palliatus
AAATACCATTTGACCCAGCCATCCCATTACTGGGTATATACCCAAAGGATTATAAATCGTGCTGCTATAAAGACACACGCACACATATGTTTATTGCGGCACTATTCACAATAGCAAAGACTTGGAACCAACCCAAATGTCCATCCGTGGCAGACTGGATTAAGAAATCCATATACACCATGGATACTATGCAGCCATAAAAAAGGATGAGTTCATGTCCTTTGTAGGGACATGGATGAAGCTGGAAACCATCATTCTGAGCAAACTATCGCAAGGACAGAAAACCAGACTGCATGTTCTAACTCATAGGTGGGAATTGAGCAATAAGAACACTTGGACACAGGGTGGGGAACATCACACACCGGGGCCTGTCATGGGGTGAGGGGAGGGGGGAGGGATAGCATTAGGAGATACACCTAATGTAAATGACAAGTTAATGGATGCAGCACACCAACATGGCATATGTATATATATATGTAGCAAACCTGCACGTTGTGTACATGTGCCCTAGAACTTAAAGTGTAATACAAAAAAAAAGTGACACTTAGCCAACCGTCTTCAAGAATTATAATTCTCATCTTACCAGTCTTATTTCTCCAGTGCTCATTAATAAGAATTAGTATGATTCTCTATTCTTCTAATCAGTGAACCACATAAACAGACTGACATCTCTAATGGTTTCAGAAAGGATCTCGTATAGATTTATTTGCAGTAAAGAATCAATAACAATTTAGTAGTGATTGTACTTTCCTGTTTCCCATGTTGCATATGCATCTGCTGAGTATGAGACTTGCTATCTTCAAAGCATTTTTTCTTTTTTCTTTTTTGTTTTTTTGAGATGGAGTTTTGCTGTGTCGCCAGGCTGGAGTGCGGTGGTGCAATCTCAGCTCACTGCAACCTCCACATCCCGGGTTCAAGCGATTCTCCTGCCTCAGCCACCCGAGCAGTTGGGACTACCACCATGCCACCACGCCCAGCTAATTTTTGTATTTTTAGTAGAGACGGATTTCACCATGTTGGCCAGAATGGTCTCAATCTCTTGACCTCATGACCCGCCTGCCTCGGCCTCCCAAAGTGCTGGAATTACAGGCGTGAGCTACCGCACCTGGCCCCAGAGCATTTTCAGTAGCCATAAAGTTGCTCTTTAAAGACACAGCAAAGCGGTATTAGACTCTTTTTTTTCTTTTTTTGAGACGGAGTCTTGCTTTGTTGCCCAGGCTGGAGTGCAGTGACGCGATCTCAGTTCACTGCAACCTCTGTCTCCTGGGTTCAAGCGATTTTCCTACCTTAGCCTCCCGAGTAGCTGGGATTACAGGCATGTGCCACCACGCCTGGCTAATTGTTGTATTTTTAGTAGAGACGGGTTTCAACATGTTGGTCACGCTGGTCTTGAATTCCTGACCTCAGGTGATCCACCTGCCTTGGCCTCTCAAAGTGGTGGAATTACAGGTATGAGCCACCGTGCCAGGCCAGTATTAGACATTTTTAATGCATTTTTTTCTTTGTTGGTGATTGTCATTAACAGTACACCTGTAACAAAAACTGTGTTTATGTTTTAGCCAAAGAAAGCACGTGAGAATTCACCCAGAGGTGCTGGACTTTACTGGCTTGATGGTCAGCTTAGTCTAAAATTAACACCATTGTTCAACTTGTCAAGTCCTGTCCAGGGAAGGAAGTTGGACATTGGTTTCCCATATTTGGCTCAACCAGTGTGTGACAGACACTGTTGTTTGGCTGACCCCACATCCTGAACTCTCTTTTTGCTAAATACTCATTTCCCAGTTTTCTGTGCAATTAGGAGTGGCTGTCTGACCCAGAAGCAGAAGTTTGCTGAAGAATAGATGTGACTGGCACTATTACTTCTATCATCTGCCTTGAACGTTGAAGTCGTATCTGGAGTTGTAGCAGCCACTTTGAGGCCATGAGGAGGAATGGGAGAGTGCAAAGATACAGAGTCTGGGCCTTAATGGCATCAAGTGGTCAGACCAGCTCCAGTAGCTGTCTTCCTCAGATTTCTGTTAGTGAGAAAAGTTAAGTTCCTATTTATTTTAGCCAGCATTATGCAGGTTTAGATTCATAGAGCGTAGTGGAGATGACTTGCAGAATGGTGCCAAGAAGGCAGCAGAAACCATTAGGGCAGGTGCAAATGGTCATAAATGTTCTATGGATAATCTGTTTGGATTTTGAATAATAACTTGCCATATTTTTTGAGGAGTCACCAATTCTTAAAAATAAATCAAGAAAAATGTAGCATTTTCTAAATATTATGTTTCGGGGCTTTATTCAAATGTAACTTAAAAAAAATTTGTTTTCGGCCAGGCGTGGTGGCTCACGCCTGTAATCCCAGCACTTTGGGGGGGCCGAGGTGGGTGGATCACCTGAGGCCGGGAGTTGCAGACTGGCCTTGCCAACATAGCAAAACCCCATCTCTACTAAAAATACAAAAATTAGCCGGACATGGTGGCGGGCGCCTGTAGTCCCAGCTACTTGGGAGGCTGAGGCAGGAGAATGGCGTGAACCTGGGAGGCAGAGCTTGCAGTGAGCCGAGATCGTGCCACTGCGCTCCAGTCTGGGCCACAGAGTGAGACTCCGTCTCAAAAAAAAAACACAAAAAAAATTTGTTTTCAGGTACTAGACATTATAAACTGCCTCTGGGAAACCTCAGTTTTGTCTCCAAGATTATGAATATTATGTACCTTTCACGAGTGGCATGTATTAGTCATACTAGGAAGAGGTCAGGATTAGGGTCTCTGGGTCCTTGGAGTTTCTACCAGCCGGTTGCCTAATACTGCCAAGTTTCCTGAGAAGACCCTCCAGGCACCTGCTCTATTTGTGGCTTATTCAGTTATAATAAGTTGTAATATTCAGTAGAATTTAAAAAAAATCTTTTCATTGTACTGAGGTGACATGATAAATGACTTTAGATCAATATGTTGATTTTTCTTAGACAAAGACTTCCCTGTCTTTGATACTGCCCTCTTAAGCCACACATTGTCACATCATGATCTTTAATTTCCTTCTAGCACCTATCACTGTTTGACATTATCTTACTTACCTGTTTACAAGACCCTGTCCTTAACTGTGACTTCATGAGAGCAGCCATCTCCTATGTCTTGCTTACCATTGTAGCTCCATCGCCTAGACAGAAGTCTGACACACATGTCTTAATGTTTGGAATTTTTGCCTTTGAACTGTAAGAAACTACTGGTTTATTTCATATTTTTAGATTAATTTTATTTCTGAATGATGAAAGAAGAGAGATTTCAGGATGCTTTTTGCAAGTATCCTTTTGTAAATAATGTTGCAGCTATGAGTAACTTAACCCCCAGTAAATAAAAAGTCAAGACAGAGATAGTCTTCATTGTATATTTTTCTTTTATGTAGTCATTTTGGTGAGTTGAATTTAACTCACAGATCTGGTAGAAATCATTTCGAAAGAAATTTGCAGAATTGTATTTATGTTCCTTGTTAACATATATTTCTATACAAGTTTTCCTTCTATATCTTGTGTTCAACCAGTGGTCTATTACAGGTACCCAATAAACAGTATAGAACTAAATCAAAATCAGCTAGGCTGCTAAGGGAGTTGAACTGTGAGGAAGCTTCTCAAGATCCACTCCAGAAAACAGACAGTGAATTGCTTATAAAACAGAGCTACTGTTGGGC
>NW_012115599.1:13098858-13107296 GCF_000951035.1 Colobus angolensis palliatus
GGCCTCCCAAAGTGCTGGGATTACAGGCGTGAGCCACCGCACCTGGCCAAGATACAGCTTTTAACCTCTCCATTGTTTTCGCAGTCCCCAGCTTTCCCCACTCCCCAAAATGGTAGCCAGTTTTGCCCATGGCACAGCTCTTCTCTGTCTTTTCTTCCTTCTAGGGTATGAAGTAATGTTCTGAACTTCCCTTAGAGCAGCAGTGTCCAAATGCAAGGCTAGGAGCAAGTTTTTATTTTATGGTAAAATGAGAAAAAGAAAGCCAATGTATGTATAAGTGCTTTGGAAAGTTGCCACTTTTGTTCTGAAATTAGGTTTGTCCTAGTGTTTTTGGTACTAAAATGTTCTTTATGAACTGGATGGTCATGCTGGATGGTACTTATGTTTAATCTTTTATTAACTTACATTACAAAATATGATAATGGCAACTATTAGTACCTTATTTATTTTTTTTTTTTTTTTTTTTTTTTTTTTAATGAGATGGAGTCTCACTCTTGTCTCCCAGGCTAGAGTTCAGTGGTGCGATCTCGGCTTGCTGCAACCTCCACCTCCCAGGTTCAAGCAATTCTCTTGCTTCAGCCTCCCAAGTAGCTGGGATTGCAGGTGCACACCACCACACCTGGCCAATTTTTGTGTTATTAGTAGAGACAGGGTTTCACCATGTTGGCCAGGCTGGTCTTGAACTCCTGACCTCAGATGATCCACCCATCTCAGCTTCCCAAAGTGCTGGGCTTACAGGCGTGAGCCACTGTGCCCGGCCAATTTATTAAAATATTTTTAGGTCGGGCATTGTGGCTCACACCTGTAATCCCAGCATTTTGGGAGGCCGAGGCAGACGGATTACTTGAGGTCGTCGGGAGTTCGAGACCAGCCTTGCCAACATAGCAAAACCCTGGCTCTACTAAAAATACAAAAATTAACTGGGTGTGGTGCCACACACCTATAATTACAGCTACTCGGGAGACTGAGGCAGGAGAATCACCTGAACTCGGGAGGCAGAGGTTACAGTGAGCTGAGATTGTGCCACTGGACTCCAGCCTGGGTGACACAGTGAGACTCTGTCTCAAAAAAAAAAAATTTTTTTTAATTGTGGTAAAATATATGTAACGTAAAATTTGCACAACTTTAGCTATTTATAAGTGTACAGTTCAGTGGCATTAAGTACATTCCAGTTGTTGTGCAACTATCACTTCTGTCCATCTCAAGAATTTTTTCATCTTCCCAAACTGATACTCTGTACCTATTAAGCAATAAGTCCCAGCCAGATGTGGTGGCACACCTTGCAGTCCTGACTCCTTGGGAGGCTGAAGTGCAAGGATTGCTTTAGCACAGGAGGTCGAGGCTGCAGTGAGCTATGATCATGCCACTGTACTCCAGCCTGGGCAACAGAGTGAGACCCCATCTCTAAAAAACAAAACAGTAAGTTCCCATTCTGGCCTCTTCTGTGCCCCTGGCAACTACCTTCCCTCCTTCCCTCCTTCCCTCCTTCTCTCGTTCCCTCCCTTCCCTCCCTTCTGTCCTTCCCTCCCTTCTGTCCTTCCGTCCTTCCTTCCATCCTTTCTTTCTTCCATACTTCCGTCCTTCCTTCCCTCTCGTCCTTCCGTCCTTCCTCCCCTCTCACTCTTTCTGTCTCTCTTTCTCTCTCTTCTTCTCTCTCTCTTTCTCGCTCTTGCTCTTTCTCTCTCTTTCCTTTCTTTCTTTCTTCTCTTTTCTTTTCTTTTTTCGACAGGGTCTTGCTCAGTCAGTCACCCAGGCTAGAGTGCAGTGGCAAAATCATGACTCACTGCAGCCTCAACCTCCTCAGCTCAAGTAATTCTCCCACCCCAGCCCTCCCCAGCAGCTGGGATTATAGGCATGCATCACCATGCCCAGCTAATTTTTTTTTTTTTTTTTTTTTTGGTGGAGATGGGGTCTTGCCATGTTGCCCAGGCTGGTTTTGAACTCCTGGGCTCAAGTGATCTGCTGGCCTTGGTCTCCCAAAGTGCTGGGATTACAGGTGTGAGCCTGACCCATTCTACTTACTTTTTTAAAAATTTTATTTATTTATTTATTTAGACTTTTTGAGACAGAGTCTCGCTCTGACTCCCAGGCTGGAGTGCAGTGGCACGATCTCGGCTCAGTGCAACTTCTGCCTTCGGGGCTCAAGCAATTCTCCTGCTTAAGTCTCCCTGAGTAGCTGGGATTACAGGCTTGCGCCACCACCTCTGGCTAATTTTTGTATTTTAGTAGAGACGGTCTTTCACCATGTTGGCCAGGCTGGTCTTGAACTCCTGACCTCATGTGATCTACCTGCCTCGGCCTCCGAAAGTGCTGGGAATACAGGCGTGAGCCACCATACCCGGCCTGTATTTATTTTTAGAGATGAGGTCTTGCTGTGTTACCCAGACTCGTCTCGAACTCCTGGCCTCAAGGGATCTTCTTGCCTCAGCCTCTTGTATAGTTGCGAATACAGACATGAGCCACTATGCCCCCATTCTACTTTCTATCTCAATGAATTTGACTACTCCAGGTATCTCATATAAGTGGAATCATATAATTTTTGTCTTTTTGTGACTGGCTTATTTCACTTAGCACGATGTCTTCAGAGTTTATTCATCTTGCAACGTGTCAGAATCTCATTCCTTTTTAAGGCTAAATAATATCCCAGAATTTTATTTATTTATTTATTTATTAGACGGAGTCTCGCTCTGTTGCCAGGCTGGAGTGCAGTGGCACAATCTTGGTTCACTGCAACCTCTGCCTCCCAGGTTCAAGTGATTCTCCTGCCCTAGTCTTCTGAGTAGCTGGGAGTACAGGTGCCTGCCACCACGCCTGGCTAATGTTTATATTTTTAGTAGAGATGAGGTTTCATCATGTTGGCCAGGCTGGTCTCAAACTCCTGACTTCAGGTGATCCACCCACCTTGGCTTCCCAAAGTGCTGGGATTACAGGTGTGAGCCACCTTGCCTGGCCAATTTATTTTAGAAACGTGTCTGTGAAATTTTTAAAATCTGGAAATCACTTGTTAACATCATGTCCTGGATGGGCTAATATTTTACTGATTGGTTCTTTTAATAAGTATTTGTTGCACTTCATATACACTCTACTGGATGCTGTTGGTGTGTTATATAAATGGCCAGTTCTTAGGCTCTGCCTGAGTTTGTGATTTATGATGGGAGGGAAAGCTTCACTTACCAAGCAAGGTAAAGGTTGGGCAAAAGACACGGTATTTGTGAAGAATGGAGAGGATTTATGTATGACTTCCCATTGTTTAGATTTGTTCTGTTTTTTTTTTTTTTTTTTTAAATATCTTAGGCCATGGCAGACCATTGTTTAGATTTAGAAACTGTCAGTAGCACTCGTATTTTTAAAATAAACTTATTAAAAAAAAATTCTACAGAAGGCAAACAACAGGTTGAGCTGCTGTCGGATATATTGGAAATGATAAGGGAGTTTTATAATGCTAAAGAACAAAAGAGCTTGGCTTCTAGATGAGGACAAAACCTTAGTACGTTTATTTAAATTCAGTTATATTTACAATAATTTACAGTAAGACAACTTGTCAGCTGTTAACTGTTTCCTCCACCAGTCATGTTTTCTGACTTTTTATAATCATGTTACATGTTTCTTCATTCTTAATGCCCAACATAGGTAGGTAAAAAACAGCCCTTGTTATATGATAATTTGACAGCAATAGAAAACACCAGCAGAAAAATTTGTTACTTAAAACAGATTTGTTACTTAAAACAGGTCAGGTTTAGTCTTACTTGAGAGCTTGACACAGCCTGGTTAGTTAGCAACTAGCTTACTTGTTAGCGTCTCTGAAATAGAGGAGAAGCAGACGTTGGGCGACAACCATGGTGAAACCCTATCTCCACTAAAAATACAACAATTAGCTGAGCGTGGTGGTGGGTGCCTGTAATCCCAGCTACTTGGGAGGCTAAGGCAGGAGAATCGCCTAAACCTGGGAGGCGGAGGTTGCAGTGAGCTGAGATTGCACCACTGCACTCCAGCTTGGGTGACAGAGCGAGACTCTATGTAAAAAAAAAGAAAAAGAAAAAAAAAATTACTGCTGGGCACTGATTATGATTATTTCTATTGTGAGGATGATTATGGGGGTAGAAGGAACTTTTCTGACATATCAGAAGACTGGCTAGCTTAATGTTGAACTGGACATGGAAAAGTTACAAATGTGCAATTACTAAAAATATGTGCTGATCAGAACTCTCACCTAGCCCATGCTTAATATGTCTATTTTGGGCCCTCTTTCCCACTGTCAAGACTCTCTAATCTCTCACAACTGCTGAGTTTGCTTCTTATCCTTAAATGACAAGCCTGCTTCCCTTACTCCCCTTCATGAGTTAGGATAAAAATTCAGTCATTTTTGAGTGCTGAGGTGGATGAGCAGTTAAGTCTGCCCTTTATTTACCTTGGTTATTTGCCATTTCTGCTGATCTCTTTTGCATAGTTACCTGCCTCGAGTGGAAGTGACTAAATGCCAATACTTGTTAACTTGCAAAGGAACCCAAGCAATCTTTTATCCTTCATGAGTTGAGATAACGGATCTGGAGGACCCCCAAGCTCTACTGCCCTAGAACCCAATAAACTTTGATGTGGCTGCTAGCATTTTATGCAACCTCTCAGTTCATAAACCAGCTATGAATGTCTGTTAGCTGTTTTGGTTACCCAGCAAAGTAGAGGGGAAAACCACGTCTTGGCTGATTTGAGTGTTGTGCTCAATCGTTAACTGTATATTCTGAGCACATTTTACTAGTCCAAGTTGTTAGAATCCATGTGCTGTATAGAATTGAAGCTACCAAAAGCTGTTTATTCAGATGTAAATTCTCAGGACTATCATGAGTGTTAGCTCATGGAAGCTAGTGCTGCAGCTGTCAAATGGAGACAGGTGGTTTATGGAAATAATGGCTTTAGAGTCACATCTGAAGTTCAGGTCTGAATTACCCTCTTTAAACCAGTTTCCTCAAGTGTAAAATAGAAAAACATCCACTAATACCATCTGATTCCTAGGGTTACTGTGAGAATTTAATTAGGTTATATTTACATGAATAGAACTTGGGGCCAGGCACCGAGACTCACGCCTGTAATCCCAGGACTTTGGGAGACTGAGGTGGGGGGATAACTTGAGGTCAGGAATTTGAGACCAGCCTGGCCAATATTGTGAAACCTTGTCTCTACTAAAAATGCAAAAATTAGCTGGGCATGGTGGCAGACGCCTGTAATCCCAGATACTCAGGAGGCTGAGGCAGGAGAATCACTTGTTACTAATAATTTTTTGAGTTTAGATTGAACCCTTAGTGATCTGTTGAGGTAATCTAGCATATAATTTAAAAATATTTTTAATCCATGAGCTAGCCCACTAGCTCATACCTGTAATCCCAGCACATTGGGAGGCCAAGGCAGGAGGATCTCTTAAGGCGAGAAGTTTGACACCAGCCTGAGTAAAATAAAGTTAGCCAGGTGTGGTGGCATGCTCCTGTAGTCCCAGCTGCTCTGGAGGCTGAGGTGACAGTGAGCTAATAATCATGCCACTGCACTGTAGCCTGGGGTACAGAGCAAGACCTTGTCTCTCTTTCTCTCTCTCTGTGTGTGTATATATATAATAAATGTATATTTAGTACTTTTAAAAATAAACTTTACTTTTTAGAGCAGTTTTTGGTTCATAGCAAAATTGAGTATAAAGTATAGACTTCCTATAGGTCCCCTGCCTCCACAGGCAGTCTCCCTCACTATCAGTATCCTAAACACAGTGGTACATTTGTTACAGTCAGTGAGCCCACCATGACACATGATTATCACCCAAAGCCCATACTTTGCATTAGAGTTCTCTCTTGCTGGTGTACTTTCTATGGATTGTACAAACGTATGCACCATTACAGTATCAGACAGAGTAGTTTCACTGCCCTAAAAATTCTCTGTTCTGTCTCTACCTGTTCCTCCCTCCCTCTCTGCTCACCCCTAACAACCACTGATCTACTGTCTTCATAGTTTTGCCTTTTCCAGAATGTTATCTAGTTGGAATCATACAGTATGTGGCCTTTTCTTGTTGACTTCTTTCATTTAGTAATATGCGCTAAAGTTCCCCTATGTCTTTTCATAGGTTGATTGAGTACCAAATAATATTCCTTTGTGTGGTTGTACCACACCTTATTTATCCATTCACCTACTGAAGGACATCATGGTTGGTTCCAAGGTTTTGGCAATTATGAATAAAGCTGCTATAAACATACATGTGCAGGTTTTTGTGTGACTTAAGTTTCTGACTTTTTGGGGTAAATACCAAGAAATATGATTGTGTTATCATAGGGTAAGAGTATATGTAGTTTTGTAAGAAACTGCCAAACTGTTTTCCAAAGTGGCTCTACCATTTTGCATTCACCCCAGTGAGCAAATGAGTTTCTGTTGCTCCACATCCTCACCAGCATTTGGTGGTGTTCAGTGTTCTGGATTTTGGCTTTTCTAATAGGTTTTAAGTAGTGTCTTCTTGTTGTTTGATTTGCATTTCCCTGCTGACGTATGATGTGAAACATCTTTTTATATTTATTTACCATCTGCATATGTTCTTTTACAAATTATTTTTTGGAGACATGGTCTCACTCTGTCACCCAGGCTAGAGTGCCAGTGGTGCAGTCATAGCTCACCATAACTGAACGCTTGGGCTCAAGTGATCCTCCCATCCCAGCCTCCCAAGTAGCTGGGACTGCAAGTGCACACCACCACACTGGCTAATTTTCAAAATTTTTTACAGAGATGGGGTCTTGCTGTGTTGCCCAGAGTGATATCAAACTCCTGACCTCAGGCAGTCCTCCTGCCTCAGCCTTTCAAAGTGCTAGGATTATAAGCATGAGCTACTGCTCCTGGCCCCATATGTATATGTTTCTTCGTGAGGTGTCTGTTCACATCTTTTTTTTATTTTTTAATTGGGTTTTTTATTGTTGCATTTTAAATGTCCTTTGTATATTTTGGTTGAATCCTTTGTCAGATAAGTCTTTTGCAGGTATCTTTTTTTTTTCATCCTGTGGCTTGTGTCTTCTCATTCTCTTGGTATTTAGTACATTTTAACTTATTTTCCAGGGGGAAAAAGTCTAGTTATTTGAACTTTTTCTGCATGTGTGTCTATGGGGGAGGGAGAGAGAATAGGAGTAACATTTTCCAGTCTTACTAAATAGTCATTATGCTTTCCTTCAAAAGTTAAGTAATTGTTACAGACAATCTTTTTTTTTTTTTTTTTTTCCCGAGATGGAGTCTCACTCTGTCGCCTAGTGGCACGATCTTGATGATCTCGGCTCACGGCAACCTCCGCCTCCTGGGTTCAAGTGATTCCCCTGCCTCAGCCTCCTGAGTAGCTGGGATTACAAGCTCCCACCACCATGCCTGGCTTATTTTTGTATTTTTAGTAGAGACAGGGTTTCACCATGTTGGCCAGGCTGGTCTCGAACTCCTGACCTCAGGTGATCCACCCACCTTGGCCTCCCAAAGTGCTGGGATTGCAGGCATGAGCCACTGTGCCCGGCATTTGTTGTTTGTTTTTGTATGTTTGTTTGTTTTTGAGACAGGGTCTCACTTGGTTGCCCAGGCTGGACTGCAGTGGCACAATCACCACTTACTGCAGCTTTGCAGCCTCGACCTCCCCAGGCTCAGGTGATCTTCCTTCCTCAGCTTCCTGAGTGGGTGGGACTACAGGCACATGCCACCATGCCTGGCTAAATTTTTGTATTTTTTGTAGAGATGGGGTTTTTCCATTTTGTCAGACTGGTCTCTAACTCCTGGACTCAAACAATCTGCTTGCTTCAGTCTCCCAAAGTATAGACATTCTTAAAACTAGTTTTAGCATATCACACCCACTAGAGTGGAAAATAGCAAGTGTTAGTGAGGATGTAGAGAAATGGAATACCGCATACATTGCTGGTGGGAATGCAGAATGGCTCAGCTGCTGTGGAAGTTTTGTGGGTCCTCAGAAGCTTAAATGTAGAATTATGTTTGACCCAGCAGTTTCACTTTTAGGTATGTACTTAAAGGGATTGAAAAGCTTGTACTCAAACATTTGTAGAGGAATGTTCAGCACTATTTACAATAGCTAAAAGG
This sequence comes from Colobus angolensis palliatus, assembly GCF_000951035.1. NCBI lineage: Eukaryota > Metazoa > Chordata > Mammalia > Primates > Cercopithecidae > Colobus > Colobus angolensis. Next base: position 13,106,941 of record NW_012115599.1, read on the forward strand.
TAGAAACAACCAAATGTTAACCAGTAGATGTGGATAAACACATTGTGGTATATGGTGTATACATAAATTGGAATGTTATTCAACTATAAGGAATGAGGCACTGATACATGCTACAATGTGGATGAACCTTTCAAATATGCTAAGTGAAAGAAGACAGACACTAAAGGTCACATATTTATTGTATGATTCCAGTTATATGAAGTATGCAGAATAAGCAAATCCATAGATACAAAAAACAAATTGATGGTTGCCAGGAAGTGGGAGGGCAGGGACAGGGAATAACTGCTAAATGGGTATGAGGTTTTGGGGGGTTTTTTGTTTTCTTGGACGAAGTCTTGCTCTTGTCCCCCAGGCTG
>NW_012115599.1:13107537-13108426 GCF_000951035.1 Colobus angolensis palliatus
GGCTGGTCTCGAACTCCTGACCTCAGGTGATCCGCCTGTCTCGGCCTCCCAAAGTGCTGGGATTACAGACTTAAGCCACCGCACCCAGCTGAATTCTCAATCTTAATGTGGTTGTTACCTGTCTTTTTCTGTGATTTCTTGTGATAACTCCTTACCTTCCTGAATTGAGTAAATGTTATTTCTAGTAGAATAAAGCAGTCTGATGGTTAAATTTAATTCATTTCAGAACACAAAACTTTGTGAAATAGTACTTGACATTACATAAAAATATTTTCCCTGCAATAACTATCTTTCTATCTTAATTTTCTCCTATATAGTTAATGTTTTATTCCTGGCCCACCATATAATTGGCTCTTTTTTTTTTTGTTCTCATGTTTGTAAGAACAATAAACTTGAATTCATACATCTGTGAAGAGCTGTTTGTGCCCTGTCTACTCTCTGGTTATTGCTCCTCTGCCCAGCCCTAGCTCTGGCCCCACTGTGAGGCATGGGTTTTATATCTCATGGCTCTAGCTGGGCATCAGGCCACGCTATCATGGTTTACAATCTATTGGTATAAAATAAAAATTTCTTTTTTACTTTAAAAAATAATTTCCACATAATCACTTGATTGTGCTTATGTGTGGAATTAGTATTTTAATACTAATCTGTGAAAATTTTCTGTGACTCCTTTGAAATAATACGCCATAGGATGGAGTTAGGAACCCATAATAACAGTAACAAAAAAGAATAAACTTAAGACATGGATAAGGTCTGGGTGAAGAGAAAACTTTTTAAATGTTATTGAAAAAACTCAAAAAAGTATCTTACTCTTAGGTGGGAAGTTTCAACATCCTGTCGATTCTTGTAAATTAGTCTTACAAATTCAACTTGATTCTTGTAGAAATTA
>NW_012115599.1:13114186-13114675 GCF_000951035.1 Colobus angolensis palliatus
AGCAACTTGCAGTATGCAAAAAGAATAACACTTCATGACTAACTGTGATTTATTCCAGAAATACAAGGCTGGTTCAACATTTAAAAACAGGTTAGTGTACTTTACCACACTGACAGACTAAAAAAAAGAATCACCATATCATCGTATCAGTGGATTCAGAAAAAGCATTTGACAAAATCCAACATCCATTTATAAAAACAAAACAAGGCCGGGCGCAGTGGCTCAAACCTGTAATCCCAGCACTTTGGGAGGCCGTGATGGGCGGATCACGAGGTCAGGAGATCGAGACCATCTGGCTAACCCAGTGAAACACTGTCTCTACTAAAAAATACAAAAAACTAGCCGGGCGAGGTGGCAGGCGCCTGTAGTCCCAGCTACTCAGGAGGCTGAGGCAGGCAGATCACGAGGTCAGGAAGGAGATCGAGACCATCCAGGCTAACCCAGTGAAACCCCGTCTCAACTAAAAATACAAAAAATTAGCCAGGCATG
>NW_012115599.1:13121083-13122742 GCF_000951035.1 Colobus angolensis palliatus
AAAAAAAAAAAAAAAAATACTTTGGGGTTGTGTATAGGTAAGTAAAACAAGATTAGCAAACATTGATAGTTATTAAAGTTGGACTACTTAGGAATTCATTATATTTTCTCTCTACTTTTATGCATGTTTGAAATTTGTGTATTATAAATAATAAGTTTTAAAAACATACCCTGTGGTTATTTTAAAAAAGGAAGGGGCTCTCAGAATGTGCTGATAAAATGATCTCCAAGATTTAAGTGAAAAGGCAAAGTAGAACAATGTGTATAATGGGTTACTATTGGGGTTGACAAAGAGGAAAGAAAAGAATAAATATGTATTTATTTATACTCATACGTTAGAATATCTCTAGAAGTTTTCACAAGAAGTGCCTCTTGGGACAGAGTTAAGAGAAAAGGCTTGCTTTTCACTATGTTTTTGTTTTTTTTTTTATGTGTTTTTTTATGCCCTTTGAATATACACATTATGTACTACTGAAAAAATAGTTGTTTGAAAAGAGTAGAATTAGGAAGGCAAATTCTAGACATATATACCTGTATAAATTTAGAATGATAGAATATTAATGCTGAAAGAATTTTATAGATTTGGACCATCTCATTTTAAAACTGAAAAAGCTGAAGTCTAGAGAGATGTACTTTTAAAACTGAAAAAGCTGAAGTCTAGAGAGATGTAATTTTTTCATTGCACTTATGTGACTGGCGTCAGAGGCAGACCTGTAACCCAAAGTCTCCTGACTGTCCTCCTCTATAAAGATGACAGTATACGTTTGTGGTTTAAACTTTGACATCTTAAATTAGACTCAATTGTGGTTAATAAGTTGATGCTACCTTGGGAACACAATACCTGCCCTTGAATTGACAGTGAATGTCTTCTGTTTGAGCACGTATTATGGAGGCTATCATTTGGTACATGGCTTGGCAAAATCAGCATATTGATGAGCAGGAATTTTGCAGTATGTTCCTATAGTTCTAAGATTGTGGGAAAATTATGCAATTCATGGATGTCAGGAAATGCTGTTGCTGTGACTTTGTTTATTAAAATAACCTCAAGGCCAGTGTGGTGGCTCATGCCTCTAATTCTAGCACTTTGAAAGGCTGAAATAGATGTATTGCTTGAGCCCAGGAGTTTGAGACCAGCCTGTGGAACGTGGTGAAACCCTGTCTCTACAAATAATGCAAAAATTACCCAGGTGTGGTGGTGCACACCTGTAGTCCCAGCTGCTGGAGTGGGTGGGGGGTATTGAGAGGATTACTTGAGCCCAGGAAGTTCAGGCTGCAGTAAGCCAAGATGGCGCCAGTGCAGTCCAGCATGGGTGACAGAGTGAGATCCTGTCTCAAAAAATAATGATACAGTAAAATAACCTCGAGAAACTGGAGCATTTTAAATATTTCATTCACTTTATTTGGCTTTCAGAAGTTTCCTAAGAAATAGTGTTTGGCGTTCTTCTTGGCCAATTATAAGTCTTTTTTTTTTTTTTTTGTAGAGACGGGACCTTGCCTTGTTGCCCACGTGGTTCTCAAACTCCTGGGCTCCCACAGTGCTGGGATTACAGGTGTGAGCCACCATGCCCACCTCCATTTATACATCTTAAATACTTGTTCTAAAATATTCAAGCCATACTCAAGGTTTTTTTTTTTTTTTGAGACGGAGTCTTGCTCTGTC
>NW_012115599.1:13123353-13126387 GCF_000951035.1 Colobus angolensis palliatus
TACAAGCACCTGCCACCACGCCCAGCTAATTTTTGTATTTTTAGTAGAGACAGGGTTTCACCATGTTGGCCAGGCTGGTCTGGAACTCCTGACCTCAGGTGACACGCCCGCCTCAGCCTCCCAAAGTGCTAGGATTACAGGCATGAGCCACCATACCCGGCCCTCTAATTTTTTTTTTTTTAAAGACAGGGTCTTGCCTTATTGCCTAGGATGGAGTGCAGTGCACAGTCATAGCTCACTGTAACCTCAGTCTCCTGAGCTCAGGTGATCCTCCTGCCTCAGCCTCCCAGATAGCTGGGACTACAGGCATACACCACTAGGTCTGGCTAATTTTTTTTTTTTTTTTTTGGTAGAGACAAGGTTTCTCTCCATGTTGCCCAGATTGGTCTTAAACTCCTGGCCTCAAAAGATCCTCCCATCTTGGCCTCCCAAAGTGTGTGTGTGGGTTTTTTTGGTTTTGTTTTTGTTTTTGAGGTGGGGTTTGTAGAGATGGGGTCTCAGTATGTTGCCCAGGCTGCTCTCAAACTCCTGGGCTCAAGTGATACCCCCACCTCAGCCTCCCAGAGTGCTGGAATTACAGGGGTGAGCCTCTCCGCCTGGCCACCAAAGTTTTTTTTTTTCTTTTTAAAATTTCTGTCAGTGTGCATCCCAAAGTGTTGAGATTACAGATGTGAGCCACTGCGCCTGGCCCCGATATCTATGTAATAGTTTGTGTCTGTGGAAACCTTTTCATATTGTTCTTAAAATAATCTTGTTGCTCCCAAGGTAAAAACTATCAGAATATCTGTTCATAACACAGTATGGTGTTTCTTTGTACTAGGCAGGGAATTTCCTCTTTGGTTAAATAAGTGGCCTGATAAGCTAACTAAGGTGAAGCAATGTTTATAAGGCATTTTGTAAATTGACTGTTTATGTCTAGTGGTTCCTTCTTTGAGCATTTTTTTTTTAGTTCCTCTGTAGCTAAACAAAAGAGTTTTAAATTTTTAAAAGAGCTGTTAAAAATAGTAAAATGCTTTAAAGCTGTAGAAACTGAAACTTCTGTGCCTGACCCTATGATAATTTATTGATTTACTTTCAGCGAGTTATTTAACCTCATACTCAGCTGTACTCATCTTTTAAACATTTTATGGGATCATCATGTGCAAGAACTTGTGACAGCTGTTCTTTAAAACATTGTGTAAAATATAGTAAATGTCCATTTATCTGGAAGCCAAACAAGTACAGATAGTTACTCACTTTTACAGATACTCACTTTTATCTTGGCCTTATTTTTAAGAAGGGACACATAAATTATTTAAAGGGCTCATCTGAAGATGCAATTTGCAGAGCATATCACAGATTTGATAGGATATGGTCCTGGTGCCATCTGGGGTACCAGCAGAGCACTCTGGCAGTATTGGCAGTGCTGAGGGGCTTGTAAAATGTCATGGGAATTGCATTGTTGGAAACAAGATCATGTTGAGTGCTTTACTGCATGCAGTTGATTCTCCAGAAATCAGTAACATGTCTAATCATGTAGTTTGTTAATCAAGATTTCCTATGGCATAGATTATCACCGTAGGTAATGTCTTTTTTTTTTTTTTTTTGAGACGGAGTCTCGCACCGTCGCCCAGGCTGGAGTGCAGTGGCTGGATCTCAGCTCACTGCAAGCTCCGCCTCCCGGGTTCACGCCATTCTCCTGCCTCAGCCTCCCGAGTACCTGGGACTACAGGCACCTGCCACCTCGCCCGGCTTATTTTTTGTATTTTTAGTAGAGACAGGGTTTCACAGTGTTAGCCAGGATGATCTTGATCCTTCTTACCTCGTGATCCACCCACCTCGGCCTCCCAAAGTGCTGGGATTACAGGCGTGAGCCACCCCACCCGGCCTAATCTAATTTCTTTAAGGAGAGTATTTCCAGAACTTTGACCTAGGATCTCTGGAGTTTATCTATGCCCACTATACCCTTGGCAGTGGGAATGGAGACTTGTCTGATACCAAGGTGGATGGTGGGTGGATAGGGAGAAAGGGGTCAGATCCTCTGGCCAGAGCTTTGCAAATGCCCATGTTGCCCTTGTGTTAGTCTTATTCTGGCTGGAAGATTCTGATACCATTGTTTACAAAATCACCGTCGGTTTCCCTCTTAACTCCAGTCCCACATTCATACAATTTCTCACATTAGACGTCTCACTGAACCCTCAAATTCATATGTTCAAAGGATGATTTCACAACTCCTCCCTGTGGTTCCCTCCTCCACTGACGCCTCCATATTCTCCTTGGAAGGCTGCTACACCATTGACCCAGCCCATATCCAAGGAGTCATATTCCCATGTCCTGTCAGTCATTTGGCCTTATAGACTCTTCTTTCTATGTATCTGGAAACCTGTCACTTTCTTCCGCTTCCCACTCCTACTGTCTTAATCATTTCTCAACCTGAATTACTGCAGGAACCTGCTCCATTAGCATGCTTTCCCATCTCCAACATATGTCAAAGTTACCTTTCTAAAACTCATATTGGGTTTTAGAGGCCAACTCAGGAGGATCCCTTCAGTCCAGGAGTTCAAGACCAGCCTGGACAACATGGCAAAACACCGTCTCTACAAAGTAAAAATAAAAAGTATTAACCAGGCTTGGTGGCACATGCCTGTTGTCCCAGTTACTTGGGAAGCTGAGGCAGGAGGATCACTTGAGCTCAGGAGTCCAAGGCTGCAGTAAGCTGTGATTGTACCACTGCACTCCAGCCTGGGCAAAAGAGCGAGATCCTGTCTGAAAAAAAAAAGAGAAATCTTCCCATATCATTTCTCGATCATGATCCATCCCCTACTCCCCGAGTCTGAGTTGTTGTTTCTTTTTTTTGAGACAGGGTCTTGCTCTGTCATGCAGGCTGGAGTGCAGTAGTGGAATCATAGTTCACCGCAGCCTTGACCTCCTGGGCTCAAGCAGTCCTCCCACCTCGGCCTCCCCAGTAGCTGGAACTGTAAACATGCACCACCACACCTGGCTATTTTTTTTGTTTAGGGTTTCTGTTGTTGTTGCTTTTGTTTTTTGAGACAGG
>NW_012115599.1:13131947-13134031 GCF_000951035.1 Colobus angolensis palliatus
ATATATATATGTATGTGTACATATATGTATATATATATATTGATTGATTGATTGATTTTGATAGACATGGGGGGGGTTTCTCTATGTTGCCCAAGCTGGTCTTGAACTCCTGGGCTCAAGTGCACCTCCTACCTCAGCCTCCCAAGTAACTGGGACTACTGGGTTTACAGGCATGAGCCAGTACGTCCGGGCAAGTATCTCTTTTCATTATCGCTGTGGTATCCTCAAACTAAGTATTTCTCAGTCTGTGTAATTACTTTTTTTTGGTCTTTCACTAGATACTCAGTTCCTTTAGGGCAGGGACTATGGGTTTCTTTTATATTTTAAAAATTTGTGTTAAGCACTATTTAGCAAAAAACCCCATGACACTTTCTAAGAAATAAAACAATCTTGTTCCTGCTGTATTTCTCCCTCCCTTCATTAGGTTTATCATTCGCACAGATTTCTTTATCATTTCACTGCACACATGTCACAAATCAGTACAATGTTTTTTCTTCTGTGCCCCTGTGGAAAACAAGTTGTCACTGCGCCACCTGTTGATTTCTGCCTGCTCTACAGAGCCACCTGTATCATGAATCCAAGTCTGTCTATGGGTGGGTGTGTTCTGTGGGTCTCTTTATCCACCTCTGCATAGATATCACCTGTCTCAATGACTAAAGCTTCAGAATGGTCTGATACCTGGTCAACTGGTTTCCCACTTTGATCTGCCTGCAAACTGCAGTGTATCTAATCTCTACGTCTCCAGTTCCTGGCTCGTGATGATACTTAATGAACATTTGTTGAATAGGTAATTTTCCCCCCTTAGTGTGTTATTTTCAGAATCTTTTTGGAGCTTTTGCACTTAATTTCTTTTCAGATAATTGTGTATGTCAAAATCAAACTTCAGAATAAGAATTTACTGACCAGAACACCATTTAGTACTTTATATGATAGGAAGGTGTAAAACCACTGGCTAAAGTGAAAAATTTTTTGTGGGTGGACACAGTGGCTCATGCCTTTGATCCTAGCACATTGGGAGGCCGAGGCAGGAGGATTGCTTGAGTCCAGGAGTTCAAGACCAACCTGGCCAACATAGTGAGACCCCATCTCAAAAAAATGAAGTTTAAAAAATTTTAAAATTAGCTGAGCATGGTGCTGTGTGCCTGTAGTTCCAGCTACTCGGGAGGCTGAAGCTGGAGGATCCCTATAGCCCAGGAGTTTGAGGCTGCAGTGAACTTTGATCCTGCCCCTGTACTTCAGCCCAGGCAGCAGAATGAGACCCTGTCTCTACAAAACACAGAAACAGAAACTTTTTTTTTTTTTTGGTAGTAAATTCTCAATAGGTTGTCAAGGAAACTTACCGAGGAGAGCTATTTACCAGTGACAGTGTTTACTTTGAAGTGTGGCTACAAACTAATGAGGCTTGCTTCCTTCAGCCTCATTATTGTAGTCTTAGTTCATATAGTCATGGTTGAATGTGCAAAGCAGTAACACTTGCTAGGTTTACTAATTAGTGTTTCACATTGATTGAAATTTAGAAATTGAATGCTTATACTTTGTCAGAGGTTTCCTTTTCTTTGCTTTAGCTTTGAAATATTCCTGTAAAGGTTTTTCTTTTGGACTGTAACTTCATTGCATGGCCTTAGTCAGCCTTTGAAGCAATGCGTAGGTTTATAATGGCTGGCAAGCACTTTACCGGGAAGTGAGGGAAGAAAGACTATGTGTTGTTATTTATACAACAAGTCAGTGGAGGATTAACCCATTTTACTACTTTTTCTTCTTGAATCTTTTTGTAGTTGGATAAATATGACTTAAATGCTTTTGTCTAGAGTCTTTGGAGGGCTTTTTTTTTTTTAACCTTGTAATTTGAATTAACTTACATGCTTATATTTGGATTTATTTTCTTTTGATAAGGAATGTTTTAAAATGTAAGATTGGTCACAGTTATTGAAGAGAATGAGTGTGGCACTAGTTTTATGATTTAGTAAATCACTGGCTGGGAGCAGTGGCTCACGCCTGTAATCCCAGCACTTTGGGAGGCCTAGGCGGGCAGATGTCCTGAGTTCGGGAGTTTGAGACCAGTCTGACCAACATGGAGAAACCCC
>NW_012115599.1:13134821-13144391 GCF_000951035.1 Colobus angolensis palliatus
AAAAAAAAAAAAAAAATTACTGTGATTGCAAAACTATTTTTTTAATTGAAATGAAATTCACATAACATTAGCCATTTTAAAATGAACAATTCATTGGCATTTAGCAATCAGCATTTCTTATCTACTTTCTGAATACTTTCATCTTACCCAAATAAAGCCCTGTACCTGTTAGGCAGTTGCTACTCATTTTCCCCTTCCTCTAGTTCCTGGTAACCACCAATCTGGTTTCTGTTTCTCTGGATTTGCTTATTCTATGTATTTCATATATGTGGAATCATACCATATATGATCTTCTGTGCCTGGCTTCCTTCACTTAGCATGTTTTCAAGGTTCATCCATGTTGTAGCATCTGTCAGTAATTCGTTTTTTTAATGGCTGAATAATATCCCATTGTATGTATAGGCCACATTTTGTTTATTCATTCACTCTTATTGGATATTTGAGTTTTTACCTTTTGGTTATTGTAAATAATGCTGCTATAAACATTTGTATGGAAGTATCTGTTTGAGTACCTGTTTTTAGTTCTTTTGGTTACATACCTAGCAGTGGAGTTACTAGATCTAATGGTAACTTTATGTTTAACTTTCTGAGGAACAACCAAATTGTTTTCCACAGTGGCTGAATGAACCATTGTACATTCCTATCAGCAATGTACGAGGATTCCAATTTCTCTACATCCTTGCCAGCACTTCTTATGCTGTGTTTGGTTGATTGAATTATAGCTGTCCTAGTGAGTGTGAAGTAGTATCTCATTTTGGTTTGACTTTGCATTTCCCTAATGACTAATGATGTTGAGCATCTTTTCATGTGCTTATTAGACATTTGTATATCTTCTCTGTAGAAATGCTGTTTATCTTTTTGTTGTTTTAGATACTGGACCTGTATTAAATATAGAATTCGCAGATATTTCCTCCTGGTGTGTAGGTTGTCTTTTCATATTCCTGATTATGTCCTTTGTTACACAGAAGTTTTTAATTTCAGTAAAGATCAATTTATCTTGTTTACCCTTTTGTTGCTCATGCTTCATATCTAAGAATTTGGCATATCTTGCCAAATTCAAGATCATGACAGTTTACCCTTGTGTTTTCTTCTAAATGTGTTATAGTTCTAGCTCTTACATTTAGGTTGTTGGTCCATTTTGGTTTCGTATAAGGTCTGAGATAGTCCAATGAGAGGATTTTTTTTTTTTTTTTTGAGTTGGGGGTCTCACTCTGTGGCCTAGGCTAGAATGCAGTGGCTTGATCATAGCTCACTGCAGTCTCGAACTCCTGGGCTCAAGCAGTCCTCCCAAGTAACTGAGACCACAGGTGTGCACCACTAAGTCTGGCTAAATGTTGTATTTTGTTTTGTTTTGTTTTTTTGTAGAGACGAGGTCTCATCATGTTGTCCAGGCTAGTCTTTACCTCCTGGGCTCAGGCAGTCCTCCTGCCTTGGCCTTGCGAAGTGCCAGGATTACAGATGTGAGCCATCACACCTGGCTCTTGTAGTACCTTTTAACTGAGTATATATACATATCAACCAAAAACTGTGGATTTCATAGTATTTTAAATTATTTTGCGTTGTATTAATCAAAGCAGAACTTAAAATATATTTGAAAAATAGTACTTGTAAGGTTAAGACAATTTTTCAGTCCATGGCTTATACACTAGTGACTGAATATGGATTCATGGATTTCCTTCCCATAACACCATGATCTTCTCTGAATCTACAGATCACATATTTTGTAGATGAGCATCAGAAGAATCTCTTATGACAGGGAAAAGAGGGACTGAGGATGAAGGTAGAGTTTCCAAGGGTCCATAGCTGCAGAGACCTCAAGGAAGAGGCTGGGGATAACTGGCATGTCATTAACTAGAAGGCAGTGGTGGAATCTGTAAGGGCCAGAGAGGAAGTAGCATTTCATTTGAGGCAACAAGGATGGTTGCAGAGTTTGGTTTGTAGGCTCACAGGTCATCATCAGAAAGTAATGGTTTAGGGAGCAGTTGAAGATTCCTTTAGTTTTGGAAATAATGCCAACTCAACTCAGCCTCCAAACAGGGAGTCCAACTGACTTTGTTTAGCATCTTTCCTACAGAGAGGGGTAAGGAAGGAAAAGGAACTAGGCAAATTCTAGATTTTTATTTCAACTCTGACCAGAATGCTGGCTGAGTCTTTAAAAAAAAGTCCGGTTTTATTTTAGCTGAAAATATGATGAAAGGAATTTTTCTACTTCTCATGTGGCCAGGAGAATTAGGGTCCCTTAGAGTCTAGGGTGGTGTATTGTATTGGCCTGTGGCCATCTGATGGAGCAGGAACTAGGATACAGCTCCCAGTTCATGAGTGAGAAACTTGGTGGGGAAGTGTTGGGTCACGATGGCAATCATGGTCAAGGGCCTTCTGTCTTCTGGCCAGCTTTTTCAGTGCTGACAGGCTCATCAGTGACAATCTTCTTTTTTTTTTTAAGTCTTTTTTTCACCTTGTCAGGTCTGTGTTCAAAGGGCAAAAGGAACAAGGAGGGGATAAATAGAGCAGGTGATTGAGCATCTGAGGGGAGTGTAGATTATGGTCTTCAGATGCCCTTCTGCTTTTACTGGCTGATTGCCTACTTTTTCAAATAGAAACAAAAGCTACTTTGCAAGAAGTGATTTGGGAAGGCGTAAACAAAGAATGGGTCTTGGTTACTTTGATGTTTATGGTGTTTAAACTCTGAATTTGTGTGGATGTGTCTTTTTGAATTTTTAACCCCCCATGCAACCTTTGTGACTTAACAGGTGCTACTTGTGAGCAGTAGTCGCCATCCAGACAGATGGATTGTCCCTGGAGGAGGCATGGAGCCTGAGGAGGAGCCAAGTGTGGCAGCAGTTCGTGAAGTCTGTGAGGAGGTATGCATGGAGAAGAGAGGGCACAGCTATGCCTCGTCATCATGAACCTGTCCTATCTGTGTAGTTCTTTAATAAATCAGCACTCACTGAATGAACGTACAGTCACAGAAAAAGGGCAATGAATGGTTCCCCGGTCCCTCCTTTATTACCGGGTGATGGAGTTGTGACATGGTAATGTTAACCAGGCACTCTATGCCAGACTTCCCATGACTTTTTATACCAGACTTTTGTGACTTCCCATGGATTTCTTCCAACACTGCCTATTACCTGTGGCACAAAATCAAGAAGCAAATCGTTCCTCACCTCTGAGGACTAAGAGGAACAGTCAGCATTAGTATAAATGACTCGTTGTCATTAAGCTTTGGAGGAGGCCCTTGTTTTCACTTGTTTACTGCATCCTAGCCATGGAACTGTGGCCAAAGCAGTGAATCTGTTAGCCAGATACTGTTAATGGTACAACTTGAGAGATAATAGTATCTTCTTTTTTATTTAGTCACATGATGTTCCACATATATATGTTGAGTTTCTGGGCCATGATATCCTACTAGATACTCCAGAATAAATAGAAGAAATAAAGTCATGCACCCTTAGTTCTCTTATTTCAAGAATTTACAGTCTGGGGGAAACTGAGAAACAGATTGCAATTCAAAACCCAGAGAAACGAACTATTGTTTTCCCATAGCCTCTTGTGGTGACACCATGCTCTGCTCTTCTTGTTATCTCATTTAGGACTCATAACTCAGTTGTGTAAGCTTTATTGCTACAGTTTACTCACCCTGGTCACATAGGTAGTGCTCTTGAAATCCATTTCCTCGTTCTAGAGGGAATTTAAGATTGATTCTAAGAACATATAAAAAAGCATTTACAACAAGTCTAATTTCTATGTTTCTTTTGGATCCAGCTTTTGGTGAAGTGCGCTTAGAATAATCTTACCCTTGGAATATCCAAGGAAGTCTTTCCTCGCTCTGAATTCCTACACTTACATTGGCTTATGTTACTGTCGTTGTAGCATCTATCTTACACCCATAACTAAATTGTTCTCTCTGAGGGCAAAAATCACGCTTCCCATCAAAAATCCTTACTTTCCATGCCTGTTACACAGCTGTGTGAACAGAAATTAATATATGCTTCTTTGATAGATGGAACAATGGTTGGAACAATGCAGATGCTGAAGAAATACCCTAAATGGAAATTGTCAGAGTATAGAAAGTGATAAACATTGACAGAGAGGATATGAGAAGGCATTCTTACAGGAGGCTAACCCCGGTAGAACCAAATGGAATCAAGAGAGGGTGTAATGAAGAGAACATTGACGTGGGAATCCTGGTTTCTGTTACTGTCAGTTAATAATTGTGTGACCTATGAGAAAATAACTTTAAACACCCTGGACCTTTGTCCTTCATTTGAATATCTTCCTTTTTACTCCATCGTGGAGGGAGGGAGGGGAATATGAGGTTCAAATGAGAATATGAGTATGAATGTCCTTTGTGAATTATGTATCACTCTACCACGTAGGATGTATGCAGCTGAAGATAATATTACGCCCATTACTGTTCTGTAACAGGCTTATTATATCACATAATAAGTCGTCCCAGGTTGGCTGGCTCAGCAGTATTAAGAACCCAGGTGCTTCCCGAAGTCTTTCTGTTCTGCCATCCTTGGTACATTGGCTTTTGTTTGCGGGCTTGTCTCCTTGTGGTGACAAGATGGCTATCACAGCTCTATCCTTACACATTCTTTTCAAATGTAGGACACACAGTTTTACCTCATGGGTCTCTTTATTTGAGAGAAAAGAAATTTTCCCCAGAAGGTCCCCCAGGAGACTCTTTATGTTAGTGTTCCAGAGTTGCTTCGCATGCTTATGCTTAAACTTCCTGGCAAAAGGTATATCAGTTCCATGTTTAAACTACTGGAGCCTTCACCGTCTAGGATTTGACTTTGAGAAACCTCTTAGACTTTAATTTAAAGCAATTTAAAAGCATGACCAATAAGAAAAGATAAAATGTTTATTTTGTTAGAAATTTAACTTATATTGGAATGTGCCAATACATGTTTACTCTAAAAAAGAATGAATAGATAATATATAATTTTAGAATGAGAAAAAATTTATTATACAGGCCATACAGTCTGTGTCACAACTACTTAACTCTGCCATTTTGGGCAAAAGTAACCATAGACAGTAAAATACATAAACAAATGGGCATGGCTGTGTTCCAGTGAAGCCTTATTTATAAAAACTGTGGTGAACCATAGATAATGCCTGGTTTAAGCTCTTGCTACTCAGAGTGTGATTGATGGATCAGCAACATCAGCATCAGCCAGGAGCTTGTTAGAAATGGAAAATCTCAGACCCCAACCCAGATCTCCTGTATCAGAATCTGATTCTAATAGGACCTCTGGTGATTTTGAGATCCTACTGCCTTAGAGTATTGAATTCTTACCAATGAGTGTTGTGAGAATTCTTCCTGATGAATCTGTGGAGAGAAATGCTCTTTGAGGGATGGACTGTGGTTTAGTGGTCTCCACACCCATTCCAATAACTCTTCTGGCATGGAGAGATTAGAAAGCTAAAAAGTACTTTAGTACTTTTCCTAGACTCAGGTAAGGAATGCAACTAAGTCTCCTTGATGATATTTAGATATCCCCAATACAAAGCACTTGTACAAGATTGCTTTAGTCACAAGGAGGTCATGTTCTGAGAGCAGCGGGCCCATCTGTTTTGGTGGCACACATTTAGACAAAGGAGACATGGTTTTGGAATTGGCTGCTATAGTGTCAACTTCCTGATTTGGCTGGTGGCTTTTATTTGGCAGCTTCCTGATCCACCCCAGAGACAGCAACTCCCTTGGCAGTCCAGTTCTGCCATGTGGTTTTAAGAATTGTTCTTGGAACCTAGGCCTGTGTTTCTTGAGTTCTCCCAGTGATTCTGTAAACTTTTTATCCCTTATAAACCATTATCTTAAACTAATCAGGTTGAATTCTGTTGTCTGCAATTAAAAATCTTGACCCAACCAGATTCCCTGTGAATGTTAACAGCTGCTTTAGTTGTATCAGACGTTCTCTGCTTGGCCATGCTAACCCATCAAGGAATTGAGGTGTCTTTGCAAAGCATCCCCCTCTAGAGAAGAGTGCCCGTGAGAGAGGTGTCTGATCTACAGTGTGTCAATAGTTTAATCAGGCAGACGTGTTTCTGTGGGAAAATGAAGCTGTGACAGAATCCAGTTCAGAATCTGTATCTTCCTCATAACTGTTTACTGATTGAATGTTACTTGTCTGTTCAGCAAATATTGAGTGCCCATCCATCTTGCACAAAATACTGGGCCACAAATTGGGGATACAGAAATTTGGGTTCTGCCATCATCACGTGAGCTTAACGTCTTACCACGAATACAGAGTTAATAGGAAACTATAATTTGAAAATTCAACTTTGAGGGAACAGTTTGTACAGCATGCTGGGGCACTTCTTGGCACAGTAGCCAACTCTGGCACAAAGACTGGCTCCTAGGAGAATGTTTGGATGGTTATAGACCTGCTCATTTAAGATTTTTCCATTTTGGAGGGACTTTGGGGATACAGTAGGTAGTGTGATGGTGGTCTTATATATGATATCCCTACATAAGGGAGATTAGATAGAGGAGGGATGAAGTAGCTGCTGAGCTTTTCTTTACTGTGAAGCAGAATTGGGTTCCCACTTTCCTGTCAGACCTGGGATAATGCGGAATTAAAAGGGTGTAGACACACCCTGAAGGGCAGGTATGATTCTGTACTTTGCATCCCTAGGCCTGAGGTCACCAGAAGCTTTGCCTAATTCTTTCTGTAGGAACTCGAAGTTTGACTGTTCAAATAAGTGGTGTGGTAGGGCCCGTTGGTGGACCTAACTGAATAATTTTGATTTAAATCCAGTTGGCTTCTGTAAGTTCTAAGGTGCTTAAGGCAAAAATAGTGTTTGAGAGTGACCATGCAGTTGTGGATTCAGACAGATTTTTACAAGACCTGAAGTGGAGTGGTGGTTCTCGAGTAGAGAGAGAGGAAAAAGTTCAAAGACCTTGTGCAAAGACTTGATACGTGGTTTTAGGAGTTGTGGTTGGAATATCTCTGGCAGTTCTACTTTTGTAGAGCACATTTGGAATTTGTGTCTGTTTCAGGAAAGCTTACCTTATTTGTTGTCACTGTTGCTGTTCTGTTTTTGAGTGTTACAGTTGAGTTGTCCCTGGGTTATACAAGTGCAGCTAAGATGTAGAAAACCAGATGTTTGCAACAGGAAATGCATTGAGGGAGTAGGAAGGATATAGGGTACTGTACTTTTGTTTCCTGGAAATTGCATACTATCCTTCTATAGGTAAAAGGGAGAATAGTGTGGAATAGGAATAAAGTGCTCGTGAAGCAAGGAAATGAAAAGTGCAGCACAAATAATTAAACTACATTCCTCATATGTTTAGTATCTTACCTAGCTCCTCTCTTGAAAGAATCCTGATCTTGAAACTTTATTCTCTCAATAATACTAGAATAAAGTGTGGGATATGATGATGTGATTCTTCTTTGACTGCAGGCAAACTCTGCCTGCCATTCTCAGCCTTAAAGAATCCTTCCTGACTTTAGATCGAGACCATCCTGGCTAACGCGGTGAAACCCCATCTCTACTAAAAATACAAAAAAAAGAAGAAAAAAAAAGTTAGCCAGTCGTGGTGGCGGGCACCTGTAGTCCCAGCTACTCTGGAGGCTGAGGCAGGAGAATGGTGTGAACCTGGGAGGCGGAGCTTGCAGTGAGCAGAGATTGCACCACTGCACTCCAGCCTGGGCGACAGAGCGAGACTCCATCTCAAAAAAAAAAAAAAAAGAAAGAAAGAAAAAATTAATAATCCTTCCTGACTTTGAGCAAATTTTTTTTCTGCAGTCAGAGGAGAATCATACCATCTTATCCCATATTTTATTCCAGCATTATTGAGAGGATAAAAAAAGTCTGTGAACTGCTTTGAACTTTAGAGTAAGTATCCAAATAAATAAAATGTACACACAATAAAAATAAAGAGAACATGTCATTACAAAAACAGAAACAGTTCAGTGGCTTCCATCAAAACAGAATGAAAGAAGTGGATTTTCCAGTTTTATTAACAGAGAATTAGACTTGAAATCAGAGACTTGAAATGTTGATAGATGTTTTTTATTGTCCTTGAAGGGAAGCTTTTGTAAACAAAGCACTATTTAGAGGTTTATTTAGTTTTCAAGATGTTTATGCTTTCAGATCTGATTTTTTATTTGGAAATGTAGGAGATTTTAATAGCCACTTTTTGAGGGGCTTTGTGGATAATACCTCTATACCAATTAGTTGAAAACCTTCAGATGTTTCAGATTGCATTTATAAATTTAATATATTTGATTTTTTTTTGAGAATTTCAGTTGTCCCACTTAAAAAAAAAAAGCTTCATAAAGCTCTTCAATGAAGAAAAGTCTTGTGAAAAACTACTACAAGTAAACACAGGGGGAAGCACTTTAGGGCATTGGTCTGGACAAAGATTTCATAGGTAAGACCTCAAAAGCAAATATAGACAGATGGGATTGTATCAAATTGAAAACCTGCAGCACAGCAAAGGAAACAATCAACAGTGAAGAGATAGTCTACAGAATGGGAGAAAATATATATGCAAAATATTCATTCAACAAGGGATTACTATTCAGTATACAAAGAACTCAACAGCAAAAAAAGAATCCAATATTAAAATGCGCAAATGATATGAATATATGTTTCTCAAAAGAAGACAAATAGCCAAGAAATACATTGAACAAGGCGGGGATTAGGGTCAGCAACACCCCTCCCAAACTCCCCCACCCCACTCAAAAGTGTGTATATAACCTTTTGTTTGTTTGTTTTGAGTCGGAGTCCCGCTCTGTCATCCAGGCAGGAGTGCTCACTACAACCTCCGCCTCTGGGTTTCAAGTGATTCTCCTGTCTCAGCCTCCCAAGTAGCTGGGATTACAGATGCCTGCCCCCATCCCTGGCTAATTTTTGTATTTTTAGTAGAGATGGGGTTTCATCATGTTAGCCAGGCTGGTCTCAAACTCCTGACCTTAGGCAATCCACCCACCTTGGCCTCCCAAAGTGCTGGGGTTATAGGCATGAGCCACTGTGCCCGGCCCTTATATCACTTTTGACTCTACAAAAACTTAACTGCTAACAGTCTAGTGTTGACCAGAAGCCTTACCGTTAACATAGTCAGGTAACACATATTTTGAATATTGTGTGTTATATATACTGTATTCTAGAGAAAAGAAAATGTTGTTAAGAAAATCATAAGAGAGAAAAAATACATTTACTATTCATTAAGTGGAAGTGGATCATCATAAGGTCTTTATGCTTGTCATCCTCACATTAAGTAGGCTGAGGAGGAGGAAGAAAAAAGGTTGCTCTTGGTATCTCAGAGATGGCAGAGGTGGAAGAAAATTCATGTATAAATGGAGCCACATGGTTCATACCTGTGCCGTTCAGGGGTCAAGCTGTATATGAAAAAATGTTCAACATCACTAATCATCAGGAAAATGCAAATTAAAACCACAGTGAGATATTATCTTCCCCTAGTTAGGATGGCTGTTACTTAAAAAGACAGAACAAAGCCAAGGATGCCGGGCATGGTGGTTGATGCCTATAATCCCAGCACTTTGGGAGGCTGAGGTGACCAGATCACCTGAGGGCAGAAGTTCAAGACCAGCCTGG
>NW_012115599.1:13145096-13150230 GCF_000951035.1 Colobus angolensis palliatus
GGAATCAACCTAAGTGCCCACCAACTGATGAATGGATAAAGGAAATGAGATATATATAAGTGTACACACACACACAGCACTCACACATATACACACACAATGGAATAGTATTCATCTATAAAAAAGAGTAAAGTAATGTCATTCATGGCAGCTGAACTTGGAGGACATTAACAGTAAGTGAAGCCAGCTGGGTGACTCACACCTGTAATCCCAGCACTTTGGGAGGCCGAGGTGGGTGGATTGCTTGAGGTCAGGAGTTCGAGACCTTCCTGGGCAACACAATGAAACCTCCCCTCTACCGAAAATACAAATACTAGCCAGGTGTGGTGGCACATGCCTGTGGTCCCAGCTACTCAGGAGGCTGAAGTTGGGAGGATTGCTGGAGCCCAGGAAGTCGAGGCTGCAGTGAGCCGTGATCATGCCACTGCACTCCAACCTGCATGACAGAGTGCGAAACCTCGTCTCAAAAAAATTAAAATAAAGGAGAAATAAGCTAGGCACAGAAAAGATGAACACCACATGTTCTTACTCGTATGTACAAGCTCCAGTGTTCTATAGCACTGTAAGGTAACTATACTTAATACTTACTGTGTTATTTTCAGATGAGATTGGGCATGTTCATGGTGGTATGGCCATAGACAATTGTGTGTTTTCAAATAGCTACAAGTAAGGATTTTGAATGTTCCCAAGACAAATGATAAATATTTGAGATGATGGATATGCTAATTACCCTGATTTATCATCATTTGTTAGTTTGTTTTGCGACAGAGCCCTGCTCTGTCACCCAGTCTGGAGTGCAGTGACACGATCATGGCTTACTGCACCCTCCATCTCCTGAGTTCAAATGATCCTTCCATATCAGCCTCTTGAGTACCTGGGACTCCAGGTACATGCCACCATGCCCAGATAATTTTTATATTTTTATAGAAGCTGTATTTCACCATGTTGCCAAGGCTGGTCTCAAACTCCTAGGCTCAAGCCATCTGCCCACTTTGACCTCCCAAAGTTCTGGGATTACAGCCACATTATGCCCAACCAGATTTATCTTTATATATTGTATACATATAGCAAAATGTCACTGTACTCCATAAATATGTACAATTATTATGTATCAATTAAAATTAATGACAAAAATATTTATAGCCCGGCCTGGTGGTATGGGCCTATAGTCCCAGCTGCTGGGGAGGCTGAGGCAGGATGATCACTTGAGCCCAGGAGTTCAAGACCAGACAGGGCAGCATAGCAAGACCTCATCTTAAAAAACAAAAAGAAAAACAAAACACAGCATTTTCAAAGAAATACAAAGTTTTATAAAACACAGAGAAACACTTTTTTTTACAAACTCCTGTAAATCTCATATATTACTCTTAGAAATAAGATGTTTTAGTCTTTAAATATTCCCATGCTATATATAAGCTTTGTAAGATTTTTAACTTAAAATCATGAGTCAGAAATAAATTATTCAACTATATTTTTGAAATTTGAGGCCACAAGACTGCTGGCCAGAATAGGTAACATTCTCGTAAGCATTACAAGATCTTAGATTATGTCTGGTCTCCTTAACACAGAAATACTTAATGTGGTAATAAACATTATAATATTTAAGACTAAAGTATTATAAATTATAAAATACTTATTGATTACCTTGAACATTTTTATATTTAATTCTAAATGTTTCTAGGATTGAAAGATGCTTACCTGCTGAAGAAACTGAGTCTTCCTATTAAATGAGGCCACAACTCTTAGGTGACCTGATAGGGCATGACTCTGTTCACTTTTGCTTCATCAAGACTCCATAACTTCACAAGGCTGGCGGTCATGGAGTTCACACAGCATGAATCAACATAGCTAATTTAGTGCATCAGCGTGAAGGTTACTTCATTCATGAAGTCGTTGTGATTCCTCCTAGTAGGTTCACTCATGCTGTATGTTTCCATTGCAGTCTGTATTTCTAGCACTGTGGTATTGTTCATGCGTTATTGATGTTGCTTGTTGAATTATCTGTCTTTTGTGCTAGACTTTATACTCTGTATAGTCTTCCTTCCTTCCTTCCTTCCTCCCTCTCTTTCTTTCTCTCTCTTTTTCTGTCTCTGTTTTTCTTCCTCTCTTGCTCTCTCTTTCCCTCCCTCCCTCCTTCCTTCCCTTCCCTCCCTTCCCTCTCTTCCCTCTATTCCATCCCTTTCCTTCCTTCCCTTCCTTCCCTCCTTCCCTCTTTCCCTCCTTCTTTCCTTCCTGCCTCTGTCACCCAGGCTAGAGTTCTGTGGTGTGGTCATAGCTTACTGTAACCTCAAACTCCTGGGCTCAAGCAATCTTCCTGCCTTGGCACCCTGAGTATCTGGGACTACAGGTGCATGCCACCATGCCTGGCTAATTTATTATTATTATTATTTATCAGAGACAGGGTCTTGCTATGTTGCCAAGGGTCTCCTAGCTTCCAGCCCCTCCTCCCTCAGCCTCCTAAAGTGCTGGGATTACAGGTGTGAGCCATTATACCTGGTCCCCATTTTTTCTTTTTTCTTTTTTTGAGATGGAGTTTCACTGTTGTCACCCATGCTGGAGTGCACGATCTTGGCTCACTGTAGTCTCTGCCTCCTGGGTTCAAATGATTCTTCTGCCTCAGCCTCCTAAGTAGCGTGCACCACCATGCCTGGCTAATTTTGTGTTTTTAGTAGAGACGGGGTTTCTCCATGTTGGCCAGGCTGGTCTCGAACTCGTCACCTCAGGTGATCCACCTGCCTCGGCCTCCCAAAGTGCTGGGATTACAGGTGTGAGCCACCGTGCCCGGCCCCATTTTTTCTTGCTCGTTGTTGAATCTCCTGTGCTCAACACATATCTCAAATGCTTCATAGAGTGCTACAATTATTGACCTAACTATTGGAACAGCTACAGAAATGCAACTGCAGTATATCCTTTTAGGTTGTCAGAAATAGACATATTCTCCAAATGCATCAGTTAAGTGAGGAAAAACATGACCTTGTCACAGCACCTGCCCAGCCAAGGCTGTACAAAGCTGGAAACTTGGGTCACAGTACACAGGCAGGCATCACTTGTGTCAGGTGGAACAACAGTGGGAATGCAGAGTGGCTCAAGGAGCCTGGTCACATGCCAATGGCTCAGCCCCTCTCTTCTACTGCAGAGGACCTGCCTATCTCATCTCTTCTCAGCCTCCTCACTTACTGCTTTTATATTGTGTTTTTCCTCTCTTATGCAAAACTTACTGGTCTGTTGACTCTGTATTCAGCCTTCCTAAAAGAGGACCTGATTGGTTTTGCCTAGTGACAACTTCATGTAGTATGCCCCTTTAGGCAGAGCTGCCAGGCCACATCATCAGCGTCTGGCCATTTTGAAAATGTCTACCTTACCTTTGCGTCAGTTGCTGATATTTGATTCTCTTAGCTGTGCTCAGAGTAGTGAAGTCACATGCTATAAAAGCATGGCAACCCATGGTTAAGTACCATCTGTAGCAGCTTTTCCAAAGGTCCTGTGTATGTTGTAGTAGGAACTGTTATTATCTACATTTTACAGGAGAGAAAAGGCTGAGGTTGAGTGATTTGCCCCAACAAGTTGTGTCCAGCCTAATGTGCTCAAGGTAAGATTTGAATCCAGAACATCTTTCGTCCCCAACACTCCTAATGCTATGGCTCCTTGAAAGATGTCCACCAAAATGTTTGCAGTGGTTATATTTATGTTAGTTTATAGGTTATCAAGTTCTCTGCATTGAGTGTGTGTTTCTTTTATTACTAGAAAAAGTTTCCATATAAACATGAAAGGATTGAGATTATTCAGTAGTTTATCATGGCATTGTCAGTCCTAGGTCTCATTAAATTCCACCTGTTTTAAAGCTTTGTTCAGCCCAGCTTAAAAATTGTAGCGTATTGGCTGAATTTCAGAAACAGATAAATCTAAAGCAGTTGACACGTTAGCAACCACATTTAAGGGGAGGGCTAAAATATTCCCTTTTGCAAATTAGCCTCGATTTTTTAGCTGCTCGTGGTCAAAATCCTATTAGAGTGACCCCTTACAGGGTTAGGGGAACAGGCTTGCTCCCATGGCCTGCCATGGGCTTTAGTAACAGTGCCTATTTAGACCAGGGCAGCAAAAGCTGTGTGAGCCAGCCATGTGATAGTCTTTCTGTAATAAAAAAGGAAAGCACCTCTTTGTATGATCTCAGAGCTATTCTTTCTTGCTAATTCAGTGGGAAAGGTAAAACTCTTGGCTGACAGGGAAAAAAGGGAAGCTGTGTCTGAAACTGTTCTGTTTTCTGTTTGTCTTGTATTCCCATTTCCTTTACCTTTTCTCACCTCAGCCATCCCAAGAGTATTATCACAAAAATAGAGAACATCCAAAAACAGAAAAAGGAGAAAATTGTGGGCCTAAAGTATAGCCATTCATTGGTACCCATTCCTTCATATTGGTTTCAGGACCCCTGGTGGATATAAAAATCAGCAGATGCTCAAGCCCCTTATATAAAGTGGCAAAGTATTTGCATATGACCTACACATACCCTCCCATATACTTTAGATTATTTGTGGATTACTTATGATACCTCATGCAGTGTAAACACTATGTAAATACAGTTGACCCTTAAACAACAGGGGATTGAACTGCACGGGTTCATTTATATGTGGATTTTTTTCCAGTAAAAGTTACACTATTACACTGAGTGTGCCTGCCTCTCCTGCTTCCTCTTTTACCTCCTTCACTTCTGCCTCTGAGATGGCCCCTGAGACAGCAAGACCAACTCCTCCTCTTCCTCCTCTTCTTCCTTAGCCTACTCAGTGTGAAGATGATGAGGATAAAAATCTTTACTGGACTCCACTTCCACTTAATGAGTAGTAGATATATTTTCTCTTCCTTATGGTTTTCTTAATAACATTTTCTTTTTCTAGCTTTATTATAAGAATATAGTAATATTACACACAACACACGGAATATATGTTAATCAACTGTTATTGGTAAGGCTTCTGGTCAGTAGTAGACTATTCGTAGTTAAGTTTTGGGGGAGTCAAAATTATATACCCACCAGACATGGTGGCTAGAGCTAGGAGTTTGAGAGCAGTCTGGTCAACATAGTGAGACCCTATTGCTACAAAAAACAAAATATTTAAAAAAATATTAGTTGGGCATGTTGACA
>NW_012115599.1:13150280-13152174 GCF_000951035.1 Colobus angolensis palliatus
ATTCCCATTTCCTTTACCTTTTCTCACCTCAGCCATCCCAAGAGTATTATCACAAAAATAGAGAACATCCAAAAACAGAAAAAGGAGAAAATTGTGGGCCTAAAGTATAGCCATTCATTGGTACCCATTCCTTCATATTGGTTTCAGGACCCCTGGTGGATATAAAAATCAGCAGATGCTCAAGCCCCTTATATAAAGTGGCAAAGTATTTGCATATGACCTACACATACCCTCCCATATACTTTAGATTATTTGTGGATTACTTATGATACCTCATGCAGTGTAAACACTATGTAAATACAGTTGACCCTTAAACAACAGGGGATTGAACTGCACGGGTTCATTTATATGTGGATTTTTTTCCAGTAAAAGTTACACTATTACACTGAGTGTGCCTGCCTCTCCTGCTTCCTCTTTTACCTCCTTCACTTCTGCCTCTGAGATGGCCCCTGAGACAGCAAGACCAACTCCTCCTCTTCCTCCTCTTCTTCCTTAGCCTACTCAGTGTGAAGATGATGAGGATAAAAATCTTTACTGGACTCCACTTCCACTTAATGAGTAGTAGATATATTTTCTCTTCCTTATGGTTTTCTTAATAACATTTTCTTTTTCTAGCTTTATTATAAGAATATAGTAATATTACACACAACACACGGAATATATGTTAATCAACTGTTATTGGTAAGGCTTCTGGTCAGTAGTAGACTATTCGTAGTTAAGTTTTGGGGGAGTCAAAATTATATACCCACCAGACATGGTGGCTAGAGCTAGGAGTTTGAGAGCAGTCTGGTCAACATAGTGAGACCCTATTGCTACAAAAAACAAAATATTTAAAAAAATATTAGTTGGGCATGTTGACATGTACCTGTAGTCCCAGCTACTTGGGAGTTTGAGGAGGGAGGATTGCTTGAGCCCAGCGTCAAGGCTGCAGTGAGCCTTGATTGTGCCAGTGCATTCCAGCCTGGGTGACAGATCAAGACCCTGTTAACAAAAAAAAGTATACACAGATGTTTGACTGCGTGGGAGTTGGCACCCTACCAACTTGTTCAAGGATCAACATTGTTCAAGGATCAACTATAGTAGTTATACTGTATTGTTTAGGAAATACAAGGGAACAAAGTCGGTACCTGTTCAGTACAGACACAATTTTTTAAAAAATTCTTGATCTGCAGTTGGTTGAATCCACAGATGTGTAGTACACAAACACGGAGGGCCAACTGCATTTGCAGTCAGCCTGATAGTTTGTGACACAGCCATTGCTTTTTTAAAAAGTGTGATTAGTTCTCTGTGACTTCCTCACTTACATCCTCATAGTACTTCTGTGCTGCTCCTCTGGCTCATGCCACCTGTTGCTTTGCTGTAGAAACAATCCATCTTCAGGTTGGTGGTGTCTGCTTAGATTTCTCTGTATCTCTGCTGCCCTCCCTCAAGTTTTTGTACAAGTTATGTATGTACGGTGTCATACATAAAATAAAAACTCCACAGCATGTTTTACTTAATTAACCTTCATTAAAGAAAGTTTGTAAAAGAAAAAAAGAAAAATCCAGCAGGTCATGGACAACTTAAAAAGAAAGTTTGAAAGTCTAAATACCTTAATGTAGAATAATTGAGGTTGCCTTCCTAATGGCACCGCGAGAGTTCAGATCTGCTCAATTATCTCTCGCCTTGTTAATCTATCTTATAGCAGCCTATCAAGAAGTTATTTTAGTCCAGGCGCAGTGGCTCACCCTTATTATCCCAGCACTTTGGGAGTCCAAGGTGGGTGGATCACTTGAGGTCAGGAGTTCGAGACAAGCCTGGCCAATATGGTGAAACCCCATCTCTACTAAAAATACAAAAATTAGCTGGGCATGGTGGCACATGCCTGTAGTCCCAGCTGCTTAGGAGGCTGAGG
>NW_012115599.1:13157209-13159073 GCF_000951035.1 Colobus angolensis palliatus
AAATGAATGAGCTGTGTTCCGGATTTTAACTTTATTTTAAACTGTAAATTGATAAACTCCGACCTCTTAGAAGATAGTTTTTGTTTTTGTTTTTTGTCTCCGAAAGCAAATAAAGGTTTTTAACCTTGGGAATATTTTACTGTTAAATAAAAATATTAAAATTAGAAAGTGTATCTAGATGTAAATTGCTATAAGAGAGACTGTGAGTTACCCCGTTTGTTTAAAAGCAGACTTTATTTAGATGGAATTCTTGAACTTCCATTATTTAATTTTTAAAGGATTTTAAATCACATGAATATGAATTCCTAATAACAATGTACAAGTATGGCCTATGGCTTTATCTTTAAAATCAGAACTAAAATAGGCAAGTAATTTTTCTTGCCTATTTTATGTAAGTTTGACATTTTTCAAAATGAAAAGTTGAGAAAATAAGCATAAATTCTTATTATGCTTATTATAATTATTATGCTTATTATAGCTACATTCAAGATCTGAGCTGGAAGCTACAAAGGACAGTGATGTGATAGATGCCACTTTCCCTAATATAGAGTGTGTGTTTGTCAGTATTGCCATGTCTGTCAGCACTACGGTGTCTTTATTTTTACTTGGTAAGAAGACAGATATTTTTAGCTCCTTTGGTCACAGCACTACAGTATGTAAGAATCATCGTGTCTTAATACATTATATGTGAGGATCTTATTCTGACAATTTATTCTTTTTAAAGGATTTAGTGGGAAATGTGGATCCGTAATAAAAATTGCAGGAAAGCCTTTGTTCACCTAACATGAACATACATTTTTGTGTGAGGAAGGATCTTTATTCCGCCCTCCTAGGAAAACTCATACACAAAAATATAGCAAAAGAAGTTAAAAGCTTATCCTTAGAAAAATAATTTTGTCTGGGTGCAGTGGCTCACGCCTGTAATCCCAGCACTTTGGAAACCAAGGTGGGAGGATCACTTGAGCCCAGGAGTTTGAGACCAGTCTAGGCATCAAAGGGAGACCTTGTCTCTACAAAAAATTTTTTTAAATAAGCCGGACATGGTGGCTTGCACCTACAGTTCCATCTACTCAGGAGGTTGAGGAGAGAGGATCGCTTAAGCCCAGGAGTTTGAGGCTGCAGCAAGCTATGGGCAACAGAACGAGACCCTGTCTCTTTAAAAAAGAAAAGAAAGAAAAAAGAAAAAAAAATTGATTATATAAAGTGATCAGAAAAAGCATATCATGTTTTATTGTAGAAGGTGGTGTGAGGCAGTTTTACATTAGAGGACAGAATGAATCCCATAGATCTCTGGCACTACCTTTCAGACCCTTAAGTAAATTGGTATTGAATCCCGTTTCTGGCAGCTGAGAACTTAGAAAGGGCCTTCTCTCTCAGTTACAGTTCAGGGATGAAGGCAAACCTTGGCATAGACATAGCCTCCAGTGAAGGGCCTGGCTGAGATGCAATTGTGATGATTCCTGTACTCAGCTTTTGCTCTGTGCTCATGTGCCTGAGTGTAATTTAACACTGGCCCCAGAGCCATGTTCCTAGTAGAACCGCCTCTTTCTCTTTTCAGAGAAGCGTCTCTGCTCTGAGGCAGTTACAAAATGGTAAATGGCTGCCCCTGGATTATTTCCATGATTACTTCTAGAGTCATCCTAAAGATGATTGGCTTTTTAGTGACTGTCATTCTGGTTTTTGCAAAAATTCATGGTAGATACTATTGACTGTATGAAAAGTGGTATTCATGGCCGGGCGCGGTGGCTCAAGCCTGTAATCCCAGCACTTTGGGAGGCCAAGACGGGTGGATCACGAGGTCAGGAGATCGAGACCATCCTGGCTAACACAGTGAAACCCCGTCTCTACTAAAAAATACAAAAAA
>NW_012115599.1:13159663-13162254 GCF_000951035.1 Colobus angolensis palliatus
TCCTGGGTTCAAGCCATTCTTCTGCTTCAGTCTCCTGAGTAGCTGGGATTACAAGTGTGTGCCACCATGCCAGGCTAGTTTTGTATTTTTAGTAGAGACAGGGTTTCCCATGTTGGCCAGGCTGGTGTCGAGCTCCTGACCTCAGGTGATCCGTGCACCTCGACCTCCCAAAGTACTGGGATTACAGGCGTGAGCCACCACACCCAGCCCATTCTGAAGGTTTTTAAGTGCTCCTTGTAAGCACTTAGTGATGCTATTAATGTATTAGTGTAGCCAAGTTTGATCACTTGATTAAGCTAGTGCCCACTATAGCTTACCATTTTTTTCTGTTTATAAAAATAATACATGTTCCTAGTAGAATGAAAAGACAGAAAGTGCAAAGAAGATTATATAGTACCCTAATTCTATGGCTAATTATTTTTTCCCAACTTTTCAATCATGGAAATTTTCAAACATGCAAGAAAAATTCAAAAATAGTAAAACAAACACTATACCTTCTTCTAGATATAATATCTTTTGACCTTTTGCATACTCGCTTTATCTTTCTATATTGTTAACTTTTTTTGGCTATTCCATTTGAATGTAAAGTTGTAGATAGTGTGACACATCACTCCTAAATTCTGTTCTTTAGCATGTATTTCTTTTCCTTTTCTTTTTTCTCCTCTCTTCTCTTCTCTTCTCGTTTCTTGTTTCTTTTCTTTTTTTGAGACAGGATTTCCCTGTGTTACCCAGGCTGGAGTACAGTGGCGCAATCTCTGCTTACTGTCACCTCCACCTCCCGGGCTCAAGCAGTCCTCCCACCTTAACCTCCTGAGTAGCTGGGACTACAGGCACGAGCCATCACACCCAGCTAATTTTTGTATTTTTTGTAGAGATGGAGTTTCACCATGTTGCCCAGCCTGGTCTTAAAATCCTGGGTTCAAGAGATCCACATGCCTTGGCCTCCCAAAGTGCTGGGATTATGGGCCACTGTGCCCAGCCTGTGTTTCTTTGTGCCCGCCCACCCTTCGTCCCTCTCTTTCCTTCTTTCCATTTTAAAATTTAGATTTGGGGGACACATATGCACATGGGTATATTTGCATGTTGCTGAGATTTTGACTTCTAATGACCGTGTTACCCAAGTAGCAAATATAGTACCTGATGGGTCGTTTTTCAACCTCCCCCCACCCCACTTTTAGAATCCCCAGTGTTTATTGTTCCCATCTTTGTGTGCATGTATACCCAGTGTTTAACTGCCACTTATAAGTGAGAACAAGCAGTATTTGGTTTTCTGTTTCTGTGTTAATTTGCTTAGGATAATGGGCTGCAGCTGTAAGCACGTTGCTGCAAAAGGCATGATTTCATTCTTTTTTATGGCTGCATAGTATTCCATTTTGTATATGTACATTTTCCTTATCCAGTCCACCATTGATGGGCACCTGGGTTGATTCCACCTCTTTGCTATTGTGAATTAGTAGCATGCATCTCTTTGGAATAAGGCCAGTCTCCTGCATAACCACATACCATTGTCACACCTAAGGAGGTTTATAATAATTCCATAATATTATCCGGTATTGATTCTATATTCAAATGTCCCTAGTTATCATCAAATGTTTGTTACATTTGTTTCCTCACTAGGCCTTAACTTAGGTTCACACATTACTGTTGATTGTATGTCTTTTTAGGCTGTTTTATCATAGAACTGTATTTCCATTCTTTCCATGTGCCTATCCCCCATGATACTGACTATTTTATAAGAGTCCAGGGGCTGGGCACGGTGGCTCATGCCTGTAATCCGAGTACTTTTGGAGGCTGAGGCAGGTGGATCACGAGGTCAGGAGATTGAGACCATCCTGACTAACAGTGAAACCCCGTCTCTACTAAAAATAGAAAAAATGAGCCAGGAGTGGTGGCGAGCACCTGTAGCCCCAGCTACTCGGGAGGCTGAGGCAGGAGAATGGCGTGAACCCATTAGATGGAGTTTGCAGTGAGCCAAGATTGCACTACTGCACTCCAGCCTGGGTGACAGAGTGAAACGCTGTCTCTACTAAAAATAGAAAAAATGAGCCAGGAGTGGTGGCGAGCGCCTGTAGCCCCAGCTACTCGGGAGGCTGAGGCAGGAGAATGGCGTGAACCCATTAGATGGAGTTTGCAGTGAGCCAAGATTGCACCACTGCACTCCAGCCTGGGTGACAGAGTGAAACTCTGTCTCAAAAAAAAAGTCCAGGTTAGTTGTCTCATAAAATGCCTCACATCCTGGTTTTGTTTGATTGTTTCTTCCTGGTTTCCTTTAACTTTTCCCCCCATCCTCTGTATTTCCAGCAGCTTAGTCTAAAACAGTGCCATCCAACAGAACTTTCTGAAGTGAAGGAAAAGTTATATATCTTCATTGTTCCATATGGCAGCCACTAGCTTATGTGGCTCGTTAAACTAATTAAGGCTTTCTGGGCACACTGCCTGTGGGATAGTTCTGCTCCACAAGAAGCAGTAAAGCAACAACAACAAAAACAAACTAATTATAATAAATAAATATAAAATTCAGTTTCTTAGTTACACTAGCCACATTTCAAGTGCTCAATAGCTACATGTGTATCATGGTCACCATTTTGAAC
>NW_012115599.1:13164579-13169440 GCF_000951035.1 Colobus angolensis palliatus
TCTAATCTTTCCCTGCCTTTCTAATTGTGGGTCACAAGATCCTCATTCCAGAGAGGGTCATGCCCCATATGTTGGAGGAAGAAATCCTGCACAGAAAGGCCGAGAAGAATCTGAACAAACAGGCCTTGTTAGGTTTTCCTACTCAGTCGATTAGTATTAACTCATACCCTTTGTGTTCAATCACATTTCAACATGGTTGTCCAATCATGCCTATCCAGTGAAATCTCCATAAAAGGCCTAAGAGGACAGAGTTCAGGGAGCTTCTGGGTAACTGAACACGTGGAGGTTCCTAGAGAGCAGCAC
Organism: Colobus angolensis palliatus; assembly: GCF_000951035.1. Lineage (NCBI taxonomy): Eukaryota > Metazoa > Chordata > Mammalia > Primates > Cercopithecidae > Colobus > Colobus angolensis. The sequence goes on from NW_012115599.1 coordinate 13,164,883, forward strand.
ACCCAGGGAGGGCATGGAAGCTCTGTGCAGCTTCCCCCAACCTCACCTTGTGCATCTCTTAATCTGTATGGCTTATATTCATTGTAATATACTGGTAAATGTGAGTTTCCATGAGTTATGTGAGCTGCTTTAGCAATTGAGCCCAAATAGGGGGTCGTGGAAATCCCAACTTGAAACTAGTCAGTCAGAAGTTCCGGAGGCCCGGACTTGTGATTGGTAGGAAGGAAGGAGGGTCTTGTGGGACTGAGTCCTCAACCTTGGTTTCTGAGGCTGTGTCCCAGCAGATAGCTTCAGAATTGAATTGGATGACACCCTGCTGGCATCCACTGCAGAACTGATCCCTGCTTGGTGTGGGAGAGGAAAACCGCCACACATTTTGTTACAGAAGACTTCTGTGTTGATTGTTTGGTGTGAGAGCACAGAAAAAACATGGTTTGAGTTTTCCCTGCCTCACAGCTGTCTTTTTCTACCATCCCAGCCCTTTTTTCACTGCCCCAGCTCTGTTTTCCTAGAAGAGCCCTATCCTCTCTTGCCACAGGCTTGGACACATTGACCAAATCTTGTAACTTTCTGTGCCTTTTGGTTATATCTCACCCCAGCATTTTCACTTCTAAGTATATGCTGAGAAATGCTTATTTATGAGCAGAAAGAAGCATGTACAGGCTGGGCATGGTGGCTCACGCCTATAATCTTAGCACTCTGGGAGGCCACAGTGGGAGGATCATTTGAGTCCAGGAGTTTGAGACCAGCCTAGGCAACATAGTGAGCCTTCATCTCCATTTAAAAAAAAATTCTTTTTAAAGAAGCATGTACAAGAGGTTCATCACAACTTTATTTGTAATAGCAAAAAATTAGAAACAGTAAGTGTCCACCGATAGGAGAATGGTTGTGTCAAATATGACATATTCATATTTTGTATTATCATCCAGCAGCTTAAAAATAATATAGGAAATCTATATATCCCAACACAGAGCGTCCTGTAAGACACACAGTTAAATGTTCGTTGAAGATAAGGTTAGTTGGCAAGCGTGATCCCATCTGGGTAAAATAAAATGTATGAAAACATATTTGTATGTGTTCATATATATGTAAATATATAGAGTGGAATCTGGCAGGGAAAATATTAAACTGATTAGAGTGATTACCTCTGGGGAAGGAATTGGGACTGGAAGGAAGCCATGGAAACTTTTACTTTATCTAAAGTTTAAAAAAATTTTTTACAACCCCGTCATCTTTTCCAGAGTCTGGGCAGAAATGTGAAGCAGTCAAGCAGTTGTAAAGTTAGTATTTAAAGTGCTTAAGGATACAGCCACCCTTTCCCCCAAGAATTCTAAAGGGATATATTTGAGCTTAGAAGAGTTAAAATTAGAATTGCTGAAATTCTGTTCTATATGTCTTCTCCTTGGGTACGAGGAAATGAAAGCAAAGATGTCTCTGGGGGCAGATGGCAGAGCTTCAGTTAGGTTTTTGCTTTTGATGCAAGTTTATTTTCGGCTTTTAAACCTGACCTTGCTGTTCTTAGAGTTTTAACTTTTTTAATTTAAATTAAAATGTTTTGTTTGTGAGGATAAGATTAGTTGGGAAAGAGGTGGTTCACATGGAGATCACTGAGATAGCTGACTATGTTTCCAGAGGACTGGGTTAATCTTTAAAGGGGTAAAAGACACTTTGACTAGAAGTAATCCATGAAGAACTATCAGATGTGTTCATCAGCCTGAGAACTAGAGAATATTGCTCTTGTATAAATTTATGCTTTTATGTATTGAGAAGCAATGAGTTATCTGTTGCTACCTAATAAAACTTAAAATAAGGATAATCATTTGTTATCTCATGCTTTTTGTTAGATATGAATTCAGACAAGGTACAGGCATGTACCATGTTGTCTGGAGCCTCAGCTGAAAGAACCAAAGGCTGAGAGCAAAATACTGTGGGGAGAGAAAAGCTTGAATGCCTTTTCCATAGGCTTCCAGTAAGTGTTTCTCCTACATCTGAGTTGTCTTTGCTCACTTTTCTCTCTCTCCACCTCTTAACATTAGGTACCTTAGGATTCGGTCCTTTGTCTTTTTTTTCTGCTTCTCATTTATTCCTTGGTGATCTCTCCCAATCTGGAGGCTTTAAATACAGTAAGTAGGTGGTTGGATTAGTGGGTAGGTAGGTAGTTGGGTGGATGGGTGAGTAATCTATTCCCATCCACTGCTATTCTTAACCTGCCTACTTGGTGTTTCCATTTGAATGTTCAATAGCCATCTGAAATTCAGTATGTATAAACCTTGATTCCACTGCCTTCCCCCAAACCTGCTTCTCCAGCAGTCTTTCCCATCTCAGTAAATGGCAGTCCATCCTTTAAGTGACTTAACCTAAAAACCTAGAAGTCATCCTTGATTTTTGTTGTTTTCTTACACCTAATACCTGGTTCATCAGCAAATCCTGTTGGCTCTACCTTCAGAATACGTGTGTCTAGAATTCAACCACTTCTCACCATCTTTTTCACTATCCCCCTGGTCCAAGCCACCATCACCACTCACCTCGATTCCTTACCTATACCCCCTGCACTCTTACCTTCTTCACTCTACTACTTTCAACACAGTAGGCAAAATGATCCTGTAAAAAGAAACCAGGTTAGATCATGTCACTGAAAGGCTTTCTAAGCTGAAGCCCTTAGACTGGCCTGTGATCTCTCTGCCTCTGGGACCTCAGCTCTCACTCCCCTCTCTTTCTCACTGTGCTCCAGCAATACTGGTAGCCTCCTTGCTGCTCCTCTAATACCAGGCCTTTTCCCTCTCAGTGCCCTTGTGATTGCTGTTCCCTCTGCCTAAATCACCGTGGTTGGAAATAAGACAGTCTCACATTAAACCTGGAGGAGACAGACTTCATCCTGTTGCTTTTTTCAGTGTTTTATTTAGTAAGTGCCTTTTATTGATGAAGAAATGCCATGGTACTGAGGATGGGAAATTAAGTTTCAAATAACAGAATGTGTTTATACTAGAAGTAGCAGGTCCAGGCATTCACACCTACACCACATGAAATACTGTTTTTCATCTACCTACCTGCCATTCTTGCTCATTCATTTCTCTTCCATATGAAGCGGTCGTGTCCTTCAGATGAGGCGGGAATTTCTAGGAGACTCTCGTTTGCCACTGAAGTGTTCATTTCGTTTGGCTCCATTGTTGTTCCTCTTGACTACCTTTTGTGATTGAGGGGGAATTTGAGGGCAGTCTGGGATGCCATCTGAATAACTCATTCTGTCAGTTAAGAGACTTGGTAGGGGTCCACATCAGGCCCTAAAATAGATACAGTTTTAGTTTCAAAATAAGCCATAAAAACACTCTCAAAAGAGCCAAGCTTTTGGGCCAGATGTGGTGACTGACACCTGTAATCCCAGCGCTTTGGGAGACTGAGGTGGGAGGATTGCTTGAGTTCAGTTCAAGACCAGCCGGGGCAACAGAAAGAGACCTGTCTCTACAAAATAAAGTGAAAAGAGCCAGGCTTTTGAAGTGGGTTTCTAGAGTGGAAGTAAGGCAGTCAAAGAGGGGAAGAGATTGTTTTAACCAAGATGATGAGAGCTCCTCCATGACATGCTTTAGCAGAGATTTATGAAAGCAGGAAGAAAGACAATCAGCTATTTCTGGCCGTGTGACCAGCAAAGCTCTGGGCGTCAAACTGAATGAGGACATCACTGAGAAAATCCTTAAACTTGAGAAGCCTAAGGTAGTATGCCTGTCATATATAGGGTCTGTGATATTAAGTGGAATTTATTTTTATGGGGTCCTAGAATCACATTGTTGAAAGGACGTCAAGAGGTTATCTAGTTTAAATCTATACTTTTGGTCAAACAGAAACCTATATGCAGGCCTTCAGTTTTTTCTTTTGAATACATATTTATAAAAGATATGTCTGTACATGATCTAAATGAGTGAACTCTTTTTGAGACAGGGTTGTGCTCTGTCTTAAAAAAAATTTTTAATGAAATAAATTACCTTTAATGCCATTGAATAGTGAGATGCCACTACATACCTATTCGTCTAAAATTTAAAAATGATGTCATTTAGCAAATTGAGAATAAGAAAGGTAGATGCAGCTTATTGCTGCTTTAAAATAAACTGTTCATCTCTGGTGAGTGAATAGATGTGATATTAAATGTTTCAGAAAGAACAAGACCACGTTTGTAGTGATATTTGGCAAAGTTGAATTTTTTTGTCATTTCAAACTGAAACTGCCAGTTCTGCATTTAAAATGAAAGCTAGAAAATTGAGGAGGCTTTCGGGTAGTAAGAGAACCAGAATCACTTAAGACTGCAAAACCAGTTTTTCTTAAGTGTTTGTTCCCCCAACTCCCTTTTTAAAGCTGGCCCTTCATACGTATTTTGCAGGTAGTCTAAAAGGCAAAAGATTTATGTAATACCCCAATAGTAACTGCAAATTCAAAAAATAATTTAATATTCCATTTAAATAAACTTATCTCCCCTCTAGAAAGTGTCCTGATTTATTTTCCCAGCAGCGGAGATCAGGAGGTTGGTACGTGTATATGCTTTAAAATCGAAGACACCTAGGTTCTAGTC
>NW_012115599.1:13171895-13174313 GCF_000951035.1 Colobus angolensis palliatus
CCCTCCATGTCCTTACATATATAACTTGATAGTTCATTTGTTTGAGCACTGAATAATAATCCTTTGTGTAGATGTACCATGCCTTATTTATCCATTCACCTACTGAATTCACCTACTAAAGGGAATCGTGGTTGCTTCCGAGTTTTGGCAGTTATTAATAAAGCTGCTATACAGTAATCAAGACAGTGTAGTTTTAGTAAGAGACAAATAAATAAGTGGAACAATAGCGGGCCCAGAAATAGACCCACATTTATGTGTAGGTTTTTTCTTGGACATAAGCTTTCACCTCCTAATTTAGGTAAACACCAAGGAGTGCAGTTGCTTTATCATCATATGGTTAATAGTATGTATAGTTTTGTAAGAAGCTGCCAATGTGGCTGTGTCATTTTGCATTCTTTCCAGCTAGCAAATGAGAGTTCCTCACCAGCATCTGATGTTGTCAGTGTTTTAGATTTTAGCTATCCCTTTTTTTGTTTTTTGTTTTTTTGGTGGCAGAGTCTCTGTTGCCCAGGCTAGAGTGCAGTGATGAGATAGATCTCAGTTCACTGCAACCTCCACCTCCCAGGTTCAAGCAATTCTCCTGCCTCAGTCTCCCAAGTAGCTGGAATTGCAGGCGCGCACCACCACACTCAGCTAATTTATGTATTTTTAGTAGAGACGGAGTTTTGCCATGTTGGCCAGGCTGGTCTTGAACTTCTGACCTCAAGTGATCCACCCGCCTCAGCCTCCCAAAGTGCTGGAATTACAGGCATGAGCCACCCGTGCCCTGCCAATTTTAACTATCCTAATAGGTGTTTTCTATTTTAATGAAGTTCATCCTATCAATTTTTTCTTTCAGGTATTCTGCCTTTGGTGTTGCATCTAAAAATTCATTGCCAAACCAAAGGTCACCTATATTTTCCCGTGTTATCTTCTGGGAGTATTATAGTTTTGTATTTTAATTTAGGTCTGTGATTCATCTTGAGTTAATTTTTTTGAAGAGTATAAAGTTTGTGTCTAGATTGATTTTTCTGCATGTGGATGGCCAGGCAAAAATGCCAGCATCATAGGTAGAAAAGACAGTTTTTTTCTCCATTGTGTTGCTCTCATTCCTTTGTCAAAGATCTGTATACTGTATTGATGTGGGTCTATTTCTGGGCTCGCTATTTGTCCATTTATTTATTTGTTTCTTACTAAAACCACACTGTCTTGATTACTGTAACATTATAGTAAGTCTTGAAGTTGGATATCCATTCTCCAACTTTGTTCTCCTTTCTTACTGAGTTGGCTGTCTGGGCTTTTGCATCTCCTTATAAACTTTAGGATCACTTTTTCAATATTCACAAAATAACTTGCTGGGATTTTAATTGGGATTGTGTTGAATCCGTAAATCAAGTTGGGAAAAACTGACATAATAATGTTGAGTCTTCCTACTAATTAACATGGATTGTTGCCATTTGTTTAGTTTTTCTTTGAAATCTGAAAGTTTTGTGGTTTTTCTTATATAGATCTTGTACGTGTATGTTATAAATTTATACCTAATTATTTCACTTTAGGAGGTGCTGATGTAAATGATACTGTTTTTAATTTCAAATTCTACTTGTTTATTCTTGGGATCTAGAAAAGCAATTGACTTATGTGTATTACGCTTGTATCTTGCAGCCTAAAAACAAGCTGTTTTAATTTTACAATATTTTTGTCAATTCTTTTGGATTTTTAAAAAATTAAAATCATGTCATCTGCAAACGAATACAGTTTTGTTTTATTCTAGTTTCTCACCATTAAGCTTCTGGTTTCTCACCATTAAGCATGATGTTAGCGATAGTTTTTTGTACTTATTCTGTATCAAATTGAGGAAGTCTCCCTCTGTTCCTAGTTTGTTGAGAGGTTATTTTTTTCCTTTTTTTTTTCTGTGTCCAACTATGATTGGAGATTGAGAGTTTTTTTTAATCATGAGTAGGTGTGATTTTGTCACATGTGTCTTCTGCATCTGTGCCTGATCATGTGACTTTTAGCTTGTTGATGTAATGGAATACATTAATTGATTATTGAACATTGAACCAGGCTTGGGAGAAATAAATCCCACTTGATTGTAGGTGTAATTCTTTTTACACATTATTGAATTTGATTTACTACAAGATATTGGTCCATAGTTTTCTTGTGATGTATTTGTCCTGTTTTGGTATTAGGGTAATGCTGGCCTCATAGACTTAAGTTAGGAAGTATTCTTCCTTCTAAAAGAAATTGTAGAGAATTGGTATAATTTTTTCCTTAACTTGTAGAATTCACCAGTGGCCCATCTGGGCCTGGTGCTTTCTGTTTTGGAAGGTTATTATTATGGTTGTTGTTGTTGTTGTTGTTATTTTAGACAGAGTCTCACTTTGTTGCCCAGGCTGGGGTGCAGTGGCATGATCTCAGCTCACTGCAACCTCTGCTTCC
>NW_012115599.1:13174363-13176587 GCF_000951035.1 Colobus angolensis palliatus
TTGTTGTTGTTGTTGTTGTTGTTATTTGAGACAGAGTCTCACTTTGTTGCCCAGGCTGGAGTGCAGTGGCATGATCTCAGCTCACTGCAACCTCTGCTTCCTGGTTCAAGTGTTTCTCCCGCCTCAGCCTCCCGAGTAACTGGGATACAGGCATGTACCACTGCGCCCAGCTAATTTTTTGTATTTTTAGTAGACACAGGGTTTCACTATATTGGCCAGGCTGGTCTTGAACTCATGACCTCAAGTGATCCTCATTCCTCAGCCTCCCAAAGTGCTGGGATTACAGGCGTGAGCCACTGCGCCCTGCTCTTGTTATTATTTTTGAGACAGGGTCTTGCTCTGTCACCCAGGCTGGCGGGCAGTGGCACAAACATAGCTCACTGGAGCCTCAAACTCCTTGGCACAAGCAGTCTTCCAGCCTCAGCCTCCTGAGTAGCTGGGACTACATGAATAGGCAACTATACTAAGCTAATTTTTTTATTTTTTGCAGAGACGGGGTCTCACTGGTTTTGCTCCTGCTTGTCTCAAACTTCTGGCCTCAAGCTGTCTTCCCACCTCAGCCTCCCAAGTGCTAGGATTATAGGCATGCAGCACCGCACCGATTTCTCTAATAGATATAAATTTATTGGGATTGTTTTTTCTTGTGTGAGTTTTGACAGATTCTGCCTTTCCAGGAATTGGTCATTTCGTGTAGATTGTGAAATCCATGGGCACAGGGTTGTTCATAGTTTTCTTTTATTTTCCTCTTTTTTGTTCATGGCGTCTTTAGTGATGTCTCCTCTTTCATGTCTAATATTAGTAATTTGTGTCTTCTTTTTTTCTTAATTAGCCTGGCTAAAGGCTTATCAGTTTTTATATGATTTTATTTTTATTGTATATTTTAAACATATATTTTTGTATACTTTTAGGCTTTTTAATTTTACTGACCTTTTAAATAACCAGTTTTGGGTTATGTTCATCCTCTCAATTGATTTTCTGTCTCAATTTCATTGACTTCTGTTCTCATTTTTAATTATTTTCTTCTGCTTACTTGGATTTAATTTGCTCTTTTTCTAGTTTCCTAAGGTAAAAGCTTAGATTATTAATTTTAGATCTTTCTTTTCTAATATATGCATTTAGTGCTAAAGTTTTCCTCTAAGCACCACTCTCACTGCATCCCACAAATTTTGATGTTATGTTTTTATTTTTATTCAAAAATTTTCTTGAGATTTCTGCTTTGATTCATATGTTATTTGGAAGTGTGTTGTTTAATCTCCAAATACTAGGGGATTTTCCAGTAATCTTTCAGTTATTGATTTCTTTTTTTTTTTTCTTTTTTTTTTTTGAGATAGGCTTTCATTATGTTGCCCAGGCTGGTCCCGAACTCCTGAGCTCAAGCGATCCTGCCATCTCAGCCTCCCAAAATGCTGGGATTACAGTTGTGAGCCACTGTGCCCAGCCAAGTTAATTGATTTCTTAACTCCATTGTGGTCTGAGAGCATACATTTTTATGTGTACTGTTCTTTCAGATTTGTTAAGGTGTGTCTTGTAATTCAGAATGTGGTCTGTCTTGTTGGATGTTCCATGTGAGCTTGAGAATAATTTGTATTCTGCTGTTGTTGGATAAAGTGGTCTATAGAGGTCACTTATGTCAATTTGATTTTCTGCTACCTAGATCTGCCTATTTCTGATAGAGGGGTGTTGAGGTCCCCAACAGGAATAATGGATTCATCTACTTCTCCTTGCAGTTCTGTCAGTTTTTGCCTCATATATTTTGATATTTTGTTGTTAGGCATATACACATTGACGATTATTACGTCGTCTTGTAGAACTGATCCCTTTATCATCATGTAATTTTCTCTATTCCTGATAACTTTCGTGCTCTGAAGTCTGCTTTTTCTGAGATTAATGTAGTTAGTTACTCCTGCTTGCATTTGATTAGTGTTAGCATGGTATGTATCACTCTCTGTCCCTTTACTTTCGAGGTATGTGTTTTTATACTTAAACGGTGTTTCTTGTAGACAACATATTAAACATATTAGATGACTCTTGTTTTGTGATACACTCTGACAGTCTCAGTCTTTTTTTTTTTTTGAGAGAAGATCTCACACTGTCTCCCAGGCTGGAGTGCGGTGGTGCAATCAGTGCTAACTGCAGTCTTGACCTCCCAGGCTCAAGCTGTCCACCCACGTCAGCTTCTTGAGTAGCTGTGATTACATGTAGGCACACACCGCTATGCCTAGCT
>NW_012115599.1:13178402-13179838 GCF_000951035.1 Colobus angolensis palliatus
AACAGTTGTGTTTGCTTTCCCATCCAGCTCCACATTCCAGGAAAGGATTTTTAGTCATTAGGAAATATATCCACAGCTTACTTTCCATTGACTTCAATATAATTAACAGTGGTTTCAGCAAACACTAAATGCAACCCTTGCCTCTGGAGATGCCACAATCATTAAACTACCAACAGCTGCTGGATTTAGACAAATCTAACTTATCCGGCCGAGTTGCCACTTAACAGCTTTCTCTTAATTCCATGGACTTACAAATACAAGCTGCTTATCACAAAGCTTGCTACACAGGAAGCAAATTTAAGGACTGCCAAGACAGTATGGTGGTCATGAACTTATGTACACCTAGTAAACCTTCATCAGTATAAAGTAAAAATTATCAGAGTTACGGGGAAAGTCGACAACTCAATAGCCATATTGAAGACTTCAAAACATCTCATTTTGTGCTTAATAGTCCGATGAAGAACAATAAAATCTCATTTATAAAATGATTGAAAAAGTGGCAAACAGAAAAATAGAGATTAAATAACACCATTAACAAGCTTGAGCACGTAGCTATGTTGAGAGATAAGCTTCCACCCAACAAAGATTATGTAATTTTTTCAAGCATGCATGGAAGGATAAGAACATAACCATATGTTGTACAGGAATTATTACAAATTCCAGAGCATCAGTATTTATAGACTATGTATACTGTGATAGAATGCAGTAAAATTAGAAATCAACAAGCTTGAAAGAGAAACATAGGTTTGGAAACAAAAAAATGTTCTAAATAATCCATGAGTTAATCATAGAAATAAGCAAACAGAGCTGAAGAACTATGAAAGCACTTCACGTCATGACTTAGGGGACACAGCTCAGTCAGTTCTTTGATGCTTAGATGCTTATATTAGAAAGTTAAATAGACATTAAATAAATTACGCAATCAACTCAAGCTGGAAAAAACAAGAGCAATCCCAAAGGAAGTAAAGGGACAGAAATAACAAGGAAAGGGGTAGAAATTAATAGAAAAATAGAAATGATCAACAAAACCAAAAAGTGGGTTATTTTTATTTGTCTAATAAAATAGATAAACTTCTGGCAAGACTGATAAATAAGACAAAAATAAATGAAGAACAAAAAAGAGAAATAACCACAGATTTATAATAGAAGTTTTTAAATTATAAGAATGTTACAAAGAGTAACAAACAGAAAGATTTGAAAACTTTCATAGAAATTTTCCAGAAAATCCTACCCAAATTTACTTTTAGAATAATCCAGGCCGGGCATGGTGGCTCACACCTGTAATCCCAGCACTTTGGGAGGCCAAGGCAGTTGGATCACTTGAGGTCAGGAGTTCGAGACAAGCCTGCCAACATGGTGAAACCTCATCTCTACTAAAAATACAAAAATTAGCTGGGCATGGTGGCGTGTGCCTGTAGTCCCAGCTACTAGGGAGA
>NW_012115599.1:13187758-13189283 GCF_000951035.1 Colobus angolensis palliatus
GTCTCACTGTGTTGCCCAGGCTGGTCTTGAACTCATGGGCTCACAGTCTTTCCACCTTAGCCTCCCAAAGTGCTAGGATTACAGGTATGAGCCATGCCCAACAATAGCAAATTTTCTCTTTTTTTTTTTGAGACCGAGTTTCACTCTCATCACCGATTTCACTCTCATCACCCAGGCTGGAGTGCAGTAGCGTGATCTTAGCTCACTGCAACCTCTGCCTCCCAGGTTCGAGCGGTTCTCCTCCCTCAGCCTCCCGAGTAGCTGGGATTACAGGCATGCACCACTACACCCGGCTGATTTTGTAACTTTAGTAGAGATGGGGGTTTCGCCATGTTGGCCAGGCTGGTGTCGAACTCCTGACCTCTGGTGATCCACCTGCCTCGGCTTCCCAAAGTGCTGTGATCACAGGCATGAGCCACTGTGCCTGGCCTCATAGCAGACTTTCTTTGAAGGGCCAGATAGTAAATGTTTTAAGACTTTAGAATTCATATGGTATCTCAGCTCTCCTGTTGTAATGTGAAAGCAGCCGTAGACAATACTTAAACGAATGACATAGCTATGTTCCAGTAAAACTTTATTTGCAAAAACTGATAGCAGGATGGATTTGGCCTATAAGCTGTAGTTTGCTGACCCCTGATCTTGATAATTAAAACTAGAAAGGAACAGTAAATTGTCATTTATGAATGAGAATTTGCACAAATTCTAAGTAAAAATTTATTAAAATTCAACACCTATTCATTATAAAAACTATTAGCAAGCTAAAAATAAAAGGAACTCTCTTAACCTGATAGAGCATCTGATAAAACCAGAGCAAACATGTTTTTGAAATGTTCAAAGCATTCCCATGACAGATAAGAGTAAGACAGTTCTGCTTGCTGTTATGCTAACATTTAATATTGAACTGCGGTCCTAGGCACTGCAATTAAGACAATAAAAATAAATACAAATTGTAAAGATTCCAGAGAAACAAAATTTTTATTATTTACAGAAGGTGCGATTATTAACTTAGAAAATGAAAGAAAAACAACAGGAACTCTAGTATTAATAGAATTAGTGAACACATTTAGAAAGATTGCAAGAGATAAGATTGATATGCAAGAAAACCAGCTGAGTATTGCTGCTTCTGACTAGCCTGGGCAACATAATGAGAACCCCAATTCTACAAAAAAAAAAAAAAAATTGCCAGGTATGGTGACACACATCTGTGATGCCTGCTACTCAGGAGGCTGAGGAGGGAGGATCACTTCAGCCCAGTAGGTCAAGGCTGCAGTAAGCTGTGTTTGCACCACTGCCAAAATATCTGGAAAAAACTGATTTTTGGTATTTAAATGTAAAGGTACAAAAATGGCTTAGAAGTTTTTGTTAAAGAAGAGCAGAGGCCGGGCACAGTGGCTCACGCCTGTAATCCCAGCACTTTGGGAGGCTGAGGCTGGCGGATCACGAGGTCAAGAGCTCAAGACCATCCTGGCTAACACGGTGAAACCCCATCTCTACTAAAAATACAAAAAATTAGCCAGGTGAGGTG
>NW_012115599.1:13190693-13192870 GCF_000951035.1 Colobus angolensis palliatus
GAGGATTGTTTGAGCCTGGGAGGTTGAGGCTGCAATGAGCCATCATTGCACCACTGCACTCCAGCCTGGGCTACAGAGACTGGTCTCAAAAAAATAAATTAATTAATAAAGACACAAAGAACTGCAGATTCATTATGATGGTCACCTGTCAAATAAGAATATAAATATATAATTCTCCAAAGAGGAAATCTGAATGTTCACGGAAGTAGGAAAAAGCACACAATTTCAGTTAAAAAATAATGTAATACAATTTCGCGCTCATTATATTGACCCAAAAGTGGGGAGGGAAAATGGCTAACAACAAAATACTAAGTATTGAAGAACGAGAGTGATGGCACCTCATACACTGCCTGTGTACTTTGGAGAGTGTATCAGTTTGCTGTATAACTATTCCAAAATGCAATGGCTTTAAAGAGTACATATTACTACTTACAAGCCAAGGTCAACTTCTGGTGTCAGCTGGGCTATTCAGATATCTGCAGCCAGCTCTGAGTTGAGTAGGCAACTCTGCTGATCTTGGCTATGCTCTCATACAGTTTGGAGGTTAGCTGGCTGTAGGCCACTCACCCTAGACAGCTGTGGTCTTTCATCCTTTAGGAGCCTAAGCTCAGGCTTATTCATATGCCGATGGCAGAGTTCCAGGAGGAAAAGTGGAAACTACAAGGCCTCTTGAGGCCTAGGCTTGGACCTGGTAAACCATTCTTCTACATTCTGTTGGCTGAAGCAAGACACAAGGCAAGCCTAGATGTAGGGATGGGTAAGGAGATTCTATCCCTTGATAGGAAGAGCTGCAGAATTACATGTCAAAGGATATGGATGTAGGGAGAGGTTGAGAGTGGTCACCATATCTGCAGTTGATCTACCAAAAGAGACCAACTTGAAAATATCTGGAGGTACTTATCCTCTGTGACTGAGAAATTTGACTTTTAGTGTAAATCTCAGAGAAACTCTTTCACTTGACAACGAGGAGATAGATTAGATCTACAAGAGAATTTTTTGCAGCATTTTTAATAATAGCAGAAGTAAACTGACAAGTGAGTGGATTAATAAATTATGGTAAATTCCTAAAACAGATAACTGTTCAACAATTAAAATGAATTACCTAGAACTACATGTGTCAATATAGCTAAAACTCTGAAACATAATAGCGAGGGAAAAAGTTATAGAAGGTAAAATACCTTTTTTTAATTCAGTAGAGAAACTTACACAAATACTGTTAATAGTGGATACATACCCAAGTAGTAAAAGTATAAGAACATGCAAGAGAATGATAAACACCATTTTCAGGTGAGTAGTTGTCTCTTGCAGGGAGTTCTTGGTCTTCTCAGACAGCTGCCTTGTAAATCAAGGGAACAAGTAGCAGGAAGCTTTCAGCTGCGAATAATAACAGAACACCTATCTAAAAGTGGCTTCAGCATCATCAGTTATGTGAGAAACATGAAGGGCCCAGACATTGGCCATTATTACCTCATTGCTTCACAGCTCCACAGCATCAGGGCGTTGGGTCAGCTTCTCACTAGATTTCTTTGGCCTTCCCCTTATGATCAGATGATGGTAGCAGCTCCAGCTTTCGCATCCCCACTTGACAAGGAAGTACAGGGTTTCTTTTTGTGCCGTCTTTTTATTGTGGTGGGAGATCTTTTCCAGAAGTCCCTGAGAGACAGCCTCTAAGGAGCTGTTGAACATGCAACACCCGTGAAGCAGTCCCTGCAGAGGGGAGCAGAATTTCATATGCCTTGCTTAGGTATGCCTTCTGAAAGTATGTCACAGCCCCCACCTGGACAGAATCTGGGTCTCCCTGGTAGCAGCAAGGGAAGGGGAATGCCTGTGGGCTGAGCCGACATCAGTGTTGGTCAAAATGTCTACTGTAGAGTGAAAAGCTGGTTACAGAAGATGATGGTCCACTTTGTGCCAACAAAGTCAGGATTCCTTGTGGTAGATCATTTTAGGCACAGGTTCAAAGGGCCATCACCCACATTAGTGCCTCTACCTAAGCTTTTGTACGTATACAGGGAGACTGCCACAGAGCAAGATGAGATCCAGCCCTTTCCAGAGAAATACCTCAATCCCAGTAGAACACCTCAAAGGAAAAAGAGACACTTGTGTTTTTTTCTCTTAAAAAAGCAGGGCCCGGGCAGGTGGCTCACACCTGTAATCCCAGCAGTTTGGGAGACCAA
>NW_012115599.1:13193470-13195225 GCF_000951035.1 Colobus angolensis palliatus
GTTGTGGTGGCACATGCCTGTAGCCCCAGCTACTTGGGAGGCTAAGACAGGAGGATCACTTGAGCCCAGGAGTTCAAGGCTGCAGTGAGCTATGACCATGTGCCCTAGCCTGGGCGACAGACTGAGACCCTGTGTCTTAAAAAAAAGAGAAATGGTAGGCAATTGTTCAGATTATTTTTGTTAACCAGGCCTAAAGTACTAGAAAAGGGTGAAAGAACTATCTCTACTAAGATGGACTTTTAAATAAAGACTCCCTCTCCAGATTAGTGGCTTTTGACATATAGATTGAAATCGTAACTGCTTTCATATGATTTTGCCAAAGACAGATTCATACCAGCATCCTTATGGGACCAAATTTAATATATCCCTGAATTTAATCTTATTCCCAAATGTGTGAGCCAAATATCTGTCAGATGTGGCCCTGACACACATCCCGACCTGCATGCAGGAATCATGTGACAGATAAAAATAACCCACTCTCAGATTGCTTGTGGCAGCATTTGAGAAAAAACTAGGAGATGAAAGTTAGACTCTGAGTCTGGGAAAATTGTGAAAAAGTAAGATAGCTAAGGTAAACTGGGAGAACCTTTGCCTGTGAGAAATTTTTCTTTTTTGTCAGCACTATGACCTTAAAGAACTGAAATCCTTTTACTAAAGGGGGAACCTCTTCCTGAGAAAAATGCTGAATTCCAATTTCTAACATTGGTAAATAGGGAAATATTTATTTGCTTTATGCTATAGAATTATTGGTAAGATCACATTAAATAGATTCTGCTAATTAGATCCCATAAATACTATGAAAGAAAGGCTAAGGGACAAATAAAAACTATCATTAGCCCTGTGTGGTGGCATGCATCTGTAATCCCAACTACTCAGGAGGCTGAGGCAGGAGAATTGCTTGATCCCAGGAGTTTGAGGCCAGCCTGGGCAACATAGACACCACCTCTTTAAACAAACAAATATCATTACTTTCTACGTTTTACAAGTTGGAAGACTAATTGGAAGTGAAAAATACCACTGAAATGTTGGTGCACAAATGGCAGCATAATTTGACTTACACTAGATTTTACACATTTGTGTCTATTTCAGATAGGTACTTTTACATTTTTCTTAACTGCATCTGACACAGAGTGAATCATAGACACATGTTGGTGTCAAATGCAGAGGTTACTATTACTAAACGAAAGTTTTGTGTTTTGAAGTTATTTTGTTTTGTTTTTTGAGACAAGGTGTCTCTGTTGCCCAGGCTGGAGTGCGATGGTGCAATCATGGCTCACGGCAGCCTTGACTTTCTGGGCTTGGGTGATCCTCCCACTTCAGCCTCCTGAGTAGCTGAGACTATAGGCATGTGCCACCATGCCCAGCTAATTTTTTGTATTTTGTAGAGATGGGGTTTCACCTTATTGCCCAGACTGGTCTCGAACTATTGGTCTCAAGCAGTCCACCTGCCTTGGCCTCCCAAAGTGCTGGGATTATAGGCTTGAGCCACCGTGTCCAGCCAAACAAAGGTTTTAAATGAATTATATTGAGTTGTCATAATATTAAGTTGATTTGTGCCCTAAAAGTTTGGAGATAGTTTTATAAACTTCTAGTTTCTTTAAGAAAAAAAATAATTGGATAGTAGCTGCTAAAGAGAATGCTTTCTCTCTCTCTCTCCTTTGCGGAGGAGAAAGATGAATGATGGCCTCTTAAATATTTTCTCAGGCCAGGTGCAGTGGCTCACGCCTGTAATCCCAGCACTTTGGGAGGCCGAGG
>NW_012115599.1:13196294-13198453 GCF_000951035.1 Colobus angolensis palliatus
GGCATGGTGGCTCACGCCTGTAATCCTATCTCTTTGGGAGGCCGAGGTGGGTGGATCACAAGGTCAGGAGTTCGAGACCAGCCTGGCCAACATAGTGAAACCTCATCTCTCCTCAAAATACAAAATAAAAATAAAAATAAATTAGCCTGGTGTGGTGGCGGGCACCTGTAGTCTCAGCTACTTGGGAGGCTGAGGCATGAGAATCGCTTGAACCTGGGAGGCAGAGGTTGTAGTGAGCCAAGATTGCACCACTGCACTCCAGCCTGGGTGACAGAGCGAGACTCCATTCCCCCCCTCCTCCAAAAAAAGGTCTGACCACTGAAGTTGCCCCTCTCCCTGCCACTTCTTGTCATCACATCACTCTGTGTGTTTCTGTCATGATACTTACCCACAGCAGTATTACCATGTTTATGTTCTTGTTGATCTAGGCTTTCCTGAGTTCTTACAGGGTGCTGAACTCTCTTCCAGCATATTGTATACGGACAGCCAAATCAGACAAGGGTCTTAATCTCATGGGATCTTGCATTCTAGCCGATTCATTGTTATACCTCTGGCACATACACTGTTTTCTGGTTCAGATTAGGCATTTAGTATGTATTTGTTGAATGAATAAGTGAATGAAGTAATCTGTGTATGTATGTATGTATTTAGAGACAGGGTCTGGCTCTGTCACCCAGGCTGGAGTGCAGTGGTGTGATCTCGGCTCACTGCAACCTCCACCTCCTGGACCCAAACAACCCTCCCACCTCAGCCTCCCTAGTAGCTGGGACTACAGCCGTGCACCATCACACCCAGCTAATTTTTGTATTTTTTGTGGAGACAGGGTTTCACCATGTTGCCCAGCCTGGTCTTGAATTCCTGAGCTTAAGTGATCCACCCGCCTCAGTTTCCCAAAGTGCTGGGATTACAGGTGTGAGCCGTAGTACCTGACCAATTAATTAATTAATTAATTAATTATTTTTGAGACATGGTCTCACTTTGTCACCCAGGCTGGAGTGCAGTGGTGCAGTCATAGCTCATTGCAACCTTGAACTCTTGGGCTCAGGTGATCCTCTCACCTCAGCCTCCCCAGTAGCTGGGACTGTAGCCACATGCTGCCATGACTGGCTAATTTAAAAACAAATTTTTAGAGGCAGGGTCTCACTATGTTGCCCAAGTGGATCTTGAACTTTTATCCTCAAGTGATCCTCCCAATTCAACCTCCCAAAGTGGCAGTGCCTGACCTGAAGTAATCAATACCTCAAAATATTTTTGGTATGGTGGCCTCATGGCCTTGATGATCTTGCTAGGTTTAGCTAGCTTTGCAGTAGGGAGAGAGACCAGAAGGAAGGAAAGGCATTCTGGCTTCCCAGAGCATACACTGCTGTTAGCAGTCTGTGGCGCATAGGAAACACTGGTGACACTTCACAGGTGTGGAGTCTGCCCAAGCTGTGTCCTCTTGTTTTTTGTTTCTGTTTTCTAAACTGCTTAAGAAGACTCAGAATGAGACCAGCAATATAATACTATCAGTGCATTAATTCTTCTTTTCACTTTCCAGGCTGGAGTAAAAGGGACATTGGGAAGATTAGTTGGAATTTTTGAGGTAAGTCTGTTAAAATCTTTGGTACAAATGATATGTATTAATAACCACACAGATATTAACATAGGGAAAATGCCATCTCTGTTTCAGCGAGTTGTTTTTTTTTTTTTAGTTATTTTTAACTTTTTGAGATACGGTCTCACTCTGTCGCCCAGGCTGGAGTGCAGTAGCATAGTCATAGCTCACTGCAGCCTTGAACTCCTGGGCTCAAGCAGTCTCCTGCTTCAGCCTCCCGAGTAGGTGAGACTACAGGAACACAACACCATGCCTTCTAAATTTTCCAATTTTTTGTAGAGACAGGGTCTTGCCATGTTACCCAGGGTGGTCTCAAACTCCTGCGCTTAAGCGATCTTCCTGCCTCAGCCTTCCAAAATGCTGGGATTATAGGCGTGAGCCACCATGCCCAACCTCGGTGAGTTTTTTAAAGAAAGCAGCACCAATAGAGGATAACATGCTTTAAAACAAAAAGAAAGAAAGAAATCCCATAGTCTTGTCCCCTAAACTACTAGAATTATTTGTAAGTATTATTTTACCCCATTCCTCCCTTTCTTCCTCTCCTACCAAGGTAGGAGGAAGGGTA
>NW_012115599.1:13202643-13204633 GCF_000951035.1 Colobus angolensis palliatus
TGTGAAGTTGTCTTTAGGGGAAGGGGAGGAAAAAACAATATAAATACTTGGTTTTAGAAGTCCAGGCAAAGAGCACACCCTCAAATTCAAGTGTGGCCTGTTTTAAATCATGTAGGACCATAAAAAGTAAAAGTTTAGAATCTTTGTGTCTAAGCTCTCTGGACATATGCTTAAAGAGTATGTTTCATTTAAGTAATTCCAGCTTTCAAAGGAAAAACTCTCTCTGTCCTTCTCTCTTTGCCCTTCAGAACCAGGAGAGGAAGCACAGGACGTATGTCTATGTGCTTATTGTCACTGAAGTGCTGGAAGACTGGGAAGATTCAGTTAACATTGGTAAGCCATCTTCAGACAGCCTAGAAAGGGCTCCTCACAGCCAGCCTTTGCCATGCCACAGGTCATTACCAGAACCAGAAACAAGAGCTTACCAGGCTCAGTGGCTCACACCTATAACCCCAATACTTTGGAAGGCCAACACAGGAGGATCACCTGAGCCCAGGAGTTCAAGACCAGTCTGGGCAACCTAGTAAGACCTCATCTCTACAAAAATCAGAAGAATTAGCTGGGTGTGGTGGCATATGCCTGTGGTCCCAGCTTCTCAGGAGGCTGAGGCAGGAAGATCATTTGTGCTTGGGAGGTTGAGGTTACATTGAGCCATAATCATGCCACTGCACTCCAGCCTAGGCAACAGAGCGAGACTGTCTCAAAAACGAACAACAACAACAACAACAACAAAAAACCAAGAACTGGATAAAGAATAGAAATAATTGAGGGATGTGTATAATAAAACAAGCATGTACATTTTGAACCTGATAGTATTTTGAAATGTTTAAATGGAATCTGAAGTGAGTATATGGTCCACAAATAGAAGCATGACCTCTAAAACTAAGAAATGTTGCTTCTAAAATCAAACTGGGTCCTTCCCAAATGGGCTATACTTCTGCACCTCCTGAGTAGATACTGATTGAGGGCCTCCGCCATGCCAGGCTCACTGCTAGCCGTGGGGACCATAAGTGAGAGCAGGACCCTGGTCTTGTTCCTATTGAGAAAACTGTTTGTTTGGTAGTGTGAGTCCCTCTAGAAATCATTTAGTAGATGCAGAATAGTGCAGGTAGTTTCTAGTTTTATTCTTATATGAATATATCTACAATATATATTTTTATATTTTTCATATTTTATATGAATATAAAAATGATAAAATTTATGAACTTTTATAAAAGGGTGCTGGGTGCACCCTTTAGGTACACCCAGCTTTCTCCCAAAGGAGCCATTTTCTTTTATCTCAGATGGCTATTATGTTTACATCTTTTGAACTATAAACTGTGGTGGTACAAAGGTTGGTTCACGGTTTGATTATTTACCTCTGAAGGAAAGTATATTCTAGAAAGTAGAACACTAATTTCTGTTACAAATTGGCAGACAAAAAATAAAATTTACTTGCCAACATCCTCCCTTTAATGTTAGTGTTTTCCTTGCCGCCATGCCCCTCACATTGTGACTCTGGGCAGTTCGTAGCCCTTTGGCTCTTGATGGCTTTGTGTCTAGTAATAATGCAGGGTGCTCAAGGAAATAAATTCATTGTGGATATGCTGAAAACAGACTCCCTGACAGCTGTGCTAGCGCCAGAAAAGGAGACAGCAGTGGATGTGTGGTGTGGCCCTATCCTCAGAGCACTCTGTCAGGCATGAGTCACACACTTGTGACACTAATTTTTTTAGGTACCGTTGCTCTATTAATATTCAAACAAACCTTTCGCCTTGTACTCCCACGTCTGAGAATTAACCCTAATGAAATAATCTAAAACATGACAAGCCTATGGAGCCTTCCTTCAGATGATCTTACTACCATTTTTCTTACTGGTTAAAAATTGCATCTTAAATGTATGACTCAGTGAATGACAAATCAGTGAATGACGTGTCTGATGGAATGTTATACAGCTGTTAAACACCATAGTTTAACACCACCTGGTGCAGTGACTCACGCCTGTAATCCC
>NW_012115599.1:13206908-13212176 GCF_000951035.1 Colobus angolensis palliatus
TATATATATATCTATATATCTATATAAATTTTTTTTCTATTATGTCAGTACATTCACTCTTATAAAAAAACTTTTAAATAAATTAGTGATTACAAACCAGCCATCCTAGTAATTCTGGAAGCTGATGTTTGTGTTGATTTTTTTTTCCCCCTGCTTGGGTCAGGGTGTCACTCTGTCACCCTGCTGGAGTGCAGTGGCGCAATTACCGCTCACTGCAGCCTCAACTTCCCGGGCTAGGGTGATCCTCCTACCTCAGCCTCCTGGATAGCTGGAACTACAGGCTTGTGCCACCATGCCCAGCTAATTTTTGTATTTTTTGTAGAGACAAGTTTGCCATGTTGCTCAGGCTGGTCTCAAACTCCTGGGCTCAAGCGATCCGCCCACCTTAGCCTCCCAAAGTGCTGGGATTATAGGCTTGAGCCACCTCGTCAGGCCCTCATGTCAGTTTTTTACAAGAGATGGGGATGCTGCTAGGCTTTGATCCCTATGTATGTGCAAGCAAGGACAGCTCAGAGACCCAGGAGGGCAGGAGGAAAACACTAGCCATAGTTCTCTCTGGAGGGCAGGTTTTACACAATTACTCTTAGCTCTTCAGTTTTCAGGTTTCTCGCCTATTTTCTACATTAGACATTTGTATAATATTTGAAGCATATGAAGTGTGCTTGAGTTACTTTTGTAAGGAAAAAAAGTGTTAAGAAACATTGCTGTAATGTTTTCTACATTTTCTCAAAAGTTCTAGGCTCAGAAACCTTATTGCTCTTGTACTAGTTTCTTTTCTCTCTGCCTCCACAGGAAGGAAGAGGGAATGGTTTAAAATAGAAGATGCCATAAAAGTGCTGCAGTATCACAAACCCGTGCAGGCATCATATTTTGAAACATTGAGGCAAGGCTACTCAGCCAACAATGGCACCCCAGTCGTGGCCACCACATACTCGGTTTCTGCTCAGAGCTCGACGTCAGGCATCAGATGACTGAAGACTTCCTGTAAGAGAAATGGAAATTGGAAACTAGACTGAAATGCAAATCTTCCCTCTCACCCTGGCTCTTTCCACTTCTCCTCACAGGCCTCTTCTTTCAAATAAGGCATGGTGGGCAGCAAAGAAAGGGTGTATTGATAATGTTGCTGTTTGGTGTTAAGTGATGGGGCTTTTTCTTCTCTTTTTATTGTGGGGTGGGGGTTGGGTGTGTAATTTGTAAGTACTTTTGTGCATGATCTGTCCCTCCCTCTTCCCACCCCTGCAGTCCTCTGAAGAGAGGCCAACAGCCTTCCCCTGCCTTGGATTCTGAAGTGTTCCTGTTTGTCTTATCCTAGCCCTGGCCAGATGTTTTCTTTGATTTTTAATTTTTTTTTATTAAAAGACACCAATATAAGATGAAATCTTTCAAGAATTTGTCCTATAATGTGCTGTACAGTTCCGTAGAGTGGTCGCTTCCACTGCAGGATACATTTATCTACACATTATATATCGGACATATAATATGTAAATAAATGACTTGTAGAAAGAGAAATTTGTTTAATTTTTCAAGATTTTTTTCTCTTTTGGGCATTTCTGGAATTGAGAGCCTCACAATTAATATACCTTTTCGTTTTTGATGCTCGTGGCTGGGCAGGTTGCCCTGTCCTCTCTCTATTTCCCAGTCGTTGACTGTAGGTATGGGAAGTGTTTAGCTACCTTCATAGTGCTCCCAGGACTCATGGCCTTTCCTTCTTTAAGCTGTATTTCCATACCAAGAAAGAAACAGGAAGAAACCTTTATTTTATTTTATTTTTTTTAACCAAGCTAGGAGCAAATGTCTCAGCCCAGATCTGTAAAAACAATGATAGAAATTGAATTCTGCCCCACATGTTGACAGTAGGGTTTGAACTGGATTCCTGGGATTGCTTATCTGAAAAACTGGAGCATCAGGTACCATTTCTGTCCTGCTGGTTTAGAATCTTTTCCGTAATGCTACTTATTACCGACAACGGCCTCTCTTTGTGTCCGTGTATGCCTTACACCGTGCTGACCTGGATATTGTCTTTGTGCTCTGAAGCATCCAACTGTACTTTGCAGGTGCATCAATGTAGTCCTGTCCCCGAACTGGGTAACCATGTTCCTGAAAAGTACACTGGGGAAATTCACCTGCTTGCTTGTCTTTGTAATGGCACGGCACTTGTGATTGCACCATGGAGCATGCTCAGAGCTATTACATTGGTCTCCCATCTCCCACCAGGATATGAAAGGTCCATATGGGAAGCCATGTAATCACTTATTACAGTGGTTACATAATACACTGGCTCACTGCAGACTCTCGTTGTATTTTGATACAGGTTTCATGCTGGCTTCATTTGCCAATTGTGTTGTTTAGTTCGGAAGTAAGAGGGTCTTGAGATGGAGGGATAGGGAGGAGTACACTGACTGAGCCCTGGCTTAGAACAAGAGATTATCTCTATACCCCAGTGTCATCTCCTTAGCCAAGATGTGAAATTAAAATCATAGTTCTCCTTATTTAAAAATTCTAATAAAGCACTCAAACTTTGAAAAACTTTTACTTTTCCCTCCTACTAAAAGAAATGTATGTACCTCATAGCCCTGTGTCATTTAGTGTTCAGCACTTTTGGGAACATCAGTTGGTGAACTTTAAATTTTGTTGTCTACTCGCCAGGCACGGTGGCTCACACCTGTAATCCCAGCACTTTGGGAGGCCAAGGCAGGCGGATCATCTGAGGTCAGAGGTTTGAGACCAGCCTGGCTAACATGGGGAAATCCCTGTCTCTACTAAAAATATAAAAATTAACTGGGCATGGTGGGCGCCTATAATCCTAGCTACTTGTGAGACTGAGGCGAGATAATCACTTGAACCCGGGAGGCAGAGGTTGCAGTGAGCCGAGATTGCACCACTGTCGTCCTGCCTGGGCAACAAGAGCGAAACTCCATTTCAAAAAAGAAAAAAAACATTGCTATGTACTCTTAGTTTACATCCTCTCTCCCAATCTTGAAACACAGAGCCAAAGAGCAGTTGTATTCTTGGGATACCATGATACCTCTGGGAAAGGAATTACATCCCCAAGGAGAGGTCCCATTGGAGAAGAACACCACTGTGGAACTTGAGTCTGAATGCCAACTTCCTATTCACATATCCTTCTTAAAAATGAACACACTGTTTCTTATCCTGACCTAGAGCATTCTAAAGTTCTGTTCAAATAAATAAAGAGCAAAATAAAGTAGATTTAACCAAGTGTTAAGTGGAATTCAAGAAACACATTCTTCCAGATAAATACTACCTTTATGGTATGGATTTGAAAGTCCTTTGCAGGAAAACAGTCAATACTCTTTAAAAATGAACTGCAGGGCTGGGCATAGTGGCTCACACCTGTAATCCCAGCACTTTGGGAGGCCAAGGCAGGTGGGTCACTTGAGGACAGGAGTTTGAGACCAGCCTGGCCAACATGGCAAAACCCTGTCTCTACTCAAATACAAAAATTAGCTGGACGTGATGGTGCACGCCTGTAATCCCAGCTACTTGGGAGGCTGAGGCATGAGAATTACTTAAACCTGAGAGGCAGAGGTTGTAGTGAGTCAAGATCATGCCACTGCACTCTAGCCTAGGTGACAGATCGAGACTCTGTCTCAATAAATAAATAAGAAAACAAAACAGACCTGCAGTGCTAACAGTAATGTATTTATTTGTTAATGGTCTTTGAGTGTGTTTTGACTGGGCTAGTGTAATAATATACTACCCTGAAAGGGCAGTTTCGATTGTTGGTGGTGTCTTTGGGTCAGGAAAGTGAACTGTGCCAACAAGTATTTTTCAGTGACATGAATGGATTCCTGTTAATGCAATTAACTGAGACACTGTGCTTATGCTTTCTTAACTGACAAAAAGAGGCTTTGTCCAACATCAGAATTGTTGAAACTGGTGCTGTTTTCTGTTGCACTGGGATTCTGATGATCTGGGATTTTCCCTCCCTGGCACCGTAAACACCATGGCTGTCTTTACTGAGAATGTCATCACAGTCCTTTAGTGATACATTAGTTAGACCCATGGTTGCAATACCTTTATCTCCCCAAAGAAAAGAATCAAAAGAAAGCACAAAAACTACCCTGTTTGCAGAATATTTCATTGACATTGATTTGTCCTTAATGCTACCAGTGCTGACCTCATTCAGACTTGGTAGAAACAGATTCCTATGTTTAGGGCAGATCCCTAGCCTCTCGCTCACAGTGAATTTGCATGTCCTAGATTCTGGTTATTGCTAGAGCATCCATTAAAGCCTACCAAACTCAAGACAGAAAAAGATAGCAGTGGATTTAAAAAAATTTTTAGTTTATAAATTACAATCATTGGGGAAACACTAGTAAGGTCATGCGGTCTTTTGGATCAGGATTTTCTCCTCTCTTTCTCTCTCTCTGTGTATATATATGTGTGTGTGTGTAGGAGGACAGAAGGGCTACCAGGAGGTGTCAACCATGTTAGATTTTCTGTAGCCTTCCAGAAACAGTGCAGCCCATGAAACAGAAATCTTAATTTTCCTCATTGCAAATATAACAGGATGGAACAGTTAGTGAATTGACTGTTTTGTTTTTGCAAGTGTCCACCACTCCATCCGCCCTGCATGGAGAGGGCTCTCTCACTGCTAGGTCTAGGCTGAGCCATCTGGAAGGATCAAAGGGTGTGGGAGTATCACCACCTCTCAGGCTGCAGAAGGTCTCGAGGGTGGTGTCACAGCAGGATTTCCGCCTTCTGCATTGCGCTGCACAGCCCCATGGAACGTAAGGCACTTGAGGCCTTGCTTCTTGCAGCCTCTGGGGAGCAGAGTAGGTCACTGCCCTCTGGGAGTGTTTTGCAGTAGTTTTGTAAATGTGTTGCTACATAGTCAAGTTCCTTTGTGGCAAAGAAATATTTTGTTTTGATATTAGGAGCCAGCCCATGTATTGCCTCTTAGGCTTGCTTGCTTAGAAGAAAAAAGTCACCCTTTGTGGTTTTTAAAAGAAGAAAAAAATTCTGTGCCGATCTGTTCCTCCCCCTGCTCCTTCCCTTTTCTCTACATACAGTGCTCATTGGGGGCTCCTGCTAAACCTTCTTAACCAGAGAAGTAACAGGTACCTGTTAGACCTGAGTGTACGTTTCACATGTTATCCTTCACCTATTTCTCATTTTCATCTAGTACTTTCTTAATGCGTTTGTTGGAGTCCCCATCCTCATCTTTAAAAAAAAAAAACAGGCCGGGCGCGGTGGCTCAAGCCTGTAATCCCAGCACTTTGGGAGGCCGAGACGGGCGGATCA
>NW_012115599.1:13212388-13224445 GCF_000951035.1 Colobus angolensis palliatus
ATCAGACCACCAAAGAAATCCATGGCACAAAAAAAAAAAAAAAAAAGCTGAACCTAAGCCACATGCACATTTTTTAGTTCACAAAAAGGATTTAATAGCCACATTGTGATTTTTGCCACAACTGTGTGATTTAATATTCTCTAATATCAAGGGTGGATTTAGAATTGAAGGAAATACCTGGAGAAATCACAGTGGGATGAATTTTTGCCTTAAGAGAAATGAGAGTTGGCTGTAATTGATAATACAGCTTTATCCTACTCTCATCTGCATTTCAGAAAATAACCCTCATCTTTACAAAACATAGGACACTTGTGAGACAGTTAACTCAAGCAGCTATGGGGAGGGAGGACATTATTGAATGGTGATTAAATAATGCAGATGGCCCTTCTGTTTCTTAAAGACGGTGGAAGAGGTCAGACTGCTCTGTCAAGGTGGCAGTCATTTATTCGGAGTCCTGTTGGATAGAGCCTATCTCCTCGAGGCTACAGAGGCTTCTAGGATATGGAGCTGTGCATGTTAGTGACTCAGCCTTGCCTTCATCAGGGCACCCACCTAACTTGGAGCAAGTGGGAGAGGACCCGAGTCATCCTCTGTGCTGTTTGGTGAGTTTTGCAGCGGAGACTTCACCATCCAGGAGAACTGTTTCTTTGTCACTTGGGATATCACCTAAAAATGAAACATTTGATATTTTAAGGTATTAAAACAAAAAAAAGTGAATTGGGGAGCATTGGCTGCAATCCCTAAAAGATACTGTTATCTGTGCATCAGGTTGACTTGAGGTCACCACAGGTCCAGGGAGCCCGGAGAGTTTAGGCATGTTCTCCTTTGGAGGCCAGCAGCCTTTCACAAACCCCGCCTCTAAAAGGGTGGTTTCACATTTGACCATGTTTTTGCATTAGCCTCAGAAACTCTTGTCTTTAGCTGATAACCTTTGAGGTATGTGAGAAGCCTAGTTGGAGCATCTGAGAAAATGATAGCTCTCACCTTCAAATTAATCAAATAGTTTGTCCTCCTAGTCCCCTTATAAATTAACAAATGGAGGACCGGGCACGGTGGTTCACGCCTGTAATCCCAACACTTTGGGAGGCCAAGGCAGGTGGATCACGAGGTCAGGAGTTCAAGACCAGCCTGACCAGTATGGTGAAACCCCATCTCTACTAAAAATAGCAAAATTAGCCAGGCATGGTGGCACACTCCTGTAGTCCCAGCTACTCGGGAGGCTGAGGCAGGAGAATCGCTTGAACCCGGGGGGCAGATGTTGCAGTGAGCTGAGATCTCGCCACCGCACTCCAGCCTAGGCGACAGAGCAAGACTCTGTCTCAAAAAAAAATAATAATGATTAATAGGAAGAGAACCCCATTTTGTGATGATTTGGGCACACTACTTGAGCTGAGGCTAGCAGTCATGTGATTTTGGCTGTCTCTGACCTGAAGCTTTTGAAGTAAGAGTTATGTCTCTTCCCTGAAACTTTGTTTACAGTGATAATTTGGTGAGTTTGAGCTTGTCTTAGAAAATAAGACTGTCCACCTGGGGAGGGGAGCTTACAGGGAACCCATGTTAACTCAGAATGCTGAAGAAAGTGCTTTTAGCCAAAAAAGTAAGATTACTACCTAGAAGGTGGAAAGAAGTCATTGCTTCTGTTCCTCCAGGAGTCAGTTGTTTAATAACTGTAGGTTTCCTTTCGTTTTTATCCCCAGTTCTTAGTACTAAAACTTATTTGACTTCTATCAGGAAGCAGACAAAAAAAGCGCCATTTAAAACCCTGGATAGAGGCTTTAAAGGACACAAAAACAGCAGCATTGTCATTTTGTTCTTCACCATTTTGATGTGCTACCCATTCTTCCACCCTCCCTTTCCTGCCCCCAAGCCTCCCAGCCAGGCCAGATGTGAAGATTATATTAATCACTGATTCAGAGAACATTAATTCTTGTCTGGATTAATTATCTACTAAATTGCTTATTATCTGTGACTACCTTGCAGAGAATATCTCAACAGTGCAACAAATTAGCTCTCCAAGACTTGAGCTTCCAGCCAGGCATTTAGATCACTCTTAAGCCTTTGTGGAATTCTGAGGAAAAAAAGCAAGATGCCTCAATGCCAATGCTGGGCCTTAAGACTCTACTCCCCTCCCTGTAGGGTGGGGCAAGTGGCTCAGCTTTGGAAAATCATTTTGCCAGTAAGATTGCCTGTGAATCCCTTTTAAGAAGTCGTCCTGATCTGAGCCTGTCTTCCTGAGCACTTTGGTGCTAAATTGAAAATGGTAAGCTAAAGCAGTGACAGATCCACATAGCCTCTTTAACCTCTTTATTGTCTTGCCAAAAAAAAAGTTTCTCAGGTTAAACCTTGGTCTTTAACCTCCCTTTGTTGTGGAGAAAGGGTGTCACTAATCAGTGGTCCAAAGGATATCTAGCTTTGGTTACTCAGTTCCTGCAGCAACACAGATACAACTTATGCCAGGGAAGGTAGAGGCTGACATGGAGACACCCAGGAGCAGGAATAGGAAGGGATAGGTCTGTTCCACATAGAACCTCCCCAGATCTGAAGTTAAGTCTTGGAGAGTTTCCAAAGTGCTGAAGTAAAAAGGAGACTTGTAGGGCCTTTGCTTAATGAACAAGAGGCTTATGTCCTCCCAAGAACATGAACGAGTTCAGAAGGGAGTAACAGGTACCTAAGCTATAGCTCACAGACCGAAACCTGCCCACTCACCCCGGCCCTGGTATTAGAGCATTTTTGCTCAGAATTTTCTAAGAGGACTCCCCCTTCAGAAATCCAATTTGCTACCAGAATTTTATTTAGCCTCTGAGAATCTCACCCTTTCACTTCCATCTGTGAATGGACATAGATGTGTTGCTCAGGGATCAGAAACATCAGAGTCCAGGGCCCAGTGGCATGGTGTTGCATTAGTAGTTAGAAAAGTGATTGGTCAGCTCTACTATAAAAGAAATAAGTATGTAGTACAGTTTTATAAATGTCAGGTCTGTTCTATTGTTTTATGATCTGAAGACTATCAAACTGGTTGATAATCAAAGAAAAGGTTGGTGGTTAGAATAAGTAAAATTTCAGTTAGAAAGATAGCTTACCAGGCCGGGCGCGGTGGCTCAAGCCTGTAATACCAGCACTTTGGGAGGCCGAGACGGGTGGATCACGAGGTCAGGAGATCGAGACCATCCTGGCTAACACGGTGAAACCCCGTCTCTACTAAAAAATACAAAAAACTAGCCGGGCGAGGTGGGGGGGCGCCTGTAGTCCCAGCTACTCGGGAGGCTGAGGCAGGAGAATGGTGTAAACCCGGGAGGCGGAGCTTGCAGTGAGCTGAGATCCGGCCACTGCACTCCAGCCAGCCTGGGCCACAGAGCGAGACTCCATCTCAAAAAAAAAAAAAAAAGAAAAAAAAGAAAGATAGCTTACCAGTTTTCCCTGTGCTTGATTAAGGAAGTTAAGAGTATTTCAGGATGTTGAGAACTGTTGTAAAATGGAATTGAAGTAAGTGTCTCTCACCTTCTTAGGTGTATCAGAGAGAGGAAGTGGAAGAACAGTAGTAGCATCTTCATACTTACTTTTGCCAGCCCAGCCTCCATTTCAAAGACTTTGTCTTCCATTCTATCCAATGACATGGTCAGGGATGGGCTGTGAGGAGGCAGTGAGGCCCCACCTTGGTTTGCTCAGCTGTGGTGTGTAGTCTCCACACAGCTTAAGGGTTTTTAAGGAGTTTTCTCGCAGGATTACCTCCACTCCACTCATCTACCATCAGCATCAGAAAGGTTAACATCCCTGGAACCATTCCACTTATAAAAGAGATGAACTAGTGTGCTTTCTCCCCTTTTCCAGGTGTGCCATCCATATGCAGTCTCCTCTTGGCCAGGTTCAACAAGTGTTTCCAGGGAACCCTGTGGCTTGAGCCTAAGTAGCCAAAATGTATTGAGTTTAAGTTTTTCCAGAGGACAAAAGTATTTCTTGTCCCTTTTCCCTCATGCTTATATGTTTTAGCTGAGGCTTAAAAGGCCAAGTTGAGTAATGTCTCTGGAACTGAGACAGAGAGCCAGGGACCCATGTTCCCAGGGACCAGTCCCCTGGGGAATCACACAGTGGCTCAGACTAGACTGCTCTGTCCCACCAGAACTCTGCTGCTGTTCATTTCCATCAGGACCACCCAGGAAAGCAAGTAAGTTAGCCTTCTCATCATTAGGTCACCTAATCTCTTGGGCTGCAGGGTGAGAGCATATGTAGATCTCCTGTTTAGACAGTGTGTTCATAATTGTAGAAAGGGATAGAAAATGGAACAACCAAGAGGCTGCGTCATTTTTGAAGAGGATGGCAAGGATGACCCCAAATGAGCTCAACAAAACTGGGAATCCAAGGAATGGTGCTTGTAGGGAAAGAGAGGTCAGTTGTGGTCCTTAAACCTCTTGGCACCTGGTGTGGGTTATGAAACAAGGAGCTGGAGTAAAATTGTCCTTACCTCCAATCCAAATGCTGTCCAGGATTTGGGAGCTACCCAACCTGTGGGTATATGGTGTTGGTTTCCATTTTTTGTTTGCGTGTTTCCAAAACAATCTTGCTTGGTACTGCATGGAAAGTTCAAGTTTTTCTTCTTGCCCGCTCAGGACCACCTGTCTGGGCTGGCCTCTTTCCTGTGTCTTCACAGCGTTCCTAAGGAAGATTTTTGCAGCGCTCTCTGGAGCTGAGGGGAGTGGAATTTGGTCCAGAGAAGGCGGAAGGAAATAGTTTTCCTGTTTCCTTTTCTCGAGGCGGATGTTCTCAGGCTTCCTTCACACCTCCTTCCCATGGGTGCAGCTGGCAGTACAGTCAGGTTGTGGAGGATGGCTGAGAAGAAAGGGGCACTGGTTCAGCCCCAGGTTTGGTCTGAGACAGGTACACAGCAGATACCATCCCACCTTCCTCTCTTAAGAACAGGCCAGCCACACATATAACCCTTTCCCTACTTTACTAATATGTCCCTTATGTGGTATCAGTAACGGAGGACAGGCAGACTTAGCCCCTGCCATCTGGAGACAATGTTGTTACTACCCGTAAAACTTGACCACCCCCATATCCCACTCCTTTTTGTAAAAACAAATGCTTAAACCCGTGAGCCTGCCATTCCTTTCTATGTGTTAATCAGTTTCCTTCCATTTGAGCTGTGTGGGAGGGAAGGGCATTGAAACTGTAGGTTGTAATCTTGTGCCAACCAATAAAAACCAGTATTTCACACACATCCCTTTTAGTGTCTGGTGTCTTCTTTCCAGAGGTTTCCCTTGAGTCCTTCATGTCAGTCTTTTGATTTCCCCCACTCGTCTGCTGGATTCTTGGGAATTGCCCTAGAGGTCAAGGGTGAGTCAGTGCTGAGGAGAGGGCCTGTCCCCCTTAGCCAGGGAGGCTTTCTAGGGGGCGCAAAGGAGCTGGAAGGGGAAAGAGGTGAGCCACACCCAGAATAAGGAAACATCGCAAGAAGTTGCTTCCTCTGTGTGGGGTGGAATCAGAAAGGGTGGAGCCATTTTTGCAGTTGTGTAGTGGTAGGGCTTGCAGGCGGAGAGCAGCATTGAGTGAGCTCTGTCCCCTGGTCCCAAAATGGAAGGAACAGTTTGAGCTGTAATGGAAAATAAAGTCTGATGAGATCGAATTACAGAAAACCACAAAAGCCAGTCCAGAGAGTTTGGTTTTATGCACGGGCGTGTTCCTGAACAGGGCAGTCATGTGGTATCATCCATGTCTGAGGAGGAGCCAGCAGGAGAGTTTGGAGTGGAGCAGTCTGGAAGCCGTTGTGATACCATGCATGAGGCTCTGCAGACTCAAGGAGTGCACTGGAAATGCAGTAGGGGGATATAGAAACAAGAATGAACAGCATATCACAGAGAAACACCCATCCACCAAGACAAGCTGGCTTCTCTAGGATGGGACTCTGTTGGCATCACCACTGGTCAAGTATTTTAAGCCAAGAAACCTGATGGGATCAGTGGAAGAGAGTCACTTCCAGGAACAAGACTCACACAAGTCTAACTCATAAGAGACTAATGTATGTGCCTAGATGCTAATCGGTTCATTTATATGATGGTAAACATCAAAGTTACCTGGTTTGTGTACTGGCTGGCGGTATGGGAGGCCAGAACTAGGCAGAAAGTGGGTTACTGAGCAATAATAATAACCTGTTGACCATTCTACCACAGGACGAATTCCCTTTCAGTTGGTCAGAGGACTCTCCCCCTAAAATTCTGGTTCTGCAGGCTTCCTTTGTCCATTCCATGATGATCACCCTTCATTCCTCCATCAAAGGATTCTTCCTTTTGCCAGATTCAGTGTGTATGATGAGGCTATGAGCTCATACATGCTGATACAGGTGATGTACGCAGGAAACCACCAACTGGCCACCTCTAATTGGGATTTGAGTGTTCTGGAAACTCCCCACTCGCCCATGTCAGATCTTTATGGACCATTCTAAAGCTGATCCATCATCACATTTACTACATGATTGTTTCATTTGCAGAGGGTAAATGGCAAAGTTCAGGATTACCTTTCTGCAGCCTAGTCTTCCAATGGCCTGCAGGACTTGTGGCTAGAGAGAAAGAACTCTAAAGAGATGCCCCAAAACTTCGGACGTGGGTGGAGAGAGAAGATCAGCCCTAAGGACACCATTGCAGCTCCTGTCATTGTGGGGACCAGCATTGCACTTCCTCCATCCTTTGTTGACATGCCGGGTGGTAGCACTGACCGTCTAGGCCAGTTTGAGTTGGTAGAATAACTGCTCATCCCCAGGCAGGGTGGCTTCCATCTCTGGACACCTGATAACTATTCCAAGAAAGCCTGGTGTTACAAGCCATGGCTTTGCTTGCTTTCTGGTTTCCAACAGATTGAGGCTGTGAAGGATTTATTTTATGTCCTTGATCTTGTGACACCAAGCTAACATCTCAACATCTGAGGATGTAGCCATGAGGTTCCATGTTCTATGTTCTGAATACCAGCAATGTGCTAAACCTAGGACACACAGTCCTCACAGAGGCACCTGCTTGGGTGACAGATGGCATGAAATGGGAGAGCTGACAACCTGGGAAAAGTAAGCCTCGGTGGGGGGGGTGAAGTAGAAAGGACCAATATCAGAGCGAGCTCAGGTGGGAGGACCATGGAAGGATGAGATGGAGATAAGAAATTGAGAAAAGGGAAGGAGGACAGTCATTCATCTGAAGGCTGCCTGCTGTAATAGAAGATACAAATGTTGGGAATTAGCCCAGGATGCAGGTCTCTGCTCCTCTGCTGACAAGCTCTTTGATCCCTGCTCCCTCCTGTTCAGTGGGGGAGAAGTCTACTTCGCAGGATTATTGTGTTAAGTAAGTGAAGGAGTGTGTGTGACACCAAAGTCAGGGTGTGATTATCAAATGGTGGCACCTCTTTGGAAATGCCAAGGCCTGTGCTGAGTTCACTAAATAAGACACAAAGTCACAACAGACGCAAGTAATCACAATGCAAAGCGATACATGCAATACAAGAAGCCCGAGGGAGTGCCTAACTCCTCAAAGGAGGCATCGTCTGAGAGGATCCATGAGGGATGCGTGGGATCCCAGCGTGAAGGGACAGCATGTTCGAGGGCAGAGCACTGTGTTCAGGGAACATGATAGGGATAGCGGGCAGGGAGGAGGGAGAGGCAGGCGGTGCCATGGGAAAGGTTAGCTGGGGTCAGGTGGCTTAGCAGGCTGTGTTTGAACTTTACTCTGCATGCCTGGGAAGCCAACAATGTTTTTAACAGAACAGTGACTGCATCAGGTTGGGCATTTGGGGAAGATGATACTATCTACTCAGTGTTTCTTGTGTTCCTGGCCAGGTGGTGGTCACTGTTTTACACTTAAGTCTTTGCAGTCCTGTGAGGCATAGGTCATGGTAAAGGAAATGGAGGCTTAGGGAAGCTAACTGTTTTCTAAAAGACCTAGACAAACTTGTCTAAAAACCACAGGGTAAAAGCACCAAGGATGTCTGAGACAATTTGGAGAAACTGCCAGGGAAAACACAGGACTACAATGGAAGTCCTATGTTCAATCAGTATCAAGACTTAATATAAAGGTACAGTAACTAAATGTGATAAATGGAATAGCTGGATAGAAACAGAAGTCAATTAGACAATAAAAGTGAGCAGGGGACCAAAAAACAGACCTGTGCATACATGGGAATATGGTAGGAGCCAGAGGAACCATGCACCTGAGTGGGGAAAGGAAGAGATCTTTAGCAAGTAGTGTTGGGACTATCAATTAACCAAACAGGAAAAACTGATATAGCAACCAGGCACAGTGGCTCACACCTGTAATCCCAGTGCTTTGGGAGGCAGAGGCAGGAGGATTGCTTGGGCCCAGAAGCGGGAGGCCACAGTGAGCTATGATTGCGCTAGTGCACTCCAGCCTAGGAACAGAGGGAGACCTGACTCCAAAAAAAAAAAAAAAAGGCACAGTGGCTCACGCCTGTAATCCTAGCACTTTGGGAGGCCAGATCACCTGGGGTCAGGAATTAAAGACCAGCCCCGCCAACATGGTTAAACCCCATCTCTACGAAAAATACAAAAATTAGCCGGGCATGGCGGTGGGTGCCTGTAATTCCAGCTACTCGTGAGACTGAGGCAGGAGAATCGCTTCAACCTAGAAGGTGGAGGTTGCAGTGAGCCGAGATCACACCACTGCACTCTAACCTGGGCGACAGAGCAAGACTCCGTCAAAAAAAAAAAAAAAAAATCCCTACCTCACACACCATATGAAAATAAATTCACGAATATGAAAAAAGACTCATAAAAACGTTTAGAAGAAAATGTGGAAGTTAAGTAACATATCCAAGGTAATAGAAGAACTGCAGCTCAACATGGGGGTCTAGCGCGCCAGAACTTGCCCACTTGGCAGTTCTTTCTTCATCACTTCAGACTGTAAGAAGGACCAGGGCAAGGAGAAACTGAAGGTGGGGAGGGGTGAATGAGGGCTGGATGTGCACCTGGTCCCTACACACCTCACAGGAAGGGTTGCAAGGGAGGCAGAGGGAGGGACTTCCTCATGACATCACCATCACTCAATAAACAGGCACTGGTGATGGGCCTAGATGCTGACAGGTGTCTTGTGTGTGAGAGAGAGAGACCATCAGGTACTCCACAAACATCTATTGAGGGCAGATGGGTGGTCATTATGCTTAGGCAGGTGTGAAGAGGATGCAGATAAAGCAATAGCAGTGAATCCTTGCATGATAGAGCAGGAAGGATTTTAGGGATCATCTAGTCTAATCCTCTGTTTCACAGATTTAGAAATAGACACAATGAGAAGGGATTTCACCAGTATTCTAATTTGGAACTCTAAGTGGAAAATACAGATCATTGGCAATGCTGTAAATAGCTGTTCTGTTTCTATTGACATGATAATCTTTTTTTTTTAAATGGTTATCCTGGCTGGGCATGGTGGCTCACACCTGTAATCCCAGCACTTCAGGAGGCCAAGTCAGGTGGATCATTTGAGCTTAGGAGTTTGAGACCAGCTTGGCCAACATGGCAAAATCCCATCTCTACTAAAAATACAAAAAAATCAGCAGGGTGTGGTGGTGCATGCCTGTGATCTCAGCTACTCGGGAGGCTGAGATACGAGAATTGCTTGAACCCAGGAGGCGGAGGTTGCAGTGAGCCAAGCTCGCACGACTGCACTCCAGCCTGGAAGCCAGAGTGAGACTGTCTCCAAAAACAGGGTTATCCCACTCTGGCCACCAAACTCTATCAGCCAGTGCCACATCAAGACCCATGCCCGTGACTTCATCACTCATTCACCATTAATTACTCCATCTTTCTTGTCCCCATGTCCTTCCAGTGCAGTCTCCCTCAGAATTCCAGACCTGAATTAATCCATCTTTTTTTTTTTTCTGAGATGAAGTCTTGCTCTATCACCAGGCTGGGGGGTAGTGGCGCAATCTTGGCTCACTGCATCTCCACCTCCTGGGTTCAAGCAGTTCTCCTGCCTCAGCCTCCTGAGTAGCTGGGACTACAGGCGCATGCCACCACAGCCAGCTAATTTTTGTATTTTTAGTGGAGACGGGCTTTCACCATGTTGGTCAGGATGGTTTCGATCTCGTGACCTGGTGATCTGCCCGCCTCGGCCTCCCAAAGTGCTGGGATAATCCATCCATTTTCATCCCCTCCTATGTGAGAGCTGAGCCTGCCCAGAGAAAACCATATATTACCATGGGGTCACTATGGGTTCATGTCTCCCTCCACTCAACCTCCAGTGCTTCCCGTCAATAGCCAGTGACTATCACATTGACAAGTCCAAAGGTCACTTATCAGTTCTCATCTGACCACTGGCCCCCAAATCCTGTGGTGTCCGTGGCAATATTTCTTGTTCTCTTCCTACCCATAGCTTTCAGGGTAAGGTTCCACCTCCTTAGATTAGTACCCAATACCTTTGGTGAGCTGGCCCCTGCCCACCTCACCAGACTAATTTCTTGCCACTGTCTGTCTCATCCTTGTTTTCCCCTGGCCTCACAGAACTTCTTACAGTTCTCCAAATGCATGCTACACCATCACACTGTTTCACAATTCACATGTTCTGTACCCTCCTTTGGGAAAGATCTCTGACATACTTCTCCCTACGCTGGACTGTGTGTCTGCTTGGACATGCTCCTGTTCCGAAGGTGCCTTCTGAAGGAAGGAAAGATATTTCTCCATTGTGGTATCCAGCTAAGTGGTGCAGAGCAGGTACCCTGGAAATGAAATATGGGTTGGAACAAGCAAAGAGCCAAATGACATTTTGGGGATGTCCGCCACACAAGAAATGTGTGCCAGTGTCACCTGGTCCCCTCAACCCCCTCCCTCCACATACCCCTTCACTTCCCCCAAACTCTGGAAGCAAATGCAAGGTCCTCTGGGACCCAGTGCCAGAGACGTTTGGAGCAGGTGGAGGAGGTGGGGAGAGCCAGGTAAAGAGGCTCTTCCCTTTGGGGCAAGGGTGACATTCAAATAGTGTGGCACCCACTGACCAGTCAGAACAAACACGCGATGGAGGCTTCTCCTCTGAGGCCCCTTCCCCAGGTTTCTCTTCCTGCCTTGAGTCTGGAGGGCAAGGGAGTAGGAGGAGGAGGTACTTTTCTAGGATAAGGAAACCCTCAGTTCTTGCTGCTCCTCTTAGCTCAGCAGCCTGTGAACTCTCCCAGACTTGGGGCAAGAGCTAATGGGAGGCTGGTCACTTCCTGCCAGGCTTGTGCCCAGGCAGAGGAAGCCAAGTTTGGGTGAGCCTGGAAAGGAGGAGAAGAAGAGGGGAAGTTATGGGGGCTTGCAGTTTATGGGGTGGAGTTGAGGAAAATTTGTTTTGCTTGGGGCAAACTCCATCTGAGGAAGTTGAGTGGACCAATTATAATAGCTAATATTATTTTTCTAATGTTTTTCAACTTATAAAACACTCTCCCATCAGTTCAGACCATTCCTTGAACACCTACTACCTGCACAGGCCCAGGACCCAGACCTTCACATCTACCTTGAGGGGCAGGTACTTCCATCCCCGCCTCGCTGCAGAGGCAGCTGAAGCAGGGAACTGGAGGACAGGAGGGAAATCAGCTGAATGTGGAGCAGGTTGGGAAGGTGAAGGAAAGCTGGGGACGGAGAACAAATACCTTGCAAGTCAGGCCTCTGGTGTTGTCAGGGGCTGGTCAGTGAGGGGTTCCCTCCATTAAATCTTCAGGACTCACTTGTCCCTTGGGGGTATGCAGGCCCTGCATAGGCACCTCATCCTCCCTCCCCCTAGCCTGTGCCCTGCGCAGCCCCACTGACCCCTTACCTCAGAGTGGGGTGGGAGCCCGAGGCCGACCTGGCCCCAGCTCCAGCCTCCCACAGGAGACCAACAGGCTTCTTACTGGCTGAGATGGTGGGAAAACCGCTCGAGCGAAGGCAGGAAAGTGGGAAAACACAGGGGCTGCACAAGGAACACCAAGTGATTTCACGAAGAAGTGAGTCAGTGTAGGGAAAAGCCTGGAAGGAGGCACCCCGGGGTCAGGACACGCTGGGCTGGCCTGGCAAGGCTGGGCCTGTGCAACAAAATGGCAGGCAGGAAGAGTCCGTGGGCAGCC
>NW_012115599.1:13225716-13226928 GCF_000951035.1 Colobus angolensis palliatus
GGCTAACGCCTGTAATCCTAGCTACTTGGGAGGCTGAGGCAGGAGAATCGCTTGAACCCAGGAGGCGGAGGTTGCAGTGAGCCAAGATTATATGACTGCACTCCAGCCTGGGGACAGAGCGACAGAGTGAGACTCCGTCTCAAAAAAAAAAAAAAAAGTTTTGAGCTATAGAGCTATAATTAACATACAATAAGCTGCACATATTTAAAATGCATAATTTGAAAGGTCATGACATGTTTGCCTATGAAACTATCACTGCAACCAAGATAATGTACATATCCATCACTGCCAAAAGTTTCTTTGTGCCCCTTTGTGCCCTCTCCCCTGGCCCTTGGCCCCCTAACCCCAGGCAAACACTAATCTGCTTTCTGTCACATTACATGAGTTTGCAAGTTCTAGAGTTTTCTATAAATGGAATCATACATAATAAATGTTGTATATGTTGTGAGGTATAGAGCCAAATTGATTTTTTTCCATGAAGATATCCAATTATTCAACACCATTTGCTGAAATCCTCTTATTCCTAGTTTGCTGATTTTTCAATCATAAAAGGGTGTTGGATTGTCAAATGCATTTTTTTGCATCCATTGAGATGATCATGGCTGGCACAGTGACCCACGCATGTAATCCCAACACTTTGGGAGGCCAAGGCTGGAGGATTGCTTGAGCCCAAGTTCAAGATCAGCCTGAGCAATATAGTGAGACCCCCCCATCTCCACAAAACATTTTTTAAAAAAGTTAGCTGGGCATGGTGGTGTGCACTTGTAGTCTCAGCTACTTAGCAGGCTGAGGCGGGAGGATCACTTGAGCCCAGGAAGCTGATGCTGCAGTGAGCCATGATCATGCTACATCATCCCACTGCACTCCAGCCTGGGCGACAGAGCGAGATTTTGTCTCAAACATAAATAATATAATATTTTTATTAAAAAAGAGAGAGATGATCATGTGGGCAGTCTTGTTTCCCACCGTCACACTGCCTGTGCTCACCCTTGCCAGGTTGGCATGGAGTACCCTGACCCCACTACTCACTACCCTTGGAGCTTCCAGTCACTTAGTACCTTAATCTCAGTGTCCCTAGCTTCAAAATGGAGCTAATGACAGCTACCTCATAAAGATTATTAGTAGACCGAAAGAAATAACATACACGAGATATGTTATTATCTCACTGTCCTATTAATATGGTGTATGACATTGATTTTCTGGTGAACTACC
>NW_012115599.1:13227308-13228538 GCF_000951035.1 Colobus angolensis palliatus
CGGGTTCACGCCATTCTCCTGCCTCAGCCTCCCCAGTAGCTGGGACGACAGGCGCCTGCCACCTCGCCCGGCTAGTTTTTTGTATTTTTAGTAGAGATGGGGTTTCACTGGGTTAGCCAGGAGGGACTTGATCTCCTGACCTCGTGATCCACCTGTCTTGGCCTCCCAAAGTGCTGGGATTACAGGCTTGAGCCACCGCGCCCATCCATTTTTTTGTATTTTCTGTAGAGATGGGGTCTCACCATGTTGCCCAGGCTGGTCTTAAACTCCTGGGCTCAAGTGATCCTCCCCTCTCAGCCTGGCAAAGTGCTGGGATTACAAGCATGAGGCACCACATCCAGCCTCAAGCAACTGTCTTGGCTCAATGTCCCAAGTGGCTAGGACTGCAGGCATGGGCCACTACGCGTGGCTAAAAAATTTTTTATTTGATTGGTTGATTGATTGGTTGGTTGATTGCAGACAGTGTCTCGCTCTGTCGCCCAGGCTGGAGTACACTGGCACAATCATAGCTCACTGAAGCCTCGAACTTCTGGGCTCGAGGGATTCTGCTGCCTCAGGCTCCTGAGTAGCTACGACTATAGGTGCTTGTTGAGGATTTTTGTATCTATATTCATGAGGAATATTGGTCTATAGTTTTCTTGTGGACTCTTTCTCTGGCTTTGGTATCAAGGTAATGCTGGCCTAATAGAATGTGTTAGGAAGTGGATCCTCTTCAATTTTTGCAAGAGGTTGTGTAGGGTTGGTATCCATTCTTTTTTTTCTTTTCTTTTCTCTTCTTGAGGAGTCTTACTCTGTCGCCCAGACTGGAGTGCAGTGGCACAATCTCTGCCTCCCTGGTTCAAGCGATTCTCCCACCTCAGCCTCTCAAGTAGCTGGGATTACAGGCGCGAGCCACCACGCCAAGCTAATTTTTGTACTTTTAGTAGAGTCAGGGTTTCACCATGTTGGTTAGCCAGGCTGGTCTTGAACTCCTGACCTCAGGTGATCCAGCTGCCTTCGGCTTCTAAAGTGCTGGGATTACAGGCATGAGTCATCGTGCCCAGCTGTTGGGAGATTTTTAAGTACTGATTCTATCTTTTATTATAGGTCTGTTGAGATTTTTTATTTCTTCTTTAGTCAGTTTAGATAATTTGTGTGTTTCTAGGAATTTTTCCATGTCATCCAGATTATCTTATTTGTTGGCATGCAATTGTTCATAGTATTTGCTTATAATCCTCTTAATTTCCGTAA
>NW_012115599.1:13228982-13230304 GCF_000951035.1 Colobus angolensis palliatus
AGGATGGTCTCGATCTCCTGACCTCGTGATCCGCCCGTCTCGGCCTCCCAAAGTGCTGGGATTACAGGCTTGAGCCACCGTGCCCGGCCTCTGCATTTATTTCTGATTTTAGGTATTTGCATCTTCTCTCTTTTTCTTAGTCTAAAGTTTTACTTTTTCTTTGGTCTTTTCAAAGGACCAACTTTGGTTTTACTAATTCTTTTTTTTTTTTTTTGAGAGAGAGTCTCCCTCTGTCGCCCAGGCTGGAGTGCAGTGGTACGATCTCGGCTCACTGCAACCTCCGCCTCCCGGGTTCAAGCAGTTCTCCTGTCTCAGTCTCCCGAGTAGCAGGGACTACAGGCACATGCCACCACACACAGCTAACTTTTTTGTATTTTTAGTAGAGACAGGGTTTCACCGTATTGGTCAGGCTGGTCTTGAACTGCTGACCTCAGATGATCTACCCACCTGGGCCTCCCAAAGTGCTGGAATTACTGGCGTGAGCCACCAAGCCCGGCCAATTCTACTTTTTAAAATTCTCTACATCATTTATCTGTTATCTAATATTTATTGTTTCCATCCTTCTGCTGGGTTTAGGTTTTGTTTGCTCTTCTTTTTCTAGTTCCTTAAGGTGTAAAGCTAGGTTGTTGATTTGAGATCTTCCGGCGTTCACAGCTATAAGTTTTCCTCTGAGTACTGCCTTTACTACATCCCATCAGTTCTGGTATGTTTTCACTGGTCTGAAAATATCTTATATTTCCCTAGTGGTTTCTTCTTTGACTTGCTAGTTTAAGAGTGTGTGGTTTACTTTCCACATATTTGCAAATTTTCCAGTTTTCTTTCCACATGTGATGTCTAGCTTCATTCCACTGTGGTCTGAGAAAGTACTTTGTGTGAGTTCAGTCCTTTGAAATTAATTGAGAATTCTTCCATGGGCTAACACCGATGTTAGTAAGGGATGTTGACCTGTGGTTTTCTTTTGCACTTTCGTCTGCTTTTGATATCAGAGAAAAACTGAGTCAGAATGAGTTAGAAAATATTCTCTCCTCTCAATTTTTTGGAAGAGTTTAGGAGAGATTGGTATTAATTCTCCTTTAGATGTTTGGTTACAAAAAAAAAAAAAATTCACCAGTGAAGTCATCTAATTCTGGGCTTTTCTTTGTTGGAAGGTTTTTAAGTTTATTAAGATCTGTTTTGTGGCCTAACATATCATCTATCTGGGAGTGTGTTCCATGTGCACTTGAGGATACTGTATAGTCTGCTGTTGCTGGTGGAGGGCTCTGTGTATGTCTGTTAGGTCTAGTTGGTTTATACTGGTTTTCTTTTCTTTTCTTTTTTTTTTT
>NW_012115599.1:13230775-13231255 GCF_000951035.1 Colobus angolensis palliatus
AATCCCAGCACTTTGGGAGGCCAAGGTGGGCCGATCATGAGGTCAGGAGATCGAGACCATCCTGGCTAACATGGTGAAACCCCGTCTCTACTAAAAAACACAAAAAGTTAGCTGGGTGTGGTGGCGGGTGCCTGTAATCCCAGCTACTTGGGAGGCTGAGGCAGGAGAATGGTGTGAACTCGGGAAGGGGAGCTTGTGATGAGCCAAGATCATGCCACTGCACTCCAGCCCAGGCAACAGAGCGAGACTCTGTCTCAAAAAAAAAAAAAAAGAAGCAAAGAGTATGTTGGTGGTTACCAGAGGCTGGGGGTAGGGGAAATGGAGAGATGTTGGTCAAATGGTATAAAGTTGCAGTTAGACAGGAGGAATAAATGATAAGTATTTAAGGAGATGGATATGTTAATTAGCTTGATTCAATAATTCCACACTATATACATATATCATAATATCACTGTGTACCCCTTAAAGATGTAAAATTAT
>NW_012115599.1:13232072-13232633 GCF_000951035.1 Colobus angolensis palliatus
ATTTTTGTATTTTTAGTAGAGATGGGGTTTCACCATGTTAGCCAGGATGGTCTCGATCTCCTGACCTTGTGATCCTCCCTCCTCGGCCTCCCAAAGTGCTGGGATTACAGGCATGAGCCACTGAGCCCGGCCAAAAAATTTTTTTTTAATTAGCCAAGCATGGTGGCACACACC
Source organism: Colobus angolensis palliatus (assembly GCF_000951035.1). Taxonomy (NCBI): domain Eukaryota; kingdom Metazoa; phylum Chordata; class Mammalia; order Primates; family Cercopithecidae; genus Colobus; species Colobus angolensis. The sequence goes on from NW_012115599.1 coordinate 13,232,247, forward strand.
TGTAATCCCAGCTACTCAGGAAGCGAAGATGGGAGGATCACTTGAGCCAAGGTGGCAAAGGCTGCAGTGAGCCAAGACAGCACCACTGCATTCCAGCCTGAGTGACAGAGTGAGACCCTGTCTCAAAAAATTATAATCTGGGCTGGGCGCGGTGGCTCAAGCCTGTAATCCCAGCACTTTGGGAGGCCGAGACGGGCGGATCACGAGGTCAGGAGTTCAAGATCAGCCTGACCAACACGGTGAAACCCTGTCTCTACTAAAAATACAAAAAGTTAGCTGGGTGTGGTAGCACGTACCTGTAATCCCAGCTACTTGAGAGGCTGAGGCAGGAGAATAGCTTGAACCCGGGAGGCAGAGATTATAGTGAGCCAAGACCTTGCCATTGCA
>NW_012115599.1:13238083-13240824 GCF_000951035.1 Colobus angolensis palliatus
TATATATATATATACACACACACATATATGTATACATGTATATATGTGTGTGTATATATATATATATAATATAAAATTTACCATTTTTACCTTTTTTTTTGAGGTGAAGTTTTGCTCTTTTGCCCAGGCTGGAGTGAAGTAGTATGATCTCAACTCACTGCAACCTCCACCCACTGGGTTCCAGCGATTCTCCTGCCTCAGTCTCCCGAGTAGCTGGGATCACAGGTGTGCCTGCCACCACACCCGGCTAATTTTTTGTGTTTTTAGTAAAGACAGGGTTTCACCATGTTGGCCAGGCTGGTCTCAAACTCCTGACCTCAGGTGATCCACCCGCTTCCGCCTTCCAAAGTGCTGGGATTATAGGCATGAGCCACTGCACCTGGCCCATTTTAACCATTTTTAAGTGTGGAATTCAGTGTCATTAAGTACATTCACTGTCTTTTAATTGGTTAATTTAATCTATTTACATTGAAAGTGATTACTGATCTCAAAGGACTTACTTCTGCCATGTGTTGTGTTCTATTGTCTTACCTCCCTTGCTTTTCTTTTTTTTTTTTTAAAGAAAGGGTCTTGGCCAGACATGGTGGAGCACATCTGTAATCCCAGCACTTTGAGAGTCCAAGGTGGGAAGATCACTTGAGGCCAGGAGTTCAAGACCAGCCTGGGCAACAAAGCAAGACCCTGCCTCAAGAAAGAGAGAGAGTCTTACTGTGTCACCCAGGCTGGAGTGCAGTGGTGAGATAATGGCTCACTGCAGCCTTGAACTCTTGGGCTCAAGTGATTCTCCTGCCTTAGCCTCTTGGGTAGCTGGGACTACAGATTCATAACACCACATCTGGCTAATTTTTTTTTTTTTAAAGACAGGGTCTCACTATGTTAACCAGGCTAGTCTTGTACTCCTAGCCTCAATCATCTCCCACCTTGGCCTCCCGAAGCATTGGAATTACAGGCATAATAAGCCACTGCACCCATCCTGTCCTATCTTTTTTGTTCCTCAATTTCTTCATTACTGCCTTCTTTTGTGTTTGGTCAATGTATTTTTCTACTATACCATTTATATTTCCTTTTCTATATATTTCTTAGTTGTTTTCTTTTCTTTTCTTTTAAATTTATTTTTGTAGAGACAGGGTTTCACCATGTTGCCCAGGCTAGTCTTGAACTCCTGGGCTCAAGTGATCCACCTGCCTCAGCCTCCCAAAGTACTGGGATTACAATCATGAGCCATTGAGACGGAGTCTCGCTCTGCCGCCCAGGTTAGAGTGCATGCAGTGGCTGGGTCCCAGCTCACTGCAAGCTCTGCCTCCTGGGTTTATGCCATTCTCCTGCCTCAGCTTCCTGAGTAGCTGGGACTACAGGCGCCCGCCACGTCGCCCGGCTAGTTTTCTGTATTTTTTAGGAGAGACGGGGTTTCACCGTGTTAGTCAGGATGGTCTCCTGACCTCGTGATCCGCTGGTCTCGGCCTCCCAAAGTGCTGGGATTACAGGCCTGAGCCACCACGCCCGGCCGACCTGGCCCTATTTCTTAGTTGTTTTCTTAATGGTTACTATGGGGATTACAGCTAACTTACCAATATAAATAGCCTATTTGTCATAAACAACTATGGAGGCCAGAAACCAATGGGCTGGTATTTTAAAGTACTAACAGAAAAAAATTTTCAACCAGGAATTCTAGGCAAGGCATGGTATCTCATGCCTATAATCCTAGCACTTTGAGAGGCTGAGGCAGGAGGAATGCTTGAGCCCAGGAGTTCAAAACCAGCCTAGGCAACACAGTCAGACCACATCTCTACAAAAAAACAAAATTAGCTAAGTGTGCTGATGTGCGCCTGTAGTCCCAGCTACTCTGGAGGCTGTGGTGGGAAGGCTCATTTCTACAAAAAAATAAAATTAGCGAAATGTGGCGGTGTGTGCCTGTAGTCCCAGCTACTCCAGAGGCCACGGTGAGAAGACTGCATGACCCCAGGAGTTCAAAGTTATAGTGAGCTATGATTGCATCACTGAGCTCCAGCCTGGGTGACAGAGTGAGACCTTGTCTCTAAAAAAATAGAATTCTATATCCAGCAAGACAATCCTTTAACCTGAAGTAGAAATTAAGACATTCCTGGAAAACCAAAAACTAAGGGAATTTGTTTCTGGTGAAGAAATGCTAAAGGAAGTCCTTCAGACTAAAACAAAAGGACACTAGACAATAACTCAAATCTATACAAAGAAATAAAGATCATTGGTGAAGGTAACTACATAGGTAAATATAAAAGCTAGTATTAGTGTATATTTCGTATATAATTCCTTTTTTTGTTTCCTGTATGATTTAAAAGATAAATGCATAAAACAATTATTATTTTTTTTTTTTTGAGGCGGAGTCTCGCTCTGTCGCCCAGGCTGGAGTGTGGTGGCTCGATCTCGGCTCACTGCAAGCTCCGCCACCCGGGTTCACACCATTCTCCTGCCTCAGCCTCTCAAGTAGCTTGGACTACAGGCACCCACTGCCACATCTGGCTCATTTTTTGCAGTTTTTAGTAGAGATGGGGTTTCACCATGTTAGCCAGGATGATCTCGATCTCTTGACCTTGTGATCCGCCCATGTCGGCCTCCCAAAGTGCTGCGATTACCCGCGTGAGCCACTGCACCCAGCCCAACATTATTATAAATCTGTGTTAATATGTTCACAATATATGAAGATAAATTTTTTGTTTGTTTGGTTTTGGTTTTTTTTTTCTTTTTTTGAGACAGGGTCTCAATCT
>NW_012115599.1:13245949-13248270 GCF_000951035.1 Colobus angolensis palliatus
GGCTAATTTTGTATTTTTAGTAGAGATGGGGTTTCTCCATGTTGGTCAGACTGGTCTCGAATTCCCGACCTCTGGTGATCTGCCTGCCTCAGCCTCCCAAAGGGCTGGGATTACAGGCATGAGCCACCGTGCCTGGCTGTTAATGTGCATTATTAAAGCTGAGGTGGTATCAGTTCAAACTGATTATGATTATTCTAAGTTTATCTATATTTTTCTTCTTTTATTTTTTAGACATGAGGTCTTGCTATATTGCCCAGGCTGGACTTGAAACTATTTCTTTTTAAGTACACTTTAGCAATTGGTGTCTTTCCATGTATTCTCCACTTAGCCTAAATTGCCAAATGTATTGGCATAAAGTTGTTCCTAATATTCCCTAATTATTCTTTTATTATTATCTGTGAAGTCTGTAGTGAAGTTACCTATCTCTCTCTCTCTCTTTTTTTTTTTTTTTTGAGACACTCTATCAGCCAGGCTGGAGTGCAATGACGCAATCTCAGCTCATTGCAACCTCCGCCTCCCAGGTTCAAGCAATTCTCCCACCTCAGCCTCCTGATTAGCTGGGACTACAGGTGTGTGCCACCACGCCTGGCTAATTTTTGTATTTTTTTAGTAGAGACGGGGTTTCGCCATGTTGGCCAGGCTGGTCTCAAACTCCTGACCTCAGGTGATTCACCCACATTGCCTCCCAAAGTGCTGGGATTAGAGGTGTGAGCCACCATGCCCGGCCCTCATTTTTGATATTAATGATTTGTGTTTTTTTTCCTCATCAATCTGGCTAGAGGTTTATACATTTTGTTGATCTCAAGAAGCAGCTTTTGATTTCATTGATTTTCTGTATTTTTTTATTTTCTAATTTTTTTTTTATTTCTGCAGGTTTTTTTGGTATTTCTTTTCCTCTGCTTACTTTATTTTTAGGTGGTAGCTAAAGTCATTGACATGAGACCTTTCTTTTTTCTGTAATAGAGGCATTTAGTGCTATAAGTGTCTCTTCATGCAATATCATGCAATATCGCAAATTGCGATATGTTGTTTTCATTTGCATTCAGTTCAAAATAAATTCTAATTATTCTGTGATCCAGAGGTGTGTTAATTCAGTTTCCAAGTATTTGGGGATCTTCCAAGAATCTTCTTCTTTTTCTTTTTTTTTTTTTGAAATGGAGGCTCACTCTGTTGCCCAGGCTGGAGCGCCGTGGCGCGATCTCGGCTCACTGCAAGCCCCGCCTCCCGGGTTCCCGCCATTCTCCTGCCTCAGCCTCCCAAGTAGCTGAGACTACATGCACCCGCCACCGTGCCCGGCTAATTTTTTTGTTGTATTTTCAGTAGAGATGGGGTTTCACTGTGTTAGCCAGGATGGTCTCAATCTCCTGATCTCGGATCCGCCTGCCTTGGCCTCCCAAAGTGCTGGGATTATAGGCATGAGCCACTGCGCCCAGCCCCAAGAATATTTATGTTATTCATTCCTAATGCAATTTCATTGTGATCAAATAACATACTTTGTGTTTTTTTGTTGTTTGTTTTTTTGAGATGGAGTTGAGCTCTTGTTGCCCAAGCTAGAGTGCAATGACACGGTCTTGACCCACTGCAACCTCTGCCTCTTGGGTTTAAGAGATTCTCCTGCCTCAGCCTCCTGAGTAACTGAGATTACAGGCACGCGCCAACATGCCCAGCTACTTTTTGTATTTTAGTAGAGACAGGGTTCACCCACCTCAGCCTCCCAAAGTGCTGGGATTACAGGTGTGAGCAACCACACTCACTCCATACTTTGTATTACTTCAATATTTTTTAATCTTTGGAGACTTGTTTTATGGACCAATATATTATCTATCTTGATAAATGTTCTCTGTGCACCTATTATTAGGTGGAGTGTTTTATAAATGTCAGTCAGGTCAAGTTGATTGATTGACAGTGTTGTTCAAGTCTGCATGTCCTGGCTGATTATACTCTCTACTTGTTTTATCAGTTACTGAGAGGAGTATTTAAATATCTGACTAGAATTGTGATTTTTTTTTCCTTGCAGTTCTTCTTTTTAAAAAATATTTAATTTATTTATTTAGAGACATGGTCTTGCTGTGTTGCTCAGGCTGGAGTGTAGTGGGTATTCGCAGACACTATCATAGTGTCCTGCAATCTTCAACTCCTGGGCTCAAGCAATCCTCATGCCTCAGCCTCCAAGTAGCAGAGACTACAGGTGTGCCACCACACCTGGTCATTTCTTGCAGTTCTATCAGTTTTCATGGCATATATATATATATATATATATACACATACATATATATATATATATATATATACACACACACACACACATATATATATAATTT
>NW_012115599.1:13253030-13257047 GCF_000951035.1 Colobus angolensis palliatus
TTGTCTCACTGTGGCCCAGGCTGGAGTGCAGTGGCGCAATTTCGGCTCACTGCAAGCTCCGCCTCCCAGGTTCACACCATTCTCCTGCCTCAGCCTCCTGTGTAGCTGAGACTACAGGTGCCTACCACCACACGTGGTTAATTTTTTTGTATTTTTAGTAGAAACAGGGTTTCACTGTGTTAGCCAGGATGGTCTCGATCTCCTGACCTCGTGATCCGCCTGCCTCAGCCTCCCAAAGTGCTGGGTTTACAGGTGTGAGCCACCGCACCTGGCCCCCGTTTACTTTTAATGTAATGGTTGATATAGTTATGTTTCATTTTATCATTCTGCTTTTTTTTTTTTTTTTGAGATGGAGTCTTGCTCTGTTGCCAAAGCTGAAGGGCAGTGGCATGATATCGGCTCACTGCAACCTCCACCTCCCGCGTTCAAGTGATTCTCCTTCCTCAGCCTCCCAAGTAGCTGGGATTACAGGCACCCGCCACCATGCCTGGCTAATGTTTGTATTTTTAGTAGAGATGGGGTTTCTCCATGTTGGCCAGGCTGGTCTTAAACTGTTGACCTCAGGTGATCCACCCGCCTTGGCCTCCCAAAGTGCTGGGATTACAGCGTGAGCCACCGTGCCTGGCCTTTGCTATTTGTTTTATAGTTGTCTTACCTGTTCTTGGTTCCCCTGTTCCTCTTTTTCTTTTCTTTTTTTTTTCCTTTGAGATGGAGTCTCACCCAGGCTGGAGTGCTGGGATTACAGGTGTGAGCCACCATGCCCAGCCTGTTTTTTGATTTTTTGATTATGGCCATTCTTGCAGGAGTAAGGTGGTATCACATTGTGGTTTTGATTTGTATTTCCCTGATCATTAGTGATGTTGAGCATTTTTTCATGTTTGTTGGTCACTTGTATATCTTTTTTTTTTTTTTTTTGAGAATTGTCTATTCATGTCGTTAGCCCACTTTTTGATGGGATTGTTTTGTTTTTTTTCTTGCTGATTTGTTTGAGTTCCTTGTAGAATCTGGATATTAGTCCTTTGTTAGATGTATAGATTGTGAAGATTTTCTCCCATTCTGTGGGTTGTCTGTTTGCTGATTATTTCTTTTGCTGTGCAGAAGCTTTTTAGTTTAATTAATCCCATCTATTTCTCTTTGCTTTTGTTGCATCTGCTTTTGGGTTCTTGGTCATGAAGTCTTTGCCTAAGCCAATGTCTAGAAGGGGTTTTCTGATGTAATCTTCTAGAATTTTTATGGTTTTAGGTCTTAGATTTACATCTTTGATCCATCTTGAGTTGGTTTTTGTAAAAGGTGAAAGATGAGGATCCAGTTTCATTCTCCTACATGTGGCTAGCCAATTATCCCAGCTCCATTTGATGAATAGGGTGTCCTTTCCCAACTTTATGTTCTTGTTTGCTTTGTCAAAGATCATATCATCGGCAAACAGTGACAGTATGACTCCCTCTTTACCGATTTGGACGCTCTTTATTTCTTTCTCTTGTTGGATCATATTTTTATTTGGTACAATTACCTTTTTGCCTGAAGAATTTCCTTTAACAGTTCTTATAGTGCAGGTCTACTGGTGATGATTCCTTTCAGTTTTGTATATCTGAAAACATGGTTTTCAAAACTTTTTTAATTTTATGGTTCAATTTTTATCTATTTATTTATTTTGAGACCGGGTTATGAGACTGGCTAATGTTTGCATTTTTAGTAGAGACAGGCTTTCACCATGCTGCCCAGGCTGGTCTCAAACTCCTGGGCTCAAGTGATCCACCCGCCTCGGCCTCCCAAAGTGCTGGAATTATAGGCATGAGTCACCACGCCCGGCCTGAAAACATCTTTATTTCTTGTTTTTGACAGATTTTTTTCCCAATATTCTAGACTGAGAGTTTTTTCTTTAAGTAGTTAAAAGATGTTGCTCCACCATCTTCTCACCTGGATTGTTTCCAGTGAAATCTTATGTCATTCTTAACTTTGTTCCTCTGTGTGTAACATCTTTACCACTGGCTTTGAGCAATTTGATTACGATGTGCTTTCGCATAGTTTCTTCATGTTGCTTGTGCCTGGGTTTATCGTGCTTCCTGGGTCTGTAGGTTTATAGTCATCTTTAAGTTTGGAAAGTTTTGTGTTGTTGTTGTTTTGTTTTTTGAGACAGAGTTTTGGTCTTATTGTCTAGGCTGCAGTGCAATGGCATGATCTCAGCTCACCGCAACCTCTGCCTCCCAGGTTCAAGTGATCCTCCTGCCTCAGCCTCCCAAGTAGCTGGGATTACAGGCATGCACCACCACGCCCGGCAAATTTTTGTATTTTTTAGTAGGGATGGGATTTCTTCATGTTGGTCAGGCTGGTCTTGAACTCCTGACCTCAGGTGATACACCTGCCTCGGCCTCCCAAAGTGCTGGGATTACAGGAGTGAGCCACCGCACCTGGCTCAAGTTTGGAAAGCTTTTGGTCATGGTTTCTTCAAATATTTTTCTGTCCTTTTTTTCTTCTCCTTTTGGACCTCTAATTATCCATATATTAGGCCATTTATGGTTATCCCACAACTCACTGATCCTTTTTTCATTTTTCTTTGTTTTTTTATTTTTTAATCTTTGGGTTTCATTTTGGATAGTTTCTATTGCTATGCCCTCAAGTTCACTTGTCTTTTCTTCTGTAATATCTAACCTGCCATTAATCCTGTCCAGTGTGATTAATCCTGTCCAGTATGTTTTTTTTAAAATCTGATATTAGAGTTTTCATATCTAGAAGATCACTGGGATATTTTTCATACATTCCTTGTCTTAAGTGCTGGGATTACAAGTGTGAGCCACTGCACCCAGCCAGGGTCCTTTTTTTTTTAATTTTTGAGACAGAGTTTCACTCTTGTCACCCAGGCTGGAGTGCAATGGCTTGATCTTGGTCCACTGCAACCTGTGCCTCCTGGGTTCAAGTGATTCTCCTGCCTCAGTCTCCTGAGTAGCTGGAATTACAGGCTCCCGCCACCATGCCCGGCTAATTTTCGTATTTTTAGTAGAGACGGGGTTTCACCTCTTTGGCCAGGCTGGTCTCGAACTCTTGACATCAGGTGATCCACCACCTCGACCTCCCAAAGTGCTAGGATTACAGGCATGAGCCACCACACCCGGCCACCAGGGTCCATTTTTTAACGGATGTCAGATATTATAAAAACTGGGTATTTTTGCCTTCCTATAAATCTTCTTGAGCTTCATTCTAGAAGTTAACTGAAAATAGTTCAATCCTTTCAGGTCTTGCTTTTTTGGTTTGTTCAGTGCATCCAGAGCTGGAGGACACAAGGATGAGTGAGGCATTAGCTGAAGTGGGCAGACAAGTCCAGGCACTAACCACAGCAGCATGGATAAGGAGGCAGTCAAAACTCGAGCAGAGAAGCACAATGTAGTCTCAACCCCACCGTAGCCTCCCGCTTCCTGAAATGGCAGCTGCATGAAGAGGGAAGGCAGAGCGGCAGTTTTCCTGGCTATACTTGGAGGTACTCTCATCAGATGTGAAGCTTGAACACAGGAAGACACCAGGCCTCAAATGTGGCTCTGGGGCAGCTGTCAGCAGAGAGTTGTCCAAGAAGAGAGGCCCACCTGTCATCTCATCCCACTCTGCCGTTAATGATCAGGCCAAGGGCCCTGAGAAGTCATCACATTGCTTGGGCATCAACTGACTCATCTGCAAATCACGGTTGCTCCACCTGCCCTGCCTAGCTCACAAGGGTGTTCTCCCTTAGGAGTAAAGAAAGTAAAACCCGGCCAGGCATGGTGGCTCACGCCTATAATCCCAGCACTTTGGGAGGCTGAGGCAGGTGAATCATCTGAGGTCAGGAGTCAGAGACCAGCCTGGCCAACATGTTGAAACCCCGTCTCTACTAAAAATACAAAAATTAGCCAGTCATGGTGGTGCACACCTGTAGTCCCAGCTACTCAGGAGGCTGAGGCAGGAGAATCGCTTGAACCCGGGAGGCGGAGGTTGCAGTGAGCTGAGATCGTACCACTGCACTCCAGCCTGGTGACAGAGACCACTTTTTGA
>NW_012115599.1:13257467-13260832 GCF_000951035.1 Colobus angolensis palliatus
GAGGCGGAGCTTGCAGTGAGCTGAGATCTGGCCACTGCACTCCAGCCTGGGCGGCAGAGCAAGACTCCGTCTCAAAAAAAAATAAAAAATAAAAAAATAAAAATAAATTAAAAAAAAAAAAAGATTTGTGGTTAGAAGGCCTGAGGAACTGGACAAAAGTTGAATGTGTGGGCAGTCACAAGGGCCTAAGTTCTCAAACCCCGTCACTTACCCCCAACTTGCTTGCAAGGCGTGGCAGGCCCAGCTCTATCTGACAGAAGCCTAGGATGAGGGGTCTCCCTACTCTCCAGACTCAAAAGCTTGAGAGCAGTAGGAAATCCAGCTGGAGCTTCCACACTCACGCATTTCTTTCAATCCTTTCCCTCCATCCTTGATTCCCCACCACAGTCAGATGGTGGTGTCTGGAGACAAGGGATCAAAGTTTCCATCTGCCCTCTGACCTCTGCACCAGACCTGCCCTCATCCAGCCTTCCCTGGAAGTGCCTGAGGAAACCTGTGGCTGGACCAGACGAAGCAACTCACCCATGTTGGCACCATTGGCTGCCTCTAGCTAATAGGGCCTGGGCTCCCAGAACCTCACATCTGCCCCTAAGGGTTCCTCTGGCAAGAACAGGGTGACCTAGATCATGCCTTTTGCCCATTACCACCTGGTGATCCAGGAGGGCTTTAGCCTGGTTCAGCTGCCAGAACCTTGATGTTCTTGGGTGATTTCCATAATCTGCCAGTCAGTTTTCTCAATCATGTGTGATTTTGGGGGGGTAGAGGAGGGTCTGCTACAAAACTATATATATATATAAATAAATAATATATATGCATATGTATATACACACATACACGTTTGACGTAACTGTAGATTCATATATAGTTGTAAGAAATCATACAGAGAGGGCTGGGTGCGGTGGATCAAGCCTGTAATCCCAGCACTTTGGGGGGCCGAGGCGGGCAGATCATGAGGTCAGGAGATTGAGACCATCCTGGCTAACACCGTGAAACCCCATCTCTACTAAAAATACAAAAAATTAGCCGGGCATGGCAGCAGGCGCCTGTAGTCCCAGCTACTCAGGAGGCTGAGGCAGAATGGCATGAACGTGGGAGGTGGAGCTTGCAGTGAGCCGAGATCGCGCCACTGCACTCCAGTCTGGGTGACAGCGTGAGACTCCATCTCAAAAAAACAAAAAAAGAAAAAAAAGAAAAAAAAATCGTACAGAGAGGCCAGGTGCGGTGGCTCACACCTGTAATCACAGCACTTTGGGAGGCCGAGCTGGGCGAATCACCTGAGGGCAGGAGTTCGAAACTAGCCTGGCCAACATGGTGAAACCCCGTCTCTACTGAAAATACAAAAATTAGCCGGGCGTGATGGCAGGCGCCTGTAGTCCCAGCTACTCGGGAGGCTGAGGCAGGAGTATCACTTGAACCTGGGAGGCGGAGATTGCAGTGAGCCAGGATCGTGCCACTGCACTCCAGCCTGGTTGACAGAGCAAGACTCCATCTCCAAATAATAATAATAATAATAATAATAATACAGAGAGATTGTGTACACTTTGCTTAAATTCCCCCAGTGCCTGTAATCCCAGCACTTTGGCAGGCCAAGGTGGGCAGATCACGAGGTCAGGACATCAAGACCATCCTGGCTAACACAGTGAAACCCCGTCTCTACTAAAAATGCAAAAACATTAGCCCGGCCTGGTGGTGGGCGCCCCTAGTTCCAGCTACTACGGAGGCTGAGGCAGGAGAATGGCATGAACCCAAGAGGTGGAGCTTGCCGTGAGCCGTGATCGCGCCACTGCACTCCAGCCTGGGTGACAGAGCGAGACTCTGTCTCAAAAAAAAAAAAAAAAAAATCCCAGAATGATAACGATTTACAAAACTGTAATAATCGCAACCAGAATATTGACACTGGTAAATTCCACTGGCCTTAGTCAGATTTTCCCAGTAAATGTGTGCCATTTTAATGATAAGGCCACAAAAGCTTTGACCCAAGTTTACCGACTTAGCAAGTTGCCTTTGACCCAGGGGAACCTCACCCCGCCGCTTCGTGTGTTCCCTAAAACCGAAAACAGGTGAACAGGAGGAACTTAACATTTCAGGGGATATTATATGGTAAACTCCCTGCTCATGTCATCATTTAATCCTCACAATAGGCCGTGCACGGTTGCTCAAGTCTGAAATCCCAGCACTTTGGGAGGTTGAGGCAGGCAGATCACTTGAGGTCACCAGTTCGAGACCAGCCTGGCCAACACGGTGAAACTGTGTCTCTACTAAAAATACAAAAAAATTAGCCGGGCGTGGTGGTGCGCGCCTATAATTCCTGCTACTGGAGAGCTGAGGCAGGAAAATCGCTTGAGCCCAGGAAACGGAGAGTGCAGTGAGCCGTGATCGCGCCACTGCACTCCAGCCTGGGTGACAGAGCGAGACTCTGTCTCAAAAAAAAAAAAAAAAATCCCAGAATGATAACGATTTACAAAACTGTAATAATCGCAACCAGAATATTGACACTGGTAAATTCCACTGGCCTTAGTCAGATTTTCCCAGTAAATGTGTGCCATTTTAATGATAAGACCACAAAAGCTTTGACCCAAGTTTACCGACTTAGCAAGTTGCCTTTGACCCAGGGGAACCTCACCCCGCCGCTTCGTGTGTTCCCTAAAACCGAAAACAGGTGAACAGGAGGAACTTAACATTTCAGGGGATATTATATGGTAAACTCCCTGCTCATGTCATCATTTAATCCTCACAATAGGCCGTGCACGGTTGCTCAAGTCTGAAATCCCAGCACTTTGGGAGGTTGAGGCAGGCAGATCACTTGAGGTCACCAGTTCGAGACCAGCCTGGCCAACACGGTGAAACTGTGTCTCTACTAAAAATACAAAAAAATTAGCCGGGCGTGGTGGTGCGCGCCTATAATTCCTGCTACTGGAGAGCTGAGGCAGGAAAATCGCTTGAGCCCAGGAAACGGAGAGTGCAGTGAACCAAGATCGCGCCACTGCACTCCAGCCTGGGCGACAGAGCCAGACTCCATCTGAAAAAAAAAAAGGCGCAGAGAGGGTGGGCGTGCCAGGGCCCCCGGTAGCCCAGTCCTGCCGCACTCCACCAGTCGAGCACAGCCCGAAGGCCAGGGAACAAACACAGAAGGAGGCCGAGTGGGCCCGGAGCAGGGTCCTGCCGCGAAGGGCCTGGGCTCAACGTTAGAGCGCGGAGCGACCCTACTCTGGCTGCAACGAGACGGGTGAGTGAGGTGGTCGCCGGGGATCTCCCAGAATCCGAGCTCCTGACGCGGGCGGGCCAGGGGGCCTCCGGAAAACTGCGCGCGCCCCGCCCTGCCCAATCCTGCCCCGAGCCGCCCTCTCCTCCCCCGCTGCGTAGCC
>NW_012115599.1:13267979-13279656 GCF_000951035.1 Colobus angolensis palliatus
CATTTCCCCGGGTCCTTTGATCACGCGCCTGACGGCTTTTCCGGGGCCGGGGAGCCAACCGAGGGCGTTCCTGTCGGGGCTGCAGCGGCGGGAGGTAAGGCATGGCCAGGCCGGCTGGGCTGCAGAGCGCCGGCACGGGTCCACGCCTCGGGGTGCCGGGCTTCCAGGATGTTCGGGCGCGGGGCGGCTCATCCGCGTCCCCCAACACCCCCCACCTCCGGCCTGAGCCTCCCAGCGCCGTGGGAACCACCTCCTGTCCGCTGTTGCTGGCCCGCATCCTAGCAGCGGCCTGACGCCCTCCCCACCCTGGCATGCCCCCTTGGCCTGGGACGATGAGCATACGACTGGGTAAGGGCAAGCTCGATGCCCCGTGCCCTACGGACACGGGGGTAGGTCGTTCATACCTTGCCCTCTGATAGAGACTCAAGCGAACCTGGGTCGCGGACCTTGGGCCATCAGCGTGCAAACTGCCCCAGGACGATCTCTTTGCTTCTGTCGATGGGGACTGACCCTCTCCACCTCTGCCTGTCAGCCCAGGCCAGGAGGGGAGGGACCTGGGCGGAGCCCTGGGTGGAGACAAGAGGAAGGTGACATCATCTTGAAGATACAATCCAGCTTTACCCACTCGTGTCCACCCTGGCACACGAAACCGATGGGGCAGAGGGTGTTCGGGCTGTATGTCTGAGGTGACACCAGGGACAAGGGCATAGAACTCAGGCATGGAACCCATCGCTTGAAGTGGGATTGGACCAGGATGGAAGCAGGCTCCTTCAGATGCTCCCACCTCACCCCTGGCTGCAGTGCAGGTCCCTCCTTTAGACTTCATTTATCCATTTTGCTCCACTGGACAGGTACTGGCAGCCCAATGCCCCAAAAGGGCTGGGGCAGGCACTGGAAACTTGCACTTCTTTCCCCAGAAGTTGAGACTTGTAAATGTCTCGAGCTGGGCCCCGCCCTGATATAGGGATAGGAGTTGGGCAGGACTCAGCCCTGGATCCAGGACTTCCCTTGATCCAACCCTTTCCTGACAGGATTTGCCAAGACTCACTGGAGGGTTACACCTAGTACATCTACCTGGAGGATCCCTCCTCCCAGGATTTGACCTGGGACCAGTTTTCATAGATCTCCAGCTCTGGGGGAGGGATCCAGAGTCTGGATGTCACTTGGGTGCAACTGATAACCTCCCTTCCTCCTCCCCAGGGAGCCCAGTGGAGGCGCCCTCCCGAAGTGCCACTGCCCATGCTGACCAACCACCCAGCCCTCCGGCTGCTGATGTCATGAGTAACACCACTGTGCCCAATGCCCCCCAGGCCAACAGCGACTCCATGGTGGGCTATGTGTTGGGGCCCTTCTTCCTCATCACCCTGGTCGGGGTGGTGGTGGCTGTGGTAAGGAGCCCTCATATACACACACAACACACACCCACAGCTTTGCTAAGGCAGGGGCTGGGTGGGCCTGGTCCAGTCTGCACAGAGTCCCCACTGTCCTGTTGAGGGAGTGAAGGGTGTGGAAGTGGGCCTCTCTCTGCTTGTGGGCCTTCCTGGGCTCAGCAGCCCCCACAGTGCTGTGTCTCTGTTGCAGGTGATGTATGTACAGAAGAAAAAGCGGTGAGTGTCCCTGTCTCCCCACCCGCCCTATCCCCACACCCGTTCTGAAATTCCTGCTCATAGGCTCTGAGATTTCTGTAAGATGTCCCTCAGCCATCCTGATACAAGCCTGAATTTTGTTTTCCTTGCCCCAGCCTGAGGTTACTCACTGGGGAAAGCCCCTTTGTAGAATCAGGGTTGTATTCTTGGAGCTATAGTGTGTCCCAAAAGGCACCCACTGGAAGTGCCCCTGCCTGGGAGAGGGAGGCGAGATGGGGCAGCCAGGTGTTTGATGAGGGTTGGGGGGCCTCCTAGGCTGAGTCCCCTCTCCTGCTCCTCAGGGTGGACCGGCTGCGCCATCACCTGCTCCCCATGTACAGCTATGACCCAGCCGAGGAACTACATGAGGCTGAGCAGGAGCTGCTCTCTGACATGGGAGACCCCAAGGTGAGCACTTGGGCGCCAGGGGGAGAATGAGGCAGGGTAGGGGTTAGCCCTGTTCCCAGCCATACTCGTGCACACTGAAACCAGAGCTTGGTTCTGCTTACTTGGGCCATAACTGAGTGCTACAGACTCCCGGGAACACAGCCTAGTCTTGTGGTGTGGTCTCCCCCCCAACAGGTGGTACATGGCTGGCAGAGTGGCTACCAGCACAAGCGGATGCCGCTGCTGGATGTCAAGACGTGACCTGACCCCCTTGCCCCACCCTTCAGAGCCTGCGGTCCTGCCGTCACCCTGCTTCCCCTGCCATCACCTGGCTCCCCCTGCTGGGTGCTGGGTCTCCATTTCTCCCTCCACCCACCCTCAGCAGCATCTGCTTCCCACGCCCTCACCATCACCTCACTGCCCCCAGGCCTTCTGCCCTTTGTGGGTGTCAAGCTCACTGCCCACCCACAGGCACTCGTGGGAGGTTTTCCTTCTGGGATGGGGGCGGCTGGGAGACACCTTTGCTCTCTCTAGCCCTCCTGGGCTTGGCTTGGGCATAAATCCCCAGGAGGGCTTTGGAGTTGTTTCCATGGTGATGGGGCCAGATGTATAGTATTCAGTATATATTTTGTAAATAAAACGTTTTGTGGCTAGGGGTTTTGTTGATTTCATCAAGAGGCTTAAAATGACCTTCCTGAGGTGATTCCAGTGCTATTTCCCCTCCCTTCCCACAGCCTGAAGGACGGGGGCCAGAACACAAGTGTCACCTACCCTACCTGCCCCAGGCTTTAGGGGCACATACCACAGGAGACTCCAGTCCAGAAAAGGATATTTTTTTTTATTCAAGTAACTGCAAATAGGAAACCAGAGGGGGAGCCCCAGGCTGGGACAAACATGGCTACCCCTCCCCAACAGAACAGGGGGAGGTGGCGGCCCCTACACCCTTTATGGTCGATTCGGGCCCCCTTGCTCACTCTGCTGCAGCATCCTAGGGGCAGGGCCCCACCTTCCCTGGGACTGGGGTAGTCGGTCACCCAGCCTGCCATGCCCCAGCCCCTCTTCCCCACAAAGAGTATCTTGGGGGAGGGGATCGTGGGCAGAACAGGAGGCAATGAGGATGAACATTTGGCGCTGGTAGCAGCAGCAATGACGGATGTCGAAGAATGGAACATTGAACAAAAAACAACACAACTGTCCAGAGGTAGTTTGTGAACAGAGGAAAAATGGAACCAGAACCTTGGGGGGCAGGGAGGAGCAGGAGGGGGGTTGGGAGAGGGCAGGGTGAGCTCCTTGTTACTGGTGCCCCATCTGAGGACGGGGCAATGGCTGAGTGGCGGAAGCAAAGTAGGGTTAGGGGAGCAGCCCCAGCCCACCTCAGGTGACGGCCACAGGGCTCACCTGTGGGCCTCACCTGGATAATAAGCAACTGCATCTCCATCACCACAACATGTACTCAGATCCCAGGCGGAGGGCAAGGGGGCTGTGGCCACAGTGAAGAGGGAGTAAGGACACACCCCTCCTGCCTTCCTGGAGCCGAAGGGGGCCGTCCAACCTAGTGCAGGGACTAGGGAAGGTAGGGAAGGATGAAAAGTGTGAGCCCCACGTGGTGACAAAGACAGTTTGGCTGGGAGAATCCTGGGGCCAGCACCCCCCCCCCACTGGCCACACCTGCTGCTGCCAGGGCAGTAGAGTAGGGCGGGCCAGGATGAGATGGGGCTTGGGCCCCTTTTAAGGCCAGGGGAACCCTCCCAGGTCCCACTATAGGAAGCCAGAGGGAACAGTGAAGGAGCAGAGAGAGCGCCCCCAAACCAAAAGCCCAGAGAGCAATGTCCCCACCACCAAGGGAGTGGGGACGCAGCAGGTGCAGGGTGCGGCTAAGTGGGATGTTAGCCTTGTCCAGGAGGGCATGTGTGTATGCGTGGGTGGGTGGGGGGAGCTGGGAACTGAGGCCAGGGGAAAACTGCTCCCCACTCAGCCCATGGGAGCCCTGCAGCGGCTGGTGTGCTGTGTAGTGTGGTGGTGAGGGCACAGGTGGAAGATGGGGGTGGCGGCCAGAGGCAGTGGTGATGGTGGGCCTGGGGAAGGGGCGGGGGCGGTGGGAGCGGAGCAAAGCTGTCCAGTCCCAGAAGGAAGCTGCTCCTCCAGTGAGGAGCAGGCGGCACGCATGGGTCACTGCTCCTCCTCCGAGGATTCCTGCGAGATGCCCTCCTCTTCCTCCTTCTCCTGCGAGGTGGGCAGTTGTTGGTGTGAGCTCTGGCCTGGCCCCCCTTTTCCACCCCCAGAGGTTGGCCCCCACCCGCTCCCTGCACTCCCTGGCTCTCCTGAAGAGGGATGAGTCAGGGCTGAGTGTGTGGGTGACTCAGCAACCTCCACGGCCCGGCTTCATTCATAAAAAGAATTTAAAAGGAGGAAAAAACCCCACACACATGCTGCTGTCACCCAGAGCCAGAAGCCAAGCCCCCTTGGCCCCCAAGCCCATGGAGCACAGGAGGGCAGAGCTCAGGGCAGCACTGAGCTTCAGGACGTGACTGGCTCCCTAGGGGAGAAGAGGTAGGGAGGAGGTGGCTGGGGGAGGAAATGGGAAGGGGTGGCTGGAAGGTACATGAGCCCTCTGGTGGGTGCAGTGGAACCAGGTCCTTGGCCCACAGGGGCAGACACTGCGCTGTGGTGCCCTGGCCCTCGGGAGTGGCCGAGGGCTGACCCCAGGCCGGGGTGGGGAGGAAGGGGAAGTGTGTGCCGCCGGGGCTAACTCACTGGGCGGGAATGTCGGGACACCACACGGGGCTACAGCCCCCGTGCCAGGCACAAACTCCAAAACAACTTGTTTCCTGTTACTCACTCTTGGGGCCTGGCCAGCAGCACCCCCTACCCCCTCCACCCCAGCAGTGGCTCAGCTCGAGGAATGACAGCTTCAGGGATTTGAGGGGGCAGGCTGGGGGTAAGAGGGCCAGGAGTGGGAAAGGCTGGGTGACCCTAACTGCAGTGGCCCCCTAGAGGCAGCCTCCTGACTCAGCCCACAGAGCCTTTCCACCAGCTGTTTGAGGGCCCAGAAGTGGATGGTGCCCTTCAGTGCGGTGTGGTGGGTCACATCAGAACTCCAGCACCGACCCCTCCCAGGGCCCAGCTCCTTCACTGTCTCTCTTCTCCAGAGGATCATAGGAAGGACAAACCTTGCCCCTGTGGCTTCCTTTCCTCATCTCTAATTGAGGGGGACACAGGCTAGATGACTTCCCAGATTTCCCCCAGAAGTTCTGAGGATTCTAGGAGCAGGAGAGGGACCCCCCAACACACAACTAGGGCAGGGCAGGGTTATGTGGTCTGGTTTGTACCTGGGACCCCTCACTTCTCATGGGCACAGCCCAGGCCAGGCACCTTCCCCGCTCTGGACTTCTGTAAAATCTGATGTCCCAGCAGGTCAGGGACAGCCTTTCCATAGGGGGTGCATAGCATTAGGTACTGTGTACTCTTAACACCCTCACTCAAAGAGCCCACGAGGCAAGCAGCAGTCTGCTTCTTCACCTACCAGTTTTTTGGGTCTGCCCCTTGGTTTCCTTCCTGGAGTTGTGGTGGTTTTCTAGAGGGTTAGAGAAAGTATCTCCTCAGTCCAAAATGCTCAATAGTGCTCACCCGATGCCCAGTGGTGAGGGAGGGGCATACCTACCTGCCTGTTCAGGGCGGCCCAACACTCTCACCCAACAGGCCCACCCAAGTCCAGCTGGCGATGACTGGCCAGCCACATTTGCCCCCTCAACATACACACACACGCCCCCTACTCCCATCTCCACCCATGACTCAGAGGATATGAGTCGTGTCTTAGAAAAAATACAATAAAAAACAAAACAACTTTTCTGAAAGGCTGATGCCACTGTGAATCTGGCCTTTGCTGCCTGTCCCCACCCCTACTTCAGGCTCCAGGGGACCCCAAGAGGAGAAAGTAACAGTCTCAGCCCAGGGGCTGGCAGGGACCCTCCACTCTCCCCACTCCACCTTTCTCTAGATCAGGAAAGCCGTGGGACTTCTGACCTCATCTCCGCATTGTCCTAGGCAGGACCAACCCCACAAAAGTGAGACCTTAGTCACTGCCCCACTCTCCCCAATTAGCAAAGACTCATTGCCGCCCCTGTACCAGGGAAGGGGGTGCACAACTGGGATGATTGAGCCCCTTCCCAGACCTCCCCACAGCCGTGGCCATGGAGCCAACAAGGGGATCCTCTGCTGGTCATCCACCCAGGGCTGGTCCCATCTCAAGTCTCACCCGGGTCTTGGCAGCACCCTTGTTTTTGCTTCCCTTTGGTCGGCCCCGAGGTCTCTTAGGTGTTGGCACTTCGCTGGGCTCCTTCTGTAAAGACAGAGGATAGTCAGGGACAGTCACCACCTGTTTCCATCCCCTTAGAAGACACAGCCCTCTGCCTCCTCAACAAGGTTAAGTCAGCAAGAACCAAGAACCACCTCTGACCTAGGAATCCCTTCAGGATCCAAAGTTCCAGTTTGAGCATCTTTGCAAAGCGCCTCCCACCCCTCCCCTTGCCTCCCTGCGGATTTCTAAGACACAAAATGACAAGAGCCCAGAAGACCCCTAGGAAAAGCATTCTGGGGACAGAAAGATACTGTTAGGTGGCTCTGCCCAAGTGTCAGTTCTGACACTGATCTTGGGCAGGATACGTAATGCTGGAGCCTCAGTTTCCTCATCTATAAATGGTAAAGACTTCCCTCGCAGGGTTGTCATGGAGATTAAATGGGTAATGTATGGTTATCTAGCACTGTGCCATGATCACTGCCCACCCTCTCAGATGACCTATGCTGGACACACACTCCCTGCCTGCACTTACAAACCTGAAGCCCATCCAGGCTGCCCCCAGAGAAGGGGAATTACAGCCGGACCCCATCCCTGCCATCATTCCCACTGAAATTTTAATAAGCCCTAAATAGAATAAAAAGCTGCTGTATAATGCATAGAAGGTGCATGGTGAAGGCGCGCCAGCTACTGTTTCCTAGGGGGCTGCCCATGGCCTGTCTATAACCAGGGTCCAGTAATCCAGCACCCCTCTTGACACCTCCCACTGACCATGGCTAACAGCTGGGGTAGGAGGGGAGGCTGACGGAGCCAGGCTAAGAAGACAAATGATCCCACCCCAGGCTCTAAAGGTGGCTGCCGAATTCCAACACAGCAGACTCATCACAGCACGTGTCTCCCAAGGCCCAGGTCAGCACAGACCACTCTCTACCTTATGGACAGGGAAAACCTGCAGGTGAACCTACATCATGTTTAAAGGGCAGAGGTCAACCTCAACTCCTCTCACCTCCTCCCCAGGGAAGGGAAGTAACTGGGCTTCACCAACAGCCAGCCCTCACTTGGGTGACAGCTGCCTCTGTAAGAGGCCAATATGGGCCCCCCCCTCAAGCCCAAGTGGCCATGCTCCCTAGGGTGCCCCACAGTGCCAGGCTGGCAGCCTCATCCTTCTATGAGGACCTTGTGAGGAGAGCAGCACCAAGATTCTGAGGGTCACTGACACAAACTCCCCAACATTTTGACTTCTTGGGCTTCAATTTCCATCTACAGTGCCAGGGGCAATGCCCATTCCAGAACTACTCATAACATGGCCTGTGCATGAATAGGTGCAGGCCCACGCAGGTACCTGTTTCTCACCTGGGATGAGGAAGTACAAGAATCAACCATAAGTACTCAGAAACTTTACAGCAAATTGACAAAAATCATTTTACGAGCACTGAATCTAATGATTAAAAACCCTGAGCTTCTATGTGTGTTTTTATTTTTGTTCATTCATCTTTATTTATTTATTTATTTTTTTTTTGAGACAGAGTCTCGCTCTGTCACCCAGGCTGGAGTGCAGTGGCGCAATCTTGGCTCACCGCAAGCTCCGCCTCCCGGGCTCACGCCATTCTCCTGCCTCAGCCTCCAGAGTAGCTGGGACTACAGGCGCCCGCGACCACGCCTGGCTAATTTTTTGTATTTTTAGTAGTGACGGGGTTTCACTGTGTCAGCCAGGATGGTCTCGATCTACCTAGTGATCCGCCCGCCTCTGCCTCCCAAAGTGCTGGAATTACAGGCGTGAGCCACCGCATCCAGCTGTTCATTCATCTTTACTACATTTTAAAATCACCGGTCCACAGTGGACTGGAAATTAAGAAAAAGGTGAGTGTTTTAAGTAAGCACTGGGTACGTGACCTCTGGGGTGCTTTAGGTTTGACTTTCTGCCACTGGCTTCAGAATTCATCTTGAATTCCTCGGCCCCCCGTTCTCTCCTGGTGGTCTCCAGAGATCTGAGCAGAGTTGCAGGTGGGGCAGGAGTACACACAGGTGGGAGGACACAGCCACAGGCCTACTGCACAGAATCATTCTGCACCCTCCACGCGTGTTCTCACCTGCTGAACGAAACTCCAGGGACCTCCCTAGCCCCAAAGGGTAAACCGAGTGAAGCAAAGGTTTGGACACCCACCTGACTCCCTACCAGCGCTGTCCCGGGACTCACCGGAGGCTGCTTGCGCGGCCTGCCCCGGCCCCGCTTCTCAGTGCCGTCCTTTTCCTGCTTGGAGGCCAAGGGCTGGCTGGACTTCGAGCTCGATTCGCTCATCTTCCCTTCTCTAAGGAGCAGGTGGAAGAGTGATGGCTGGGATGCTGGGAAACGGAAAAGTGCTTTTAGACAAACATCTCACTTCAGCCACTTTCTACCTCCTCATCACCCATACATTCAAGGCACACTGCAGAAAACTGTGCTCCCAGGGGCCCCAAGGCCTCCTACTCTGCCCAGGATGGAGGGGTCTGCCCACCCCCAGATGCTGCCAAGGGCGGGGAAGGGCCGTTGGCCCTAATCAGCTCCTTATCTATCTCCTGTTAAGAAGGGCTCTTTGTTGCCCTGCCTTAACACCGCCCCAATGGAGCAGGGTGGGGGGGTCCCAGGAGGTACAGCCAGCCTAGACCTAGCTACATGGGTGAGGCCGCCCTGGGACAAAGGTGTGGGGAGGTGGGGTCTGACGTATTGCCAGCATCCCCTCCTTCTGTAGCCAACTGCTGCCCTTTGTCTTTAAGAGAAAACCCAGTCTACGTAGTTCAGTGGGGACTAGGAAAAAAATGGAAAGAATGAGACCTTGCGATCTGGCAGCTACGGACATTGATCCCCTGCCCACCTCACTGACAATATTGCCTATCTGGCAAGGTCCAAGACTCAGGACCAAAAAGAGCCAATTGCATAGCTAGGGGGTGCCCACCCACCAGCTCTCTTCTCTGTTCTCACCCAGGGTAAATCCCTGGAGGATTCAAAGATTGGTATAATTGAGGGAGGGAGATGGTTGAAGCTACAGTGGGTGAGGTGGGGGAGGAAAGGGAGCCCAAAGCCAAAGGCCATCCTCCTCTTTCCCCTTACCCCTTCTCTGCCCAACTGGAGTCAGATGGGACTTTGTCAGATGGGCAGAGAATTCTCCAACTGAAATGCACCGTCTAACAGACCCTAGCTGGCCCCCTGGCAGGGCTCATCCTAAAAGCTTCTTGGTCATTTTCTAGCATCTTCCTTCCTCTTAAGGGTCTGTTGGGGTTTAATTAACCCCATCAATTTTTAGTTTTCCTAAAACTTCCCAAACTTCCCATTGGAAGGATGGCCTGCAACCAGTATTTTGAACACCCTGTACTACAGGTTTAGAAACGACAGTTCTCCACATCTTCATCCTAGTCCTTATCATCCGCAGGCTACAGATGGATGAGACGCCGGAGGCCTAGGCTACACATTTTTCCAGTAACCAATTCCTGCCTGCCTACCGTAAGGGGTGGGCCCAAGCGGCTCCACTTCTGAAACCCTCTCAATCTGTAAGATCAAGGTAATTATAAGGTACCTGCCTGAACTACTCCTGACTGCTTCAAGGATCAAACTAGGTAATAGTTTAGAAAAACTTAAAATAATGGAAAGAAATCTTCACTCTAACCAAAATAAGAACTAGACCATTTGAAAATGATTTATGGGCCAGCTGAGGTGACTCATGCCTGTAATCCCAGCACTTTGGGATGCCAAGGCAGGAGGACTGCTTGAGGTCAGGAGTTCGAGACCAGCCTGGACAATTCAATGGGACCCCCCCCGTGTCTAATTTAAAAGAAAAAAAAAGTTTTTACCCCAATGAGAGGAAAAGAACATTTTTGCAAACTTGTGATTTCTGGAGGGCCCAGGACCTCCATTCTCAAGCATCAAGAGACCCTCCAGACAGCGGGACTTTGCTAATTATTCTATCTTATAATGTTTCAGACTTGGAGACCCTTTTAAACAAGGTGGTTGGTGATTTATCCTGCTCCATCATTAGTGGCTTGGCCTGCTATGCAATTACAGGCAATGATTAGAATCTTATATTACACCACAGGTCCCCCTTCAAACTAAACATCAAAATTAATCAACTAAACGAGTGCTGACCTCATCTAAGGTCTGCCTGAGGCCCCCTCATCGAGGGGGTTCCAGTTGGGCGAAGCCAGGCCGGAATCCCAGAGAGCCTGGCCCGGCCTGCCTAGAGATCTTGGCGGGTCTCCCTGGAAGCTCTCATACCATCTGGTGCCTCCCCCACCTCTTGCTGCTGGGGACCCTTTAATCCCCCTCAGCCAACCCCCCAAGAACTAAACGAAGGCCCGAGGCCCTTTCCAGTGAGGCCAAGAAACGCTCCTCTCTTCCACCTGTTTCGGAACATCAGAGGCCTGTCTTGTAGGAACTACATTTAGGGCCTAACCCCAATCCCTCACTTTGTAATAAGCCCGCTTGGGCCTCAAGCCTGTCTCCTCCACACGCTGTGCACGCAAAGCGTGCTCCTGGAATACTTAAGGACTCTGCAGCAAAGGCCCTAGGAAATCATCTTGGGGGTTCCCTTATTTTCTTCCCCGTCCCCCGTAAAATGGTAGCCCAGAGAAGTCTGATGAGTTGCCGAAGGTCACACAGCAAGTTGGCGAGCAGGAAAAAGTAGGTTCCCGGAGACCCTTTCAACCCGACACTTTGCCTACCCGCCTAGCGGCTAGGGCTAAGCCCCCGAGGCATCAGGCTCCAGACCCAGCCCCAGGGTGACTCTGCAAGTGTCTGCGCCCGGCCGTTGCAGGCCGGCCGGCGGGACTAGGGGCCAGGGAGCGCGGGGGGAGGGGCGCAGGCCGCTCCTGCAGGCGCGGGAAAGCAGCGCACCCCGACCGCATGCACCGCCACGCGGGTGCACCCGGCCCCACTTCCTGCCAGAGGGGGCACCCAAGCCCGCCTTGGGGCAGGAAACCTGGCGCGCGCGGGAGCGGGGGAGAGGAAGAAAGCCCCCTCCCTCCGTCCCCTCCCCGCAAAATAAAGCCCCAGAAGAAAATAAAATTGAAACGGGGAGTCAAAGGGACTAGTTCCAACAGAGCCCAGCAAAGCAGCGAAACCAGTTTGTGGGGGCGGAGGGCAGGCCCGGCCCCTGGGGCTGAAGAGGCGCAGGCCAGGCCAGAGGTGGGGTCGGGGTGAAGCCCCAAACCCAGGCCCGCGCTCCGGCCTCATCTGCGGAGGGGGCGCGAGAGAAAGGCCGAGAGAGCGAAGGGCCGAATTTCGGGGTTCCTCCCCATCCCCCTCACTTCCAGAACTTCCCTGGGCTGCGGGGGGCGCCCGACCCCCCACTCTCCCGCCGCGCCGCAGCCCGTGTCTCTCCTCGCCCCTCACCCGGGCCCG
>NW_012115599.1:13280116-13281718 GCF_000951035.1 Colobus angolensis palliatus
GTGCTGGGCGCTGAGGACCGGCCTGGCTCCGCCGCGGCCGCCGCTGGTAGCAAATGCGGATCTGAAACCGGGAGAGAGAGCAGAGGCGCTCAGAGACCGCCGCCGCCGCGTGCTCGCCGCCCAGGCCCCCGCGGGGTATTTATGTGTCACAGCCAGGCGGGGGGACAAAAATATTCCCCCTCCCCCGAAGGATGGCGAGGGGCAGGAAGCTGGGCACGGCCCGTGCGCGGCCTCAATAAATAAATAATTTAATTAAATTATAGATACAAAAAAAAGAAGCCACCGGAGCGGCCGCGAACTCACGCCTTCTTGGAGCCGCGCCAGCGCCAGAAATAGCCCCGGCTCGGAGTCCCAATTAGAGGAGCGCAGCACCGGCTCAGGGGAGCTTAAAAAGAGCGACCCAGGGGCAGGGGGGACGGGCCCGCCCGCGCCAGCCGTGTCACTCAGGGGGCGGGGCCATGCAAATGAGCCCGGGGATTTAAAAGGGCGGCCGCCCGCCAGCCGCCGCGGCCGCGCGGGTGGGTGCTGACGGCGGGGAGGGGCGTGTGGGAGGCCTGGGCTGCGAACTCGAGTCGACCGCCCACTCCTCGCAGTCCCGGACGCAGGAGGTGTGGGAAGGCACGCACAGAGGAGTCACGAAGGAGCTTCTCGCGGGGGGTGGTGACGGGTGGCGGTATCCTTCCTCCCTGGTACAGTGGTCCCAGAGAGAGTCACCTCTAGGGGCTTCCTGGGCGTGTGGGCCAGGCCCCCCCAGGGTGTGTGGGGGTGGACGGGGGTCCACGCGGGCCGAGGGGGTGAAGAGAAACACGCTCGTTAGAGAGTTCCGCGGCCTACACGCCGCCCCCTCACTGAAATAGAGGGCTAGTAGATTTCCCCTGGGCGGACAGGTGTCAGCATGTGCCTTTCAGTGTCATCCCGCGTGTGGCTGATTGGTGAGATACAAGTCTTGTGAAATTAAAACGTGAAACTTGTGAAATCCAAAGTGTTTTATTAATGGCCACCAGCAAGCCATGATCAAGGTGGAGCCTTCCAGCGAAACCAACGATTGGCTCGTTGGCAGGTACACCCAAGGGAGGCTTCATGCCTTGAGGTGACTTAGATGGTGTTCTGGAGATACGCAGGCCCACTTGGGCACCTGGGCCCTTACGCTGGGACTGTAAATAAAAGGTGGGCCAGAGGTCGCCTGGAAGCGCTTTGAGGGCAGGGGCCGAGCACGCAGGCCATCTCCGCCACGCCTGGCCCGCCTGGCGCCCGGCTTAACAAAGACTTGTTGCACCGAGCGAGAAGGAAGCCAAAGGGGAAGATGGCGGGGAGGGCGATGGGGGAGGAAAGGGCGCAGGCGGAGAGGCGCGCCCTGCAGGCCGGCCCGGGGCCTTCTCGGGCGCACCTCCCGCGCCCGGTCCCCGAGGCGGCCTTCCACACCTCCTGTGATGCAGGGAATTGAAATGCGCTCCAGTGACACACGGCTGTGACTCATGTTTTTCTCTGCTCCCCTTCTTCCCGGTCAGCCGAGGCCCTGGCCCAGCCCCCTCCTCAGGGGGCGAGCCGGCGGTGGAGGGGACGCAGGAAAGCCCTGGGCCCGGCGCGGAGGCGGGGTGGGGA
>NW_012115599.1:13282058-13286887 GCF_000951035.1 Colobus angolensis palliatus
CCTAGGGGTGGGCCCGGAGGCCGCCCTCTGCGCGCCGGCTCCCCGCCCCGCGTCCAGGTGAAACGCAGTTCCTGAGAAGTCCCGGGGCCGCCCCTGGAGGGGAGAGGAAGTCACCAAAGGGCGGCCCGAGGGGAGGGGAGGAGAGGGCGGCGGGGCCCGCGAAGGAGGCTGGGGGAGGGGCGACCTGCCCCTTTGTCTGACGGGTGGGGGTGGGGCCGGTGGATCGCGCCGCTCCCTCCATCTTTGTGCCTTGGGCCCCGAGCCCACGCTTAGTAGGCCGTGAGTGGTGGTGGCTGGAGGGCGTTCGGTTTCGAGCGCGGGAACCTCTGCGGCGTGGCGTGGAGGTGCGATCCCTCAGCCTCCAGCAACTCCTCCCAGGTCACAGGCTCCCCGCCAGCACCCTGGGACCCAGGTCTGGGCTCGGGCTGCCCCCCAGAGCCGCGCGCCTCTCCACTTCGCGCTCTCCAAGGCCGCGGAGGCTGCTAGGCCCGGCCCCGGGTTGGCGGCCTGGCGGCTGGGGAGGTGCGGAGAGGGTCCTGTCGGTCCCCTCTCTCGGGTACATCTCTCCCGTCCGTGTGGGACCCGCGGCCGCCCCTGGGACGGGGCGGGGAGAGGGACTTCCGCCTCGAGTGGGCTGTGGGAAAACTTGGCCAACTTTCTGGCCCACTTCTAGCAAGGCGACTCGATCTTGTTTTTCCTACTCTTATTTTCCCCTCGGCCTGATTTCCTCAGCGACTTGTTTTTTACCTTGTATTGTGTGTATTTTTGTAAGCCACCTCAAACCCTCTCTGGAAGGAGGCAGGTATAAATAAATTCGTAGACAAATAAATATAGTAGCTTGTTCCTCTCCAGGATTACCCACACCCTTGAAATCCAAATAACTCTACTCGCTGACCCCCACCTCCACGCTTTCTGGATTGTAAATGCCCTGAATTCACAGCCTTTCCTTTCTTTCCGCTTTGAATAAGTATTAAGCAGAGGAGCGAGTGGTAGGGATAAAAAGATGAGTAGGATCTAGTCCTTGTCCCAGCGAATTTCATGTCTAGAGAAATCGGAATCAAGCCTGCACTAGAGAAAACTGAATAGCAGTACAGGAGATGCCATGTTAGAAAACATTTCATTCAGTAGTTATTGAGAACCTACTGTGTAGCAGGAACTGGGCCAAATTCTTGGGGTACAATCAGTGAACAAAGTCCCCCGCACTCTCGAAACTTGGACCAAGGGGTCAGGCGCTTAAAGACTTACAAGGAACTACAGGAGGAGAGGATGGGAGCCCAGGGTGGTCAGGGAAGTCCTGGAGGAGACGGGTTTGAGCAGGCTTTCATGAGACTTGGATAGTTGGGTGGCTGAGGAGTTGGGGACAGGGCAGGCAGGAAGAGGGAGCTATTCCAGGCCAAGGACATGGTCAAGGCCTGGGGGATTCAGGGGTTGGTCGATACCAGAACCTGTCTTCCCCACAGGAAGCATTTTCGGTTATTGGAGTCAGCCTATATACAGTTTCCTCAAGGACGACCTATGAGCTTCAGTGAACCCAACAGGAATGTCCAGGGAATGGGGAGTTCGAGTCAGCTTTACATATATTGGGACGCTGACTCTTAAGTTCATTTTCTAGTTGAGTAGGTGAAAAAAACTAGTGTGGATGTTTCCATTTAGTTCTATTATTTGGCTTGATGCATTTTCACAAAGTGAACACCTTTGTGTCACCAGCATGCAGACCAGTAAATACAACATCTCCAGTACCCCTATGTAATCACCATCCCAACCTTAAGCAGCGTTTCATTTCACCTGTTTGTGCACACACAGAGATATGGAGTCTTATATTTTGTATTCTCCTGGATTAGTTTCCTTGTTCACCCTTATGTCTGTGAGGTTCATCCATGCTACTGTGTGTGGCTGCAGAATGTTCATTCTCAGGGCTGCTTAGTGATGTGATATGAATATACCACAATTTTATATCCGTTCTGTTGAAGGACATTTGGATAGTTTCTGGCGGGGGTCTATTGTGAATAGTGCTGCCATGAATGTTCTAGAATATATCTTGGTGAGTAGATGTGCAAATTTCTGTTGGGTACGTGCCTAGGAGAGGAATTACTGGATCACAGGATGTGTACGCTCAGCTTCAGCAGACGAGCAGGGCACTTCAGAGTGAAAGCGGCACTATTAATACTTATGACCAGACAACAGGCATAAACCTGACCTGGCACCTATCAACCAGGACTGACCCAGGCCGGTAGGAGGTGGGGCTACCCTGGTACACAATGTTTGACCACTCTCCTCGAGAGTCACCCAGCTACTAGTGCATCTGGTCATCTGGCAGGATCAGGCCTCCAGGCTCTGCTGACCACAAGTTCTGCTGCCAGCAAGGCTGGCAGGCCTAGAAGGGGAGGAGGGCCTCTGCTGCTTCCAACTTTCGAGGGAAAAACTCTCAAGTGAAAAGGAGGGCCCAGGAATCAGGGCCCTCTCCGCCTTCCTGCTGTGAGCTAATGACCCACCTTGCATGGCCCCAAGATGCCATGGACTTTTTAGCTTCTTCAGGGCTGAATCCGCAAGGAAGCCCAGCTCCTCTCCAACCCCTGAAGAAATCTAAGGAGAGGGTGGAGTTTATGAGCATATACTGAATGCATATGTTTTCTCAGATCTCTCCACGTCCCTACTGGTGAGTGATGCTATTGCCCCATTTCACAGGTATTAAAACCAAGTCTTGACCAGGTGCGGTGGCTCACGCCTGTAATCCCAGCACTTTGGGAGACCGAGGTGGGCAGATCACCTGAGGTCAGGAGTTCGAGATCAGCCTGGCCAACATAGGGAAACCCCATTTATACTAAAAATACAAAAATAAGCTGGGTGTGGTGACACATGCATGTAATCCTAGCTACTCAGGAGGCTGAGGCAGGAAGATCACTTGAACCTGGGAGGCAGAGGTTGCCGTGAGCCAAGATGGTGCCACTGCACTCCAGCCTGGGCAGCAGAGTGAGACTCCCTCTCAAAAAAATAACCAAACAAGTCTTGGGGCAGTTAAATAGCTAAGGATTTTGCCTCTTTCCCCTCTACTGCTTCTATTCCCGGGCTGGGTGGGCTTGCTGCTTCCTCCCAGCCTGGCCAGATGGATCACTCCAGGTACCACCACCATGGATATGGCCTTAAAATGGGTAGCTACATTCCTGTCCTCAAGGGGCTTGCATTGAGTGGGGTGCGTGAGGGAATAGACAAGCACACAAGCAGTTCCACCAATGTGATACATGCTGTAATGCAGGCCTGAGGAAGCACAGGGCAGAGGCCCAGGGCATGGGTGGAGCGTCCCAGGAGGCCTAGGAAGCAGGCAAGTGGGAGCAGTAGGGTGTTTGGCATGGGGATGGGCTTGGAGCTGTGAGAGATGTGGTGGGCAGGCATTTGGTATGCACCATGCCCTACGTTCCTTTGAAGCAAGTTTTGGATATGAATTGGGTTCCATCAAAGAAAGAAATTTGGGGCCAGGCACAGTGGGTCATGCCTGTAATCCCAGCAGTTTGGGAGTCTGAGGCGGGAGGATCATTTGAAGTCACGAGTTTGAGACGAGCCTCAACAACATGGTGAAACCCCATCTCTACTAAAAATACAAAAAACGTAGCTAGGTATGGTCTCGCAAGCCTGTGATCTCAGCTACTTGAGAGGCTGAGGCAGGAGAATTGCTTGAACCCTGGAGGCAGAGGTTACAGTGAGTTGAGATCGCGCCACCGCACTCCCGCCTGGCAACAGAGTGAGACTCCGTCTCAAAAACATAAATAAATAAAATAATAAAGTGGCCTAGGGCGGTGGCTCACGACTGTAATCCCAGCACTTTGGAAGGCCGAGGTCGGTGGACCACCTGAGGTCGGGAGTTCGAGACCAGCCTGACCAACGTGGAGAAACCTCGTCTGTACTAAAAATACAAAATTGGCCGGGCGTGGTGGTGCATGCCTGTAATCCCAGCTACTCAGGAGGCTGAGGCAGTATAATCGCTTGAACCCAGGAGGCGAAGGTTGTGGTGAGCCGTGCCATTGCTATCCAGCCTGGGCGACAAGAGTGAAACTTCATCTCAAAAAAAATAAAAATAATAAAGTGAAATTTGGTGGGAGGAAGCGCAGAGGGAAATACTGCTCTGTGGGCTGTGGAGATACGCGTTTTCTACAAGACATCCAACATCTAGTCACCAGCTTTGTGGTGTTCAAGAGGCAGGTGCAGTGGCACAAGGCCTCCTGACCCTAGATCAGATCTCAACCATGCCGGTGGGGCCTCCTGACTCTCTACCCTCCTCATCAGGGCAGAGTCCAGGCCGGCAGTTCAGTCATGTTGTTCCACAGGGCCCAGCATGGAGCCGGCTCCTCCAGTTCTTGCAATGGTTTTGTAAGCACCTAATTCGTGGCATTCAATCTCTCTACATGAGACCTAAGGCATGTTTCTCCTCTGCTCAGATTCCTCCAGGGGTTCTCATCTCATACAGTAAAAAGAGAGGCCTTCAAGGCCCTGCAGTCTGCCCTCTGACCCCATCTCCTACCCGTTGCTCTCTCTGCTTCAGCCACATGGGCCACTTGATGTTCCCCAGGCCTGCCAGGCATGAGCCCACCACAGGGCCGTTGCACTTGCTGTGTCCTCTGCCTGCTTTTCCCCTGATGTCCTCAGGGCTTGCTTTCTCACTGCCTTCAGGTCTCTGTTCAGTATTACTCATCTACACTATTTACAACTGTACATCTCTGGCCAGGCGTGGTGGCTCATACCTGTAATCCCAGCACTTTGAGAGGTCGAGGTGGGCAGATCACTTGAGACCAGGAGTTTGAGACCAGCCTTGCCAACATGATGAAACCCTGTCTCTA
>NW_012115599.1:13287890-13289347 GCF_000951035.1 Colobus angolensis palliatus
TGGAGTTTCTCTCTCGTTGCCCAGGCCAGAGTGCAATGGCGTGATCTTGGCTCACCCCAACCTCTGCCCCCCAGGTTCAAGTGATTCTCCTGCCTCAGCCTCCCAGGTAGCTGTGATTACAGGCATGTGCCACCACGCCCGGCTAATTTTGTATTTTTAGTAGAGACAAGGTTTCTCCATGTTGGTCAAGCTGGTCTCAAACTCCTGACCTGAGGTGATCTGCCCGCCTCCGCCTCCCAAAGTGCTGGGATTACAGGTGTGGTGGCTCATACCTGTAATCCCAGCACTTTGAGAGGTCGAGGTGGGCAGATCACTTGAGACCAGGAGTTTGAGACCAGCCTTGCCAACATGATGAAACCCTGTCTCTACTAAAAATACAAATTTTTTCACTTGATCTCAGGTTTAGTCACAGGAGCTGGCAACCATCTGACAACAACCACTTTGTCCCTTTCTTGGGGCAGACTGGCTGGTTTGCTTGTTGGTGACCAGGCGTGGTGGCAGCTCACTAGACTGTGAGTTGGCCTGGATGAGTGCAAGATTTTAGCTTTCTGTGGAACAAAATAGTTACCCTTTGGTCTGAGTAACGTGCAGCCCACAGTCCAATGTTACAAGGTCTGCAAGTAAAATGCCCCCAAACACAACGCCCCTTTCCACCCAGGACCAGCTGAAAACACATGCACTACTAAGCCGCGTAGCCTGTGAAAGCCGCATTCGTGTGAGCCGGTAGAAGAAGGCCTGTTAGGATGGCTACTGCACACACATGTGACCCCATTACCCAGGTACTGGCATGTTTTCTGGAATCCAGCTTGAGGCCTGGGCTGGGTTTGCCTCCCAGGCCACACACCAGGATTGGAAGTCCATGTCAGCTCACTAGCCAGCGTTAAGTTGTGGGGGGTCAAGTCCTGTAACTTTAGCCACTGCTGCTACCCGTGTCACACCCGCTGGGGAACAGGCACTGACTGAAGTTTCAGGGGATTCTCATATGGTCTTTAACTTATTTCTCTTGTTTCTATTTCTTGTCTGCTTTTTTTTTCTTTTTTCTTTTTTTTTGAAATGGAGTCTTGCTCTGTCACCTATGCTGGAGTGCAGTGGCACGATCTTGGCTCACTGCAACCTCCACCTCCCAGGTTCAAGTAATTCTCCTGCCTCATCCTCCCAAGTGGCTGGGATTACACTGCAACCTCCACCTCCCAGGTTCAAGTAATTCTCCTGCCTCAGCTTCCCGAGTAGCTGGTATTACAGGCTCACGGCACCACACCTGGCTAATTTTTGTATTTTTAGTAGAGACACGGTTTCACCATGTTGGTCAGGCTGGTCTCGAACTCCTGACCTCGTGATCTGCCCACCTCGGCCTCCCAAAGTGCTGGGATTCTCCTGCCTCAGCTTCCCGAGTAGCTGGTATTACAGGCTCACGGCACCACACCTGGCTAATTTTTGTATTTTTAGTAGAGACACGG
>NW_012115599.1:13293928-13294687 GCF_000951035.1 Colobus angolensis palliatus
GCCACCACATCCGGCTAATTTTTGTATTTTTTTTGTTAATTTTGTATTTTTAGTAGAGACGGGTTTCACCATATTGGCCAGGCTGGTCTCGAACTCCTGACCTCGTGATCCACCCACCTCGGCCTCCTAAAGTGCTGGGATTACAGGCATGAGCCATGGCGCCTGACTGGGATTCAAGCAATTCTTACGTCTCAGCCTCCTGAGTACCTGGGCTTACAAGTTTGCGCCACCACGCCTGGCTAATTTTTCTGTATTTTTAGCAGAGATAGAGTTTCATCATGTTGGCCAGGCTGGTCTTGAACTCCTGACCTCAAGTGATCCACCCACCTCAGCCTCCCAAAGTGCTAGGATTACAGGTGTGAGTCACCACACCCTGGTCTCTTTTCCACTTTCTAAGCCAGGTGGGAATGTGTCATGGGCTGTGGAAGGGGAACAGTGACCCCAAGGCTGGCTGCCCTGAGCCTCCAAGCCTGATGTTCTCCATCATTAGCTGTGGGCAGGCTCCCTCCCACTGCAGTCTGGGTTTGCATGAGTTTTGGGTCATTTCCTTCTGCCTCTACAGGCTGCACCATTTACCGAAGGTGTGTCACAGCTAGGGGACACTGCCCTGATTAGGGAGACATGTGAGACCAGAACTCCAGGCCACCCTGCGTCCTTACCCCAAATCTTTTTCAAGGCTGAATGTGGTAATGGGGTCTCCGTCCTTAGGGGCAGGAGGGTATGCTGCCTGCCTGAAACCAGAAGCACAGGGGCGCCTGG
>NW_012115599.1:13295280-13297028 GCF_000951035.1 Colobus angolensis palliatus
GGGAAAGGGGCCAACACCACGCTGGAGATTCGTGGGAAGCCTCCAAGGCTTTGTTTTGTTCTTCTCCACACCCACAAGCTTCACACCAGGGCCTAAGGGGACCTTGGCGCTCAGCAAAAGTTTGGTGAATGGATGGTTGAATGAGAGTGAAAGGGGCTGGGGGAGGGGTAGAGGAAGTGGGTAGCTGGGGGAGGGGAGGAAAGCAGAGTGGGGGAGGGGAGGTAGCCACTGGTGGGAGAGCGGAGGAGGGAGGCAGGCCGAGCTGGGCAAGCCTGCTGGTCTGGAATCTGGCTAGGAGATGGTGGCGGGGAGCGGCCCAGCCAGCTCCCGCTTCCACGCCAACCTCCTCTCCTGCTCCCTGCTCACCCAGTCCTCAGGTCTTTCCCCCACCCATAAATCCTGGGGGTCAATATGCCCTCTAAGACCTAGTTAGTCCTTGCTGTAAATTGGGTTGGAGCCTCTTTATTTTCTTATTTTCTAGGAACTCAGCCACTAGGGGGTCTCTAGAATACCTGAGTGGCCTAGGAGGTGAGCAGCGTGAATCTGGTGGCCAGCCCAGGCTGGGACACCTCCCAACTCCTGCCTTCTCTCTGAGGTCTGCTGGATGGTGGGAAATACAGCTACTGGGAACTGGGCATGCTT
Source organism: Colobus angolensis palliatus (assembly GCF_000951035.1). Lineage (NCBI taxonomy): Eukaryota > Metazoa > Chordata > Mammalia > Primates > Cercopithecidae > Colobus > Colobus angolensis. The sequence goes on from NW_012115599.1 coordinate 13,295,923, forward strand.
TGCAGTCTGGGATGGAATCTATAGGGGAGACTGGTAAGCTAGCAAGCAGAGAAACCCCAGGGCCTGCCCTGCTGGCAGCTGCCAGGGACTCCCCAAAAAAGCAGTGGAGCTCGCCATGGGCAGTGTCATGTTGGAGCTGCTGACAGTCAGGTTTCTGTGTCATCATACAGGGGGCCTGCTGACTTCCCTGGCTTTTGGTGAGGGACAAGGGTGGGTCTGCATCCCAAGGCCGGTCCTGTTGCCTCTTGTCTGGGCACTTCTGGGCCTGCTCTCATCTCCCACCTCCAGCCTTGCTGCAGTCTCAATCCTGGACCCACAGGTCCCCCAGGAAGGGCTGGTTGTTGATCCCAGTACTTCTCTTGTGTTTGTGGGCCTGTTGCTACCAGCCCAGGTGGAGGTGGAGTGTGTAACAGTGATCAACAGCTCCTTTCGAAGCAGCTTCTTGACTTGGGGCTCTCTCCTCCATCCCTGCTCCCTGTGATCTGTCCGAATTTCAGAGGCATCCTTTCACATCATTTTTGCCCTTGGCTGGAAGGGGCTTTAAGGGTAGGATGGCTGTTGTGGGCAGAAAAGAGGGCCCGTCTTTGTTTTTTTGAGAGGGATTTTCGCTCGTTGCCCAGGCTGGAGTGCAATGGCGCGATCTTGGCTCACTGCAACCACCGGAAAAGAGGGCCAGTCTTTCTCCCTGTTCCCAAAGAAGTGTGGTGGGGTTGGCACCTGGAACCTGGTGGCCCCACCCACCTCAGCATTGGCCTGAGTCCATCTTAAGACGGTGGCTTGGTCTTCTGGAAGTCTACAATGCTTTTCTTTGAAGAGCTTAAAGCACCTACTACGTAGTGAAACAGAAACCTGAGAAGGTTAAGCATCTTGCTGTAGCAAGGAGTAGAAATGGATAAAAGACGGAGGGTCTGGGGGTGGGGTGGGGCCTAGGCCACTTTTGGTGGCCATAAGAGTTGGGGGTGGGCCAGACGCGGTGGCTCACGCCTGTAATCCCAGCACTTTGGAAGCCTGAGGCGGGTGGATCACGAGGTCAGGAGATCAAGACCATCCTGGCTAACACGGTGAAACCCCGTCTCTACTAAAAATACAAAAAATTAGCTGGGCGT
>NW_012115599.1:13297272-13301144 GCF_000951035.1 Colobus angolensis palliatus
GAGATCGCGCCACTGCACTCCAGCCTGGGCGACAGAGGGAGACTCTGTCTCAAAAAAAAGAGTTGGGGGTGGAGAGGATGTGACTCTGGGATTGGGGGCCTGTGCCCTGCCTGCTGCTGCAGACAGATAGGTGAGATAAGGCTAACATTTAATGAGTACCTTATAGCCTCAGATGCATAACTCCAATCCACACTGGAGGAAAATGTCCTTATTCAGCAAGGTCAGGTGACTTGCGAAGGCCAGTGGCCGAGCCTGGATTCAGATTGCAGGTATCTGCAGGTTTTACCTGTGGCCCAACTCCTGTCCTCACCACCCCATCAGGGCTGCCCAGGGCAGACCACCCCCACTTAGCGCTTCCTATCCCAGCCCCTTTGCCCACCTCTACTTTCCTCATATTCTACAGCCCACATCTAACATCAAGACTGTGCTGCCCGGTGCTGTAGCCATTAGGCACATGTCGTCACTGAGTGCTGCGAATATGGTCAGGCTGAGCTGAAATGTGCTGGAAGCATAAGTACTCACTGGATTTACAAGGCTTAGTACAAAAAAAAAAAAAGAAAAAAGAAAAAGTAGTTTTTTGTATATTGATTACATGTTGAAATGGTAACATTTGGATATACTGAATTAAATATATTATTAAAGTTAATTTTGGCCAAGCCCAGTGGCTCACGGCTGTAATCTCAGGGCTTTGGAAGGCTGAGGCAGGAGCTTCAGGAGTTGGAGGCTGCATTGAGGTATGATCACACCACTGCACTCCAGCCTGGACCACAAAGTGGAGACCCAGTTCCTTAACGAACCCTTTAAGGAGACTCGGTTCCTTAAAAAAAAAAAAAAAAAATTAAAATTGGCCGGGCACTGTGGCTCACGCCTGTAATCCGAGCACTTTCGGAGGCCGAGTCAGGCGGATCACCTGAGGTCGGGAGTTCGAGACCAGCCTGACCAACATGGAAAAATCCCGTCTCTACTAAAAATACAAAATTAGCTGGGTGTGGTGGTGAATCCCTGTAATCCCAGCTACTTGGGAGGCTGAGGCAGGAGAATTGCTTGAACTCGGGAGGCAGAGGTTGTGGTGAGTCGACATCATTGCATTCCAGCCTGGGCAACAAGAGCAAAACTCGGTCTCAAAAAAAAAAAAAAAATTAAAGTTAATTTCATGTGTTTCTTTTTACCATCTTAATATGGTTACTACAAAATTAAACATTACATTCGTGGCTTCCCTACTATTTCTATCGGGCAGCACTAGCCTAGATCATTTGCTTATTTTTTGTTTATCATCTCCCTCACTTAACCAGAATGCCAGCTCCTGGAAGGCAGGGGTTAATATATTTTGTTTACTGTCCTGCTTTGTTTACCGTCTTGTCCCAGGTTTTTATAACTTGGCATATAGTCGGTGTTTAATAAATACTTCTGTAATTGAATCGCATCGATTGATTCTAGCGCAACCTTAGAGGATGAGAAGCTGGGGGCGGGAGGGAGTTCATCTCTGGTTCCCCGGGGCGCTGCAGGACCTCAAATTGCCCTCCTCCTTCTGCCGTACCCCACGAGGCTCCACGAGGTGACGTGGAAGACCCTCAGGGGTCCTTCTTGACACCTCGTGGGAGAAATGGGTCTGGGGTCTAGCCGTAGGTTAGCAACGCTAGCTTTTGGAAGCTGGAAAGGGACTGCCCTGTGGAGGCGCCGGGTCCAGGCTGCTGGACCCTCGATACCCCGCTCGCCCATTCCCACAGGGACGCGCAGGCCCAGCCCGGGAGTGCGGGCAACGGCCGCGTACCGGGAGCCTGCCGGGGGTGTGCGTGCTTCTGTTTGCGGGGAGGGCGTGGGTGGGGGGTGTGTGCAGCTAGGGCTCACAGACGGTCACTGTGTCAAAACAGCGTTTCGAACACTTTCTCTTTCCCTGCGATTCGACTGCGGCTCCGAAAGCCCCTTCCGCAGGGACTTCCCTCCGCGCCTGACTCACGCTGCCTCATGCGTGTGACTCAGGCCGGCGCCGCGCCAGCCCCGGCCCCGCCCCCGCCTGCCACCCGGCCAGCTGCCCAGCGCAGGGGAGGGCGGCCCGGCAGGGGCGGGGCCACGGCGGGCAGAGGGTGCGGAGCTCGGGAGTGGCAAAGAAACTGAGCCTTAGGAGGATGCACCCTTATGAGCCCTGCTATAGGGAAAGACAGGGAAATGAAGACAGCGACTGAGGGAGACAAGAAGACTGATAAAAAAGGGAGAGACAAAGTGGGGAAGCACACAGAGGAAAGAGGCCATAGCCTCCCTGAGAGGAGGCCAGGGGAGGCCCAGCTAAGGCAGACAGAAGGTGGGAGGGTGGGAGAGCTGAGCAGTGAGGGGAAATAGGGAGACCGGGAGCATGGGGTGCTGGCCTGCTCCGCGCTCTGCTTGCTCCTTGTGGCTGGGACTGTATTAGGAGGCTGGGCGGAAGGCCTCAGAGCCTGGCTCTCCTCTAGCGCCACCTTCCCAGCTCTGTGGCAGCCGGCAGGTTACTTCATGTCTCTGGGCCTCAGTCTTCTCATCTGCGAAATGGCATGGAGCAGGATAACCCTGCTTCCATATGCTTGTTATTCTTCCTTCGCCCCGCCCCTTCCCCTCCCATACCGACTTCTTGGCCCGGGCTCCCTTACCAGCTGGCTTTCTCTTGAGCAGCACCCATGCACCCGACCTGAGGGGAGGCGAGAGAGAAGTCAGGGCAATCCTGGCCCTGTTTTGGTCCTTGTCTGACTGTGGCTATGCTCCTCCATGGTGGCAGCTCGGGAACACTGCATTTTCCCATTACCCTTTCAGCCCAGAAATTGCAGTGGTTTGTCATCATTGCTGGTCCCAATACCCAGGCTGATCCCCTTGACCCTGCTCCCACCCCTGTCGTCCTTCCATTAAAGCCTCTTGTCCCCTTTGGTTGGATTCCATTTCCTGCCTGGGCCCTGTTTGCTAGACAGCAGGGTGAGCACTAAGTGAGGTAGCACAGGACTTAGCATCCAGTGAGTGCTCAATAAATCACAGCTCTTAACATCATCATCCTGCTCCTTCAAGAATAGGGGTGTGGGTAAAAATGATAATCATGAGGGGAATGATGCATAGCTTTAAAAAGCTCTTTTTTTTTTTGAGGCAAGGGTTTGCTCTGTTGCCCAGGTTCAGTGGCATGACGGAACCTCACTGGAACCTCATAAACTCCTAGGCTCAAGGCATCCTCCCACCTCAGCCTCCCAGGTAGCTGGGGCTACAGGTACACACCACCAGGCCTGGCTAGTTTTTTAATTTTTTTTTTTTTTTTTGAGATGGAGTTTCACTCTTGTTGCCCAGGCTAGAGTGCAATGGCTTGATCTCGGGTCAGCGTAACCTCCGCCTCCCAGGTTCAAGTGATTCTCCTGCCTCAGCCTCCCGAGTAGCTGGGATTAGAGGCATGCACCACCACACCCGGCTAATTTTATATTTTTTAGTAGAGACTGGGTTTCTCCATGTTGGTCAGGCTGGTCTCGAACTCCCAACCTCAAGTGATCAGCCCACCTGTTTTTAAATTTTTTGTAGAGACAGGGGTCTTACTCTGTTGCCCAGGCTGGTCTCGAACTCCTGACCTCAAGCCATCCTTCATTGTTTGTAATGCTATTTGTAATGGGTTGACCTGTGTCTCCTGCCAAACTCCTGGCCTCAAGCGATCCTCTCACCTTAGCCTCCCAAAGTATTGGGATTACTTCTGCGAGCCACTGTTTGTGGCCCGCATAAATCTTTAAATCATTACAGTAAGTGTGTGAAACAGGTACGGGTTATTAGTCATTTAGACGCGCAACCTCTGCCTCCCAGGTTCAAGTGATTCTCTTGCCTCAGCCTCCTGAGTAGCTAGAATTACAGGCATGTGCCACCACATCCGGCTAATTTTT
>NW_012115599.1:13301308-13302152 GCF_000951035.1 Colobus angolensis palliatus
TTTGAGACGGAGTCTCGCTCTGTCCCCCAGGCTGGAGTGCAGTGGCCGGATCTCAGCTCACTGCAAGCTCCGCCTCCTGGGTTCACGCCATTCTCGTGCCTCAGCCTCCTGAGTAGCTAGGACCACGGGTGCACACTGCCACACCCAGCTTTTTGTTATTTTTTAAGTAGAGATGAGGTTTCGCCATGTTGACCAGGCTGGTCTTGAATTCCTTACCTCAAGTAATCCAATCACCTGGGCCTCCCAAAGTTCTGGGATTACATGTGTAAGCCACCGTGCCTGGCCTAATTGTTGTATTTTTTAAGTAGAGATGAGGTTTCGCCATGTTGACCAGGCTGGTCTTGAATTCCTTACCTCAAGTAATCCAATCACCTGGGCCTCCCAAAGTGTTGGGGTCACAGGTGTGAGCCACCACACCCGGCCCAAATTGGCAGAGTTTTTAAATGACCAGTCTCAGTGCTGGCTGTGTTTCAGCCCACTGAGTCCTCTCACATGTTGCTGATGAGAATGGGAAACGTGCTTGACCTTTCTGGCAAGCAGCTCAATCGTGTGTAGGACTTGAGAAGGGTTCAGCTCTTCGGCCTGCTAATCCCATTTCTAGGAATCTCTTCTCTGACATAATTTAAAAAGGGGTCAGAGGTTTATGTCCCAGCATCTGAAATTTATTCCATTATTATAGTAATAATAATAACAGCAATAAAAGAAAACAACATAAACGCCCAAGAGGAGGCAATTGGTAAAACATATTAAGAGTGAACGGCAGGGCGCGGTGGCTCACGCCTGTAATCCCAACACTTTGGGAGGCCAAGGCGGGCAGATCACAAGGTTAGGAATTGGACACCAG
>NW_012115599.1:13302736-13303956 GCF_000951035.1 Colobus angolensis palliatus
ATCTCAATTCACTGCAACCTCCACCTCCCAGGTTCAAGCCATTCTCCTGCCTCAGCTTCCCAAGTAACTGGGATTACAGGTGTGCGCCACTGCACCCGGCTAGTTTTTATATTTTTAGTAGAGATGGGGTTTCATTATGTTGGCCATGCTGGTCTCCAACTCCTGACCTCAAGTGATCTACCTGCCTCAGCCTCCCAAAGTGCTGGGATTACAGGCATGAGCTACTGTGCCTGGCCAGATGATGGAAAGTTTTATAGCAATGAATATAATTTTTTCAGAGTAAATGCCATTAGGAATGCTGGACACCTATTATGGAACTCCTAGAACTAATAACTGAGTTTCTTGTGGCCACAGAATACAAGATCAATACATGAAATTCAACTGTGTTCCCATATGTTAGCAATGAGTAATTGGAAGCTGAAATTAAGAACACAATGCTATTTATCTCTAAAAAGAAAGAAACAAAAAAGAAAATATTTGGGTATAACTAAACCTACACAACATACACAGGATGTTCTAACATAACATACACAGGATGTCTATGCTGAAAACTACAAAAAATGCTGATGAAAGAAATCAAAGATCTACACAAATGGAGAAACATACTGTGTTCGTGGACTGGAAGACTCAATGTAGTAAAGATGTTATTTCTCCCCAAACTAATTGAATTTAGTTTCTTAGGGCTGTCATAACAAAGTGCCACAAACTAGGTGGTTGAAAACAACAGAAATTTTTTGTCTCACAGTTCTGGAAGCCAAAAGTCTGAAATTAAGATGTGGGCAGGGCCGTGCTTTCTCTTAAGCCCCCAGGGGAGGATTTTTTTCAGCATCTTCCCAGCTTCTGGTGGCTTGCCTGCAGTCACTGGTGTTCCTTGGCTTGCGACAGAAGCACTTAACTTCCGCCTCAATTGTCACCTGGCATTCTCTCTGTGTCTCTGTGTCTCTTTTCCTCCTATAAGAATATCAAACATATTGGATTAAGGGTTGACCTCATCTTAACTACGTCTACAATGCGCCTATTTCTAACTGAGGTCATATTTCAAGGTGTTGAGGGTTAGGGCTTCAACATATCTTTTTTTCTGTTTTTCTTTTTTTGAGACAAGATCTCCATCTGTCACCCAGACTGGAGTACAGTGGCACAAACAGTTCAGTTCACTGCAGCCTTGACCTGCCAGGCTCAATCGCCTGCCTCAGCCTCCTGAGTAGCTAGGACCACGGGTG
>NW_012115599.1:13305021-13307250 GCF_000951035.1 Colobus angolensis palliatus
CCACGCCCGGCTAATTTTTTGTATTTTTAGTAGAGACGGGGTTTCATCATGTTGGCCAGGATGGATTCAAGCTTCTGACCTCAGGTGATCCACCCGCCTCGGCCTCCCAAAGTGCTGAGATTACAGGCATGAACCACCACGCCCGGCCCAACATATCTTTTTGGGAGACACAATTCAAACCATAATGCTGATCTGTAGATTTAACACAATTCCAATAAAAATGCCAGCAGGAGTTTGTATACATATGGACAAATTAATTGTAAAATTTATATGGAAAGGCAAAGAATAGCTACAACAATTTTGAAAAAGAAGGCTAAAATTGGAGGAATTATGCTACCTGATTTTAGGATTTGCTGTATAGCAACAGTACGGTATTGTCAGAGGAATGGACACATAGATCAATGAAACGGAATAGAGATTCCAGAAATAGACTCACGTAAGTATGGCCAATTGATCTTTTTTGTTTTTTTTTTGAGACGGAGTCTTACTCTGTCACCCAGGCTGGAGTGCAGTGGCACAATCTCGGCTCACTGCAACCTCCGCCTACTGGGTTCACGCCATTCTCCTACCTCAGCCTCCCGAGTCGCTGGGACTACAGGCGCCCGCCACCACACCCGGCTACTTTTTTGTATTTTTAGTAGACGTGGGGTTTCACTGTGTTAGTCGGGCTGATCTCGATCTCCTGACCTCGTGATCCACCCGCCTCGGCCTCCCAAAGTGCGGGGATTACAGGCGTGAGCCACCACGCCTGGCCGGTCAATTGATATTTGACAAAGGTGCAAAAGCAATTCAATGGAGAAAGGATAGTCTTTGCAATAAATGGTGCTTGAACAAGTGGACATCCATATGCAAAATATGCATGACTCACATCTGTAATCCCAGTACTTGGGGAGGCCAAGGCTGGAGAACTGCTAGAACCAAGTGTTTGAGACCAGCCTGGGCAAAACTGTGAGACCCTGTCAAGAAAAAGGAAGGGGCCAGGTGCGGTGGCTCAAGCCTGTAATCCCAGCACTTTGGGAGGCCAAGACGGGTGGATCACGAGGTCAGGAGTTTGAGACCAGCCTGGCCAACATGGTGAAACCCTGTCTCTACTAAAAATACAAAAATTAGCCAGGCGTGGTGGCAGGTGCCTGGAATCCTAGCTGCTTGGGAGGCTGAGGCAGGAGAATCACTTGAACCCGGGAGGCAGAGGTTGCAGTGAGCTGAGAACAACGCCACTGCACTCCAGCCTGGGCGACAGAGCAAGACTCTGTCTCAAGAAAAAAAAAAAAAGTCCGGGATTACAGTCACGCCTGTAATCCCAGTACTTGGGGAGGCCGAGGTGGGCAGATCACCTGAGGTTAGGAGTTCAAGACCAGCCTGGCCAACATGGTAAAACCCTAACTCTAGTAAAAATACAAAAATTAGCCAGGCATGATGATGGGCGCCTGTAATCCCAGCTACTCAGGAGGCTGAAGCAGAATTGCTTGAACCCCTGGGAGGTGGAGGTTGAGCCAAGATCATGCTACTGCACTCCAGCCGGGCGACAGAGTGAGCCTCCATCTCAAAAAAAAAAAAAAAGACACTAAAAGCCGGATCCAGAAAAGAAAAAAAATTGATCAATTGGAGTTCATCAATATTAAAGCCTTTGCTCTGCAAAAGACACCATTAAGAGAATGAAAAGACAAGTTACAGACTGAGAGACAATATTTACAAGTCACATATTTGACAAAAGACTTGTATCCGGAATATATTTTTAAAACTCTGGCACGGTGGCTCACGCCTGTAATCCTAGCGCTTTAGGAGTCCACGATGCATGGATCACTACTGGAGGCCAGGGGTTCAAGACCAGCCTGGCCAACATAACGAAAGCCCCGTCTCTACTGTAACAAAACAAAGATTAGCCAGGCCTGGTGGCGCACACCTGTAATCCCAGCTACCCTAGAGGCTGAGGTTGCAGTGAACCAAGGTCATTACACTGCTCTCCAGCCTGGATGACAAAGCCTCTGTCTCAAAAAACAAAAACAAACAAAATAAACAAAAACAAAACCTCTTCTTACTACTCAGGACACTGAAATGGGGGATCCCTTGAACCCAGGAGGGCGAGGCTGAAGTCACTCCAGTCTGAGTAACAGAGTGAGATCTTCTCTAAAAAAGAAAAGAAAGGCCGGGCGCGGTGGCTCAAGCCTGTAATCCCAGCACTTTGGGAGGCCAAGACGGGTGGATCACGAGGTCAGGAGATCGAGACCA
>NW_012115599.1:13311205-13316608 GCF_000951035.1 Colobus angolensis palliatus
TTTTTTTGAGTCAGGGTCTTGCTCAGTCACCCAGGCTAGAGTGCAGTGGTGTGATGATGGCTCACTGCAGTCCCAAACTCCTGAGCTCAAGCAATCCTCCCACCTCAGCCTCCTGAGTAGCTGGGACTACAGGTCCACACAAACACACTCAGCTAATTTTTAAATTTTTTGTAGAGATGGAGGAAGGGAGTGTCTTGCTGTGTTGCCCAGGCTGGTCTCAAACTTCTGGCCTCAAGTGATCCTCCCACCTCGGCCTCCCCAAGTACTGGGATTACAGGTGTGAGTCATCATGCCTGGCCTTATATGAGAATGTTGAAGCAGCTTTATTCATAATCACTAAAAACTGTAAGCAATCGCAATTGGGTGAATGGACAAATAAACTGTCCATCCATTCATGGAATACTGCTCAGTCATCACAAGAAATAAACTATTTTGATACACATAACATTATGGATGGAAGAAGTCAGATTGAGAAGTTTACATGCTGCATGATTCCATTTTCATAACATTCTAGAAAAGACAAAACAATGGTGATGAGAGCAGATTAGTGCTTCTCAGGGTTTACGGATGGAGGAAGGTGTGGCCACAGGGAAGAACAACTAGGGAGTTTTTTGGGAGTGATGGAACTGTTCAGAATCTTAATTGTCAAGGTGGTTACATGCATCTGTACAAGTAAAATTCATAGAACTATACACCAAAAGAGGTCAGCACAACTGTATGATAATTCAAAGGAAACTGGGCCTGGTGAGGTGGCTCACACCTGTAATTCCAGCACTTTGGGAGGTCAAGGTGGGTCGATCACGAGGTCAAGAGATCGAGAGCATCCTGGCCAACACAGTGAAACCCTGTCTCTACTAAAAATACAAAAATTAGCTGTGTGTGGTGGTGCACGCCTATAGTCCCAGCTACTCGGGAGGCTGAGGCAGGAGAATCGCTTGAGCCTGGGAGGAGGAGATTGCAGTGAGCAAGATGGCGCCACCGCACTCCAACCCAGTGACAGAGCGAGACTCTGTCTCAAAAACAACAACAACAAAACCCAAAACAATAAAAAACCATATCCAGTTGGATAACTGAGTAATAAAGCAAGTGCAAGTTTAGAACAGTGTTAATGGGAGCATCCAGGTGGTGGGGATGAGTGTTCAACAAACCTTTTTTTTAGCTTTGCTGTTTGAAAATTTTCATAATAAAATGTTGAAAAAAATCTATATCCACAGTGGCACTGAGTTTGTTTTAAAAATCTCTCTTTCGGCCTGGCACGGTGGCTTACCCCTGCAATCCCAGCACTTTGGGAGGCTGAAGCGGGCAGATTACAAGGTCAGGAGTTCGAGACCAGCCTGGCCAGTGTGATGAAACCTCGTCTCTAATAAAAATACAAAAAAAATTAGCCGAGTGTGGTGACAGGCGCCTGTAGTCCCAGCTACTAGGGAGGCTGAGGCAGGAGAATTGCTTGAATCCAGGAGGAGGAGGTTGTGGTGAGCTGAGATCACGCCACTGCACTTTAGCCTGGGTGACAGAGATCAAGATTTCATCTCAAAAAAAAAAAAAAAAGTCTCTCTTTCTTCTCTCTCTGCTTATCTACACCTATATGTGTAGGGAAAACAGTGAAGGCATTATGCCAACATATTATCAGTGGTGATCTTGCTGAAGAGTGAAAATGCTGGTGATTACAAATATGTTTTTGTATATTCAAGCGTTTTATTTTGTTTTCCTTTTTTTTTTTGAGACAGAGTTTCGCTCTTGTCACCTAGGCTGGAGTACAATGGGGTGATCTCGGCTCACCACAACCTCTGCCTCCTGGGTTCAAGTGATTCTCCTGCCTCAGCCTTCGGAGTAGCTGAGAGTATAGGCGCCTGCCACCATGCCCAGCTAATTTTTTACTTTTTTTAGTAGAGAGAGAGTTTCACCAAGTTGGCCAGGCTGGTCTCAAACTCGTGATCTCAGGTGATCCATCCGCCTGCCTCAGCCTCCCAAAGTGTTGGGATTACAGGCGTGAGCCACTGCTCCTGGCCTGTATTCATGTGTTTTTTATAACCAGCATATATTATTTAGGGAGATTATAGGCTATATTTTTGAAATGCTTTTAAAAAAAATTTACATGTGCAATGCATGCTTGTTGTAAAGTTCAAACCATACAGAAATCTGTAATCCCTCAAGGGCAAATCCCTTGTGCTCACTCCCGACACTGTTAATAATCTGTGTATATTCTAAGGGCTAAATATACATGTTTTTCCTTTTTCTTTCTTTCTTTCTTTTTTTTTTTTTTTGAGACAGGATGTTGCATTGTTGCCAGGCTGGAGTACTGTGGTGCCATCACTGCTCACTGCAGCTTTGACCTCCGAGGTTCAGGTAATCCTCCCACTTCAGCCTCCCAAGTAGCTAGGACCGTAGGTGTGAGCCACCAAGCCTGGCTAAGTTTTGTATTCTTTGTTTTGTTTTGTTTTTTTGAGACGGAATCTTGCTCTGTCACCCAGGCTGGAGTGCAGTGGCGTGATCTCAGCTCACTGCAACCTCCACTTTCTGGGTTCAAGCAATCCTCCTGCCTCAGCCTCCTGAGTAGCTGGGATTACAGGTACCTGGCATCACCTGGCTAATTTTTGTATTTTGTATTTTTTTTAGACAGAGTCTTGCTCTGTTGCTTAGGCTGGATGCAGTGGTGTGATCTCGGCTCACTTCAACCTCCCCCTCCTGGGTCATGCGATTCTCCTGCCTCAGCCTCCTGAGTAGCTGGGATTACAGGCACGTGACACCACACCCAGCTAATTTTTGTATTTTTAGTAGAGACGAGGTTTCATCATGTTGGCCAGGCTTGTCTCGAAATCCTGACCTTGTAATCTGCCTGCCTTGGCCTCCCAAAGTGCTAGGATTACAGGCGTGAGCCACCGTGCCTGGCCAATTTTTGTATTTTTAGTAGAAACGGGGTTTTGCCATGTTGGCCAGGCTTGTCTCGAACTCCTGACCTCAGGTAATCCACCTGCCTCGGCCTCTCAGAGTATTGGGATTACAGGCATGAGCCACCACGCAGCACTGTTTGTATTTTTTGTAGAGATGGGGTTTCACCATATTGCCCAGGCTGGCCTTGAACTCCTGGCCTCAAACTCCTGGCCTCAAGTGATCTGCCTGTCTCAGCTTCCCAAAGTGCTGGGATTACAGGCAGGAGTGACAATACCTGGCCCTAAAGGCTAAATCTTACATTCAGGTTTGTTGCTTTCATATTTTGTCATCTTTTCAAAATTAAGCAGCTCTTATATACAGTTTTTATTTGTCAGTTAAAACAAGTAAAATTAAGTCGAGTGTGATGGCGCACGCCTATAGTTCCAGCTATTCAGGAGCCTGCGGTGGGAGGATCACTTGAGCCCATGAGTTCCAGGCCAGCCTGGGCCACACCAAAAGACCTGAGACCTCCTCTCTAAAAATAAATAAATAATAAAAAAGTAAAAAGCAAGCAAATAAACAAAACCAAAAACTAGGCAGCTCCAACATATTTTAGTTTTATTTCCCATTGTTAACATCACCTAGCAAGAAGTTTTATCTTTAAAGAAAGAAAATGGCTTCTTCTTCTTTTTTTTTTTTTGAGAAGAAGTCTCGCTCTGTCACCCAGGCTGGAATGCAGTGGCGCGATCTGGGCTCACTGCAAGTTCCGCCTCTCGGGTTCCTGCCATTCTCCTGCCTCAGCCTGCTGAGTAGCTGGGGACTATAGGCGCCCGCCACCACGCCTGGCTAATTTTCTGTATTTTTAGTAGAGATGGGGTTTCACCAGATTAGCTAGGATGGTCTCGATCTCCTGACCTCGGCCTCCCAAAGTGCTGTGATTACAGGCGTGAGCCACCACACGGGCCAGAAAACGGCTTCTATTCTACAGGTTCAAGGCACAGATCCTGAAATGAAGAGAAAGTAAAGTGCAATAACTTCTCCTGGTTCTGAGAACTGGACCAGGAAAATCTGACTCCTTGAAACATGGAGTCACCCTTTTTTGTATTTTATTTTATTTTTATTTTATTTTATATATCTATTTTCTGAGACAGAGTCTTGCTCTGTCACCCAGGCTGGAGTGCAGTGGCATGGTCTAGGCTCACTGCAACTTCAGTCTTCCAGGTTCAAGGGATTCTCCTGCCTCAGCTTCCCGAATAGCTGGGATTATAGGCATCTGCCACCACGCCCGGCTAATTTTTTTGTATTTTTAGTAGAGACGGAGTTTCATCATGTTGGCCAGGCTGGTCTCAAACTCCTGACCTCAGGTGATCCACTTGCCTCAGCCTCGGCCTCCCAAAGTGCTGGGATTACAGGCGTGAGTCATCGCACCTGGCCCTTTTTTGTTATTTTAAAATATATAACTATAAATACTCGCTTTCAATTTCTTTTGTAACATGGGTCAAAACCTCTTTTGTTGTATGTTTGTGTGTTTCATCTCCCTGATTATAAAATAATACCAGCTGAGGAAACTAAGGCCAAAGTAGGGAGGGACTGCAGGGGGCAGGGTGTACTTCTGGCCCAGCCACCCACTCTGTGACTTCTCTCTGGGCCTCAGCCTCCTAAACTGCAATCTTTTATAATGAAGAGTAAGCAAATGAAAGTAATAATAAAACCCTGTTGCTGGGCAGCAGTGTGGAGAGCGCTGCAGACTGTCCCTCATGCCCGATCTCCTTTTCTTCCTGAGTACTAAAGCTTTGTATTTTTAGCTGAGCACATGACACATTTTGACCCTCAAAATAGACTGCTTTTCCTTGCCTCCTTTGCTAGATATGGTTAGTGGAAAACAAGCAAAATGTTTTTAAAGGGAAGGCATGTTTTATGTTTCTCCAGTTACTCCTTTCTAATGGCTAGAGTGTGGACATGATGGCTGGCATACATGCAGCTATTTTAGATCATGAGGTAGCCTTGGGGATGAAAGCTGCCCACTGCAGAGCAACCAGATGGAAGGTACCCACCTGGCTTCCTGGCACACTGCGGCACATCATACCAGCTCTGGACTGCCTGCCTTGGGTCTTCTCAAACAGGAGAGAGAAATACCCCTCTGTCTAGCAGAATCTACAGATTTTGGGGGATTTTGTTCTTTGCAGTTGTGTACAAGGCAAGAAAATTGATGAGGAGGCTGTTTCGGTAATTGAGGGAAGAGACCAGGGGCCTGAACAGTGGCAGAGAATGGATTGAAGAGACATTTGTCTGGGATGTGCCAAGCTCCCAGGGCCTGAGGGCCTTCATGAGGGCTGCTGATTGAGTTGATCTGAAGTTCAGTAGAAAGGTCTGAACTGGAGAAAATAGATACGTTCAGAGAGGTAAAGATGCCCCTGGTAATATGGCCGGGAGGGCTGAACTCTGAATGGAGTGCGTATTAGTTATCTATTAAAGAGTATCACATTACTACAAAACCTTAATGAGTGGGGGGGTCAGAAATCTGGGATCCGC
>NW_012115599.1:13316898-13321246 GCF_000951035.1 Colobus angolensis palliatus
AAAAAAAAAAAAGGAAATCTGGGATCTGCTTAGCTAGGTGGTTCTGGCTTGGGGGGTTTCTCCTGAGATTTCAGTTAAGATCTTGGCCAGGACTGCAGTTATCTGAAGGCTTGACTGGGGCTAGAGGAGCCAGTTACATGATGGCTCACTCACATGGCTGTAGGCAGATGCCCTAGTTCCTCACCACATGTGCCTCTCCCTAGGGCTCTGTGGGCCTCCTCATGACGTGGTGGCTGGTCTCCCTAGAGTGAGTTATCCAGAGTGCGAGCAAGGCAGTTACTGTGATGCCTTTTATGACCTCCTTGGAAGCCACACATTGTCAGTTCTGCTGTATCTTGTTGGTAATGCAGGTCACCTTATACAATGTGGAAGGGACCACACAAAGGTGTCAGTGCCAGGAGGTGGGGACCCTTGGGCCTAATCTTGAGGCTGGCTCCTACATACGGAAGATCAGTAAGGGCTGGAGGAGACAGGAGCTGACTTGTTATGGGGACCTGCCCTGTGCTGAAAATTTCATGGGAGCAAAGATTGATGCCACTTCCTGGGCATGTGTCACATGGTGGTTAGACGTGCAGGCAGGGCTTTTGAAGGCTATGTGGCCTCTGAGAAGTTTCAGCAAGGGCAGTTTTGATGATTAAGAGAAATAATGTGTATAAGGCACAAGGCCCACAGGAAGTACTCACTAAATTTCAGCTCCTGAGGCCAGGTGCAGTGTGGCTCACACCTATAATCTCAATACTTTGGGAGACTGAGGCAGGCAGATCGCTTGAGTCTAGAAGTTTGAGAGCAGCCTGGGCAACATGGTGAAACCTCATATCTACAGAAAATACAAAAATTAGCTGGGTGTGTGCCTGTAGTCCCAGCTACTCAGGAGGCTAACGTGGGAAGATTGAGCCCAGGAGGTTGAGGCTGTAGTAAGCGGAGATCGTGCCACTGCCACTGCACTTCAGCCCCGGTGACAGAGTGAGACCCTGTTTCAAACAACCGCAAAGTCAGCTCCTGGTGAGGACAGCGTCAGAAAGACTGAGGATCAAGTCCCCACTTTGTCGCTTGGTAGTTGCAGTGCCTTAGCCATCAAATGGGGATGCCAATATCCGTCTTCCAGGGCGTTGTGAGGATTGGGAGAAGAAATACATGTAAAATGCCGACATCAGAATTACTCATATAAAGCTTTCTGACGGTTAATTTCTCTGTTCAGAATTCTCTGTGGCTTCCCCTAGCCTGCATCACCATGGGCATTCGAAGCCTTCCCTGACCTACCTTTGCCAGCTGAATTTCATCTCCACGCCTGTGCGACCCCGTTCCTGCCACCCCACAGGCCATCCCCCTGCCCAGCCTCTTCCTTCTGTTTATCTTTTCCCCAGGCCTTTCCCCCCGGGGTCTCCCAGATAGGGCCTCACCTGCTTTTTATCCCAGAGCACTCTATGTCTCTCAGGCGTGTCCCTGCCTTGTTCCCTGTGCCTGGAGACATGCTGGGCACAGCCTGGGGTGGCGGAAATCCACACAGGGATTGTCTTAATGACTCAGCTGAGATGAGGGCCACCAGGGGCTAACTGGGCTGACTGGGGAGCAGCACGGTAACCCACTGAGACGGTGAGCAGCGAGAGAAGGAGGAAGGGGAGAGCTGCCCGGGAAGGCTGCCTGGAGGTGATGAGTGGTGTCCCTCCCGCCTGCCCATCCAGGATGTCCAGCCAGCAAAGGGTGGAAATTGAGTCTTTTTCATCTGCACACTTTAGGTGCTCAATAGTTAAATTAAAATTTGAATTTAGGCCGGGCGCAGTGGCTCAAGCCTGTAATCCCAGCACTTTGGGAGGCCGAGACGGGCGGATCACGAAGTCAGGAGATCAAGACCATCCTGGCTAACACGGTGAAACCCCGTCTCTACTAAAAAAAAAAAAAATTCAAAAAATTAGCCGGGCGTGGTGGCGGGCGCCTGTAGTCCCAGCTACTCGGGAGGCTGAGGCAGGAGAATGGCGTGAACCCGGGAGGCGGAGCTTGCAGTGAGCCGAGATTGCGCCACTGGACTCCAGCCTGGGTGACTGAGCGAGACTCCGTCTCAAAAAAAAAAAAAATTTTTGAATTTAGTTGGGAGAAGTGTAATTTAAGCATTTGAGGAGTAATAAAATCCCCGCCTTTCCCCCAAATAAACCCCACACCAGCTTGCTCAAGGTGCCTGAAATCCTCCTATTAGAATCATGTCCAGCTTAAAAGCTGGCATCTTCAGAAAGCTCCCGTTCCAACCTGCACCAAGCATGCTCCGTGGGAGGGGAATAAAGGGCCCATGAGTCCTGATTAACTGATCTGACAAACCATCTGTCACCGACAGCCCTAAGCCACACTGTGAAACTGCTAGGGTGGCACCAGCTTTTTGTATTCCTCAGGGTCCTCCCCTCAGGCCCCCAAGCCACCCCCTCATGGTCCGGATTCTCCCCAGAGTGACTCCGTCCCCATGGTCACCTCCCCTCCTGAGCCTCCCACTCTGAGGGCAAAGGGCTGTCCTCAGGGTCCTCCTGGGGCTTCCTGGTGGTTAACAGCCTGAGGCAGGATAAGCTCCTGTTCAGGGCGTTGAGAGGAAATTGCCCCTGCCTCCACTCCTCTCCCCACACACTACTTGGGCAGGAATATAGGGCCCTGTCCTGAGCCTTCGCCCATGGAATGCAGGTGCAGCTGTGCTGGGGTGGAGTAAGGTGGGGTCATACAGCCACAGGGCTCAGAGTTGCAAGGGACCCCAAGAAGTCAGTTGGTCCAGTCCCCTGCTGTTAGGCAGGCAAGGGACTGCTGATTGTCCACAGTTTTGAATGAGGTATTTAATTGGTGGTATTATCCACCTCCCTGGATAATACCAGCATCTCTCCCATGGGGAAGTGCTTCTCACCTGGGGCTTTTGCATTGGATGGTCTCACTACACGCCCAGGAGGGAGGGAGGAGTGCTGTACTGGTGAGCAGGATTCAGGTTGCCTATCCCTGGACACCTTGACTCAAATGGCTCCAACTATGAGGACATTTATACTCTCTGGTAACAAGGTGGCCAGAGTCAGGTGTTTCCTGTGCTGGTTAATTGAGTGACTCAACTGCGTCATCAAGGACTGAGGTTGTTTTTAGCTTTCATTTCTGCCATTGCCAAAGGGTAGGCCATGTATTTTCTCATGGTCACAAGATGGCCGCCTGTCACCAGGCACTATGTCTAGACACGACAACATGCAGTGAAAAGACAGCAACCTTCCCAGGAGCTGCCAACAATATGTCCTCCTGTTTCAGTGGCCATAATTACACCATTGCTCTCACAATCTGATATTAGTGCAATGTTGGGAGACAATTACTTCTCCATGATTCTCTCATGTTTCCGCTTATCAGGTGAGCAGAGATTGTCTTTTTCTGTCTTTTTTGTGTTTTCTTTGGATACGTAATAGCTGTACATATTCCGACTGTCTTTTTTCTATCTTTTCAAGGAGGTTTATATAGTCAACAGCTTTGGAAGATAATGTTTTCCTCCGACCAAAGGGCAGGTTTGCTTAGGTCCCATTACAAAGTATTCAGGTTCCCGGCCAGGCACGGTGGTTCATGCCTGTAATCCCAGCACTTTGGGAGGCTAAGGTGGGTGGATCATTTGAGGTCAGGAGATGGAGACCATCCTGGCCAACATGGTGAAACCCCATCTCTACTGAAAATACAAAAATTAGCCAGGCGTCGTGGCACACGCCTATATCCCAGCTACTCAGGAGGCTGAGGCAGAAGAATCGTTTGAACCCAGGAGGCGGAGATTGCAATGAGCTGAGATGTGCCACCGCACATCTTGCTTGTGATACAGCTTGCTGGGTGATACAGCAGGACTCTGTCTCAAAAAAAAAAAAAAAAAAGACTCGGGTTCTTTAAGCTCAGGGTTCCTCCCTTGTAATAGCCCACTTCAGTCACATGACCACACTTCACCACAAGGGATGCTGGGAAATGTAATCTTTAGCTAGACAATCATGTGCTTAGCTACAATTTCCATTTCTTGTATGTATGTATGTATGTGTGTGTGTATGTATGTATTTTTGCAACAGAGTCTTGCCCTGTTGCCTAGGCTGGAGTGCAATGGTGCCATCACATTTCACTGTAGCCTCAACCTCCTGGGCTCAAGCGAACCTCCCACCTCAGCCTCTTAAGTAGCTGGGACCACACAGGTACACACCACCATGCCTGGCTTTTTAAATTTATTTACTTATTTTATTTTATTTTATTTTTGAGTTGGAAATTCACTGTTGTTGCACTGGAGTGCAATGGCACGATCTCGGCTCACCACAACCTCCGCCTCCCGGGTTCAAGCAATTATCCTGCCTCAGCCTCCCGAGTAGCTAGAATTACAGGT
>NW_012115599.1:13321382-13328844 GCF_000951035.1 Colobus angolensis palliatus
ATATATATATATATTTTTTGAGACGGAGTCTGTTGCCTGTTGCCCAGGCTGGAGTGCAGTGGTGCAATCTCGGCTCACTGCAAGCTCCGCCTCCCAGGTTCATGCCATTCTCCTACCTTAGCCTCCTGAGTAGCTGGGACTACAGGTGCCTGCCACCATGCCTGGCTAATTTTTTGTATTTTTTAGTAGAGACAGGGTTTCACCGTGGTCTCGATCTCCTGACCTCGTGATCCACCCACCTCAGCCTCCTAAAGTGCTGGGATTGCAGGCGTGAGGCACGCCCAGCCTAATTTTATATTTTTGGTAGAGATGGGGTTTCTCCATGTTGGTCAGGATGGTCTCAAACTCCTGACCTCAGGTGATCTGCCTGCCTCAGCCTCCCAAAGTGCTGGGATTACAGATGTGAGCTACTGCACACAGCTACTTAAATTTATTTTTTACATTAATTATTTTTTGTTGTTGTAGAGATGAGATCTCACTATGTTGCCCAAGCTGGTCTCAAACTCCTAGGCTCAAGCAGTCCTCTCTCCTCAGCCTCTCAAAGTGTTGGGATTACAGACATGAGTCACTGCACCTGGCCTAAAATTTTCATTTCTACCTAAGAATGGAGAATGTATACTGGGGCAATTGGTGGTCTGTGCCACAGTTATCCCATTAAATCTGGGATTCTGCTAGGGAGTCAGGAGGAATGGTGCTGGAGGCAACAGCAGTATCTGCCATGGTAGGGTTGGTGCTATGTTCCCATTTTATAGGTAGGGACTGGGTTCTGAGTGGGTGGTGTTGCTGCCGGGTCCAAAAGCCAGGCTGCTGACTCCTGACTTTAGTTTTCTTCCATTCTTCTCCTGCTTCTGTATCAATACAGATCAGGTTAGGCTGTGGGCAGGGGGAGCCTCCCCCCGGCCTTGGCATGCAGGGCCACATCCTCTTCTCAAGACACTCAGTCCCCTTGGCTTCCTGAGTCCTCTCTCTCCTGCTGTTCTTCAGGTCTTTGACCTCTCTTCCTCAGGCTCCTCCACTTTCTTTTCTTTCCAGACTGTCACTTCCAGAGTTCCCCAGGTGCTCACTTGCACCTGTGTTCGCTGGTCCAAATCAGATATCATCTCTTGCCATGTCCCCACACTCCTGGCAGTGGCTGCTGCCATCACACTGGCTGCATCAGGGAGGTACGGCTGGGGCTACACACTCCATGGAGCCAGTGGGAGCCCCGCCCTTTCTGAGTTGGGGCAGGAGCGCCCTGGGGTGCTGCTGCAACCACCCAAATCGTGGCCACCCAAACCAAATGGAGGCAGACCGGGCCTCCGGCTCCATGGAGCTGACAGAAGCCCTGTCCTCCTTGGCAGGGCTACAGCCACCCAAACTGTGGCTGTGGGTCTGAGACTCTCTGTGCTTTTAGCAGGGCCAGGAGCAGGCAGGAGCTGCCCTCCTGGGTGCAACAGCAACCACCTGACCGTTGGCTGCAGACCTGGACCTCTTGCTATATGGAGCAGGCAGGAGCCGGGATAAGCAGGAACTGAGTCCCTTCTGAGCTGGTGGGGTGGGAGCTCCCAGGTGCTCCTGTGGCCACCTTCCCTGGTGCAGGACCCAGGCATCTCTGCAGCCTGCACCCTCGGGGCCCCAGGAAGAACCCACTCCGCTTCTGTCCCTGCAGGCTCGGGGTGTCTGCTCCCGCTGCCTAGCTTCTCTCCGCTCCCGGGGCCTGCTTGGATCTCGGAGCAGGGGTTGAGGCAGAGCCCCAGGGGCCATGAATGGCAGTGGGAGGCTGATTGATTCCTGAGTGGAAGTGGGTGGGTCTCCAGTAAGGCCCCACCTTCAGCCCAAGGAGAGCCTGAAGTCTGGGGGCCAGGCTGCCAGTCCCGAGGACTGGAGTGGGAACTTGTGGTGCCTCTCTGGGCTGCCCATAGCCACCCATGGACCAATCAGGATGCACTTCCTCTCCTCTGAGGTCCATAAAAGCCCTGGGCTCAGCCAGAACAGGGCAGAGGATGGCCAGAGGACGAAGAGGGCAGAGTGATGGCAGGATGACCAGCTGCAGAGAGGAGCTGCTCTCTCTGCTGATAACTGTAGATGACAGAGTGACCAGTTGTAGAGAAGAGCTACCTCTCTGTTGAGAGCTGCAGAGACAACCCGCCAGCAGAGAAGAGCCACCCTCTCCAGGGCCTCCTCTCTGCTAAGAACTGAAAACTCAAGGGATGACCTGTCTACAGAGAGGAGCTACCCACTGCTGGTCTCTGAGCTGTTGTAACACTCAATAAAGCTCATCTTCATCTTCATGCTTCGCTTGTCTGCGTACCTCATTCTTCCTGGGGGCACCTGGACACAGGACAAGAACTCAGGCAAAGGCGCCAGGGTCACAGGGGTTTCTGGCCTGAAACTGACACCCCAAAGACCCTATAACACTCCTATCTGCCTAGACCTCTCTGTGTGCTCTGGTCTTGTGTATCCAGCTGCCCATCTGACACCCCATTTGAGTGTCATACAGGCACCCTGATGTTATGTTTAAAAGTGAACTCATAGCTGGGCATGGTGACTCACACCTGTAATCCTAGCATTATGGGAAGCTGTGGCAGCAGGATCCTAGAGCCCAGCTAGGAGTTTGAGACCAGTCTGGGTAAAATAGTGAGACCCCTGTGTCCACAAAAAAATAAAAACTTTGCCAGGCATGGTAGCATGCGTCTGTAGTCCCAGTTACTCAGGAGCTGGGGCAGGAGGATCCTTTGAGCCAAGGAAGTCAAGACTGCAGTGAGCCGTGATCTCATCAGTGCACTCCAGTTCACTGCAGACTGAGACCCTGTGTAAAAAACAAAACCAAACAAAACAAACACTCATGACATCACCCACAAACTTGCTTTTCCACTCTCGGCAATCTCAGTAACTGCTTCCACCCTCCAGCTAGCAATGTTGGCAGCTTTGATGCCTTCCTTTACCTCTCCCTCCACATCCATCCCCCTGCATACTGGATTATTGCCATAGCCTCCTACTCTGCCTCCCTGAAGTTACCCTGACTTGCTTGCCCATCCATTCCTTACTATCTTTTTTTTTTTTTTTTTTGAGAAAGAGTCTCTCTCTGTTGCCCAGGCTGGAATGCAGTGGTGCGATCTCAGCTCACTGCAACCTGCACCTCCCCGTTCAAGCGATTCTCCTGCCTCAGCCTCCCAAGTAGCTGGGACTACAGGCTCGCACCACTTTGCTAGGCTATTTTTTGTGTTTTTAGTAGAGACAAGATTTCACCGTGTTGGCCAGGCTGGTCTTGAACTCCTGACTTTGTGATCCACCCACCTCAGCCTCCCAAAGTGCTGGGATTACAGGTGTGAGCCACCGTGCCTGGCTCTTTACTATCTTAAAATGCAAGTATGATCACACTAATCTTAAAAATCTTCAAAAAAATCTTCAGTGGCTTGCCATTGCTTTTAGGATAAAGACCAACATTCTTTAAATGATGTGGCAGAACAGTTGCCCCTCCCTTGTCCATTATTTTCAATTTGTAGCTGGGCACAAAGTCATTTAAATAAAGATTCCACTTCCCAGCCTCCCTTGTGACTGGGTGGGGGACCACGTGACTAAATCCTGGCCAATTGAATGCAGACAGAAATGTAATGTTCTTAGGTAGGGAGGGGGCAGGGCTTCTTTTGACCTTTCCTTTTGCCTGCTGATAAGAATGAAGACAAGATGGCTGATACTGTAGCCCCGATCTTGGACCAGCAGGAGGAAACAATTGCTGAGGCTGGTGCAGCACTACCTTGGAAGAATACACACTAGCCTTAAATCATGTACCTACCTTCGGACTTTGGTTATGGAAAACAGTTAAGCACTGAGCTTGTTTGAGTCACTATTTTGCGTTTTCTCACAGCCCAAACAAATCCTACCTGAATCACATGGCCCTGCTAGGCCCTCTCCCTTGCTTACTCTGCTCTAGCCACAGTGGTAGTGTTGAGTTTCTTCTGCACACCCACCTTCTTGATTCAGGGCCTTTGCATGTACTCTTTCCTCTGCCTGCAGCACCCTCCTCATCACACTTTCCTGGTCATCTCCAACCCACCCTTTCAGGTGGGATGTTCCTTACTCCAGGAAGCGTTCCTTGACTGCAAGGTCATACCTACAGTATTTTATACCTAGAGCATAATTTTCTTAAGGTTTTTTTGGACAGCATAGAGCAGGTTTTTTTTTTTTAACACCTCTCCTTTATTCAACATTACCTTCAATAATAATCATGACCTGAATAATAACAACCAATAAAAATGCAGTAAAAAAAAGTTCTTTCTTTCCTTTTTTTTTTTTTTTTGAGACAGGGTCTCACTCTGTCACCCAGGCTGGAGTGCAGTGGCACAATCCTAGCTCACTGCAGCCTCAACCACCCGGGGCTCAACTGATCCTCCCACTTGAGCCTCCTGAATAGCCGGAGCTACAAACACACTTATTTTTATTTTTACTGGAGACTAGGTTGCATTATGTTGCCTGGGCTGGTCCTGAACTCCTGAGCTCTAGCCACCCTCCTGCCTCAGGTTCCTGGAGTGTTGGGATTACAGGTGTCAGCCACCACGCCTGGCCAAAAATTTTCTTTTGTTGAATTTCATACATATACAATTATCCTAGTAAAAAATAAAACAAATATGATAGAACCAAAAAAAAGAAAGAAAGAAAGAAAGAGGCCGGGCGCGGTGGCTCACGCCTGTAAACCCAACACTTTGGGAGGCTGAGGCGGGTGGATCAAAAGGTCAAGAGATAGAGACCATCCTGGCCAACATGGTGAAACCTTGTCTCTACTAAAAATACAAAAATTAGCTGGGCGTGGTGGCATGTGCCTGTAGTCCCAGCTACTCGGGAGGCTGAGGCAGGAGAATTGCTTGAACCCAGGAGGTGGAGGTTGCAGTGAGCCAAGATCGCACCACTGCACTCCAGCCTGGTGACAGAGCGAGACTTCGTTCCAAAAAAAAAAAAAAAGAAGAAAAGAAAAAAGTATTAGGTTAATATTTTAAAATTATATTAATGCATTTTTTGACAAAAGAGAAAAATGAATATCTAGATCTATTGCAGCAATGAACAACATTACATTTTGCTTTCCAGCCTTCTGCAAATTTGTCAAAGACTTTGTCAAAACTGATCTTTGCATATTCGTGTTGTAGTGTACGCAAATTTGTCATAGAAGGTTTGTTTATCTTCTATCATAGTTGACCGAAAAACACTTCTTACTAATATTTATTTGGGGCCGGGTGTGGTGGCTCACACCTGTAATCCCAGCACTTTGGGAGTCTGAGGTTGGAGGATGAGGTCAGGAGATAAGCCTGGCCAGCATAGTGAAACCCCGTCTCTACTAAAAACACAAAAAATTAGCTGGGCATAGTGGCGTGTGCCTGTAGTCCCAGCTACTCGGGAGGCTGAGGCAGGAGAATTGCTTGAATCCAGCAGGCGGAGGTTGCAGCGAGCTGAGGTCACGCCACTGTACTCCTGTCTGGGTGCCAGAGTGAGACTCCATCTCAAAAAAAAAAAAAAAAAAAAATTACCTGGAAATGTTTCTTTTCACATGAGGCAATAGATACACAAATAGTTAAGGAAAGCCTTAAACATAAGGGTAAGTTTGGCAGAAATTCAGAAAAAAAATTCATTTTACACTAAATTCCAGAAATTACAGTACTGTCAATATCTGTGTTTCTTTGAGATTGATTGTAAAAGCTTTCGAGTATCTTCCCAGTGGAAGAACTTTAAACAAATAAAAACTCCCAGGTGATCGCATAAAATTATGCTACCAATGTTTATTTCGAACCCAGTGTTTAAATGCAGAACAATATAGTACAACAGGGATTCTAGACGCAACTTTTCTCTGCAGTGAGTGTAAATAATTCTGAATCCGTATGGACAGGGGCAGCTGGGTCCTCCTGTGCTGGGGACTGGCTAAAATAATAGGGAATTCTCTCAATTAACTTCCAGGTAAAATCAATGTTTATTAAATAATAAGTAATACAAATATATTAACTTGAAACTTACATATAGGTTATTAAAAGTCAACAGTAAGAGAAGCAATTGTTGAGGTTTTAAACCACCAAAATAATTTGCAGGTGAGAACGTTGTTTAGAGTCGCTTGTGTGTAGTGATCCTGAAGAGCAGAGTGGCTTTTAGCTTGTTCTTATTGTTTGAAAATGTGTTACCGACACCCCCTCTTATTGCTGGCATCAGTGCAGACACGCAGCCACCTACCCCTGGTGCGCTCTCTGAGGTTCTGACTCCTGACGTTTCCCGTCGAGGCACTTGCCTCAATTATGAGTTCAGACTGTGTGTCATAACTTCTTCTTCTTTTTTTTGCTTTCATTTTTTCCCCTCTGTTCTTTATTTTTAGAGAGGATGTCATGAATTCTTTGAGATCTGTTCCCCACCAGGCTGTCTGCTCGACTCCAAGTGGGTGGTCCCCGTTGTGTATGGCTATGCCCAGCTCCCAGCAGAGTACCTGGCACTCAAAAGGGCCTCAATACCTATTTGTTGAATGAATGTAGGTGAAGAACTTGGCACAGAGTATGCGCTCCATAAAGGCAGTGACAGTGACCGTCAGCTGCAGCACATTCAAGGTCAACACCCCTTCTTGGTTCCCCTCAGGCAAACCCATGTCTCCCTCTCCTGGATCGCTTTATCTCTGGAAAATAACCTTATCTTGGCCAACAGTCCTTCCTGGAGGGCAGCAGTCACATCTCATTCATCTCTGGGGTTCCCTGAACCCCAGCAGAGGGCCTGGCACAAAATAGGAGTTAATCACTACTCCTGGAATAATAATAGTCTATTGAGCGTCCACACACACCAGGTATTTTATATCACGCGTATGGTTTCACTTCTCCAGGGGGAGCATAAGGAAAGTTGAATGACATGTCCAAGATCACACAACCAGTAGTGACAGAACCCGTTCCAGATCTCCAGACCTCTGGGGCTCCAAAGCCCCTGTTCTTTCTATGATTCCTCTTCCCAGGACAGGGAGCGTCAGGGAGGTGGGTGAGGGGCAGAGTGTGACGGGGAGAGGGGTGGGGGGGTTGATGGGGAGGACTCCAGTACTGGGGTGGGCCTGTCCTGGGGACTGGGCTTGCTCAGGCAGGCGGAGCCTGGGCTTCCGGTCAGGCACGTGCCAGGTACCTGGGGTGATTCCTGGTCAGCACCTCTGCCTTTCCATGGGGTTGAGGAGCCCAGGTGTGGACCGGGAGCTCCAATGTCAGCCCCACCACTGGTGAGCTGTGCAGCCTGGGCAGGGCAGAAAATCCCTCCAGGTTTTGGTTTCTCCACACATAGAACGGCAAGCCACAGGAGCACCCCAATCAAGATGGCATCGGCCCCAGGCGGAGCTCTCCCAGTGCCAGTGTCTTTAGGTCCATGTTCCGTTCTGCCCACTCCCTTTCACAACGCAGGAGGAGCAAGGTGCACTCCGACTGGCCGGGCACGGAGGGCGTGCGGCGCACCTGATGGGGCGCAGCGGTCTCCAGGCTCCTTCCAC
>NW_012115599.1:13329367-13335266 GCF_000951035.1 Colobus angolensis palliatus
CGTGGGCCTGACCCTGGGAGTCTCGCGTGGCTGCCTGGCGCCACCTCGCGGTCGTGGCCCGCGTCGCCGCGCCTGCTCTAAAAGCAGAGCTGCTGGAGGGAGCGGGTGGACTGGGGTTGGGACAATTTGGGCTCTTGGGCTGCGATACTGCGACAAACTCCCAACCCCGTTTCCTGTCTTCCGAGGGAGGGAAAACCAAGGCTTTGAGGGTCCTCTGAGGCCTGCGGCGAGCTGGGAAGGCTGGGAAGGAAACACCGAGTGAGGCAGATTGGGGCCAAGGACCCTCCTGGAGCTCAGGAGGCCGCCGAGAGTCCACACCGTGGCTCAGGTTCCACCGTTCAGTCCCGCAGCCTTTCAGTGTACATCCCTTACGCCGGTGGGTCACACTCTCTTCTCCACTCTTTTCTGCTTCAGCCGACATATAAACCTAAACACTTTAATCAGGAAGACTTTGCACATAAATGAATGAAAAAGCGGTCAATATAAAAACTGGGTAGAAGCACCGGTCTGTCTGCAAATGAGACGGTCACTGCTAGTGCTGTCGGATGAAGGCTCCGCTGGACAGAGCCTCTGGTCCCAGTCAGCCTTCAGCTACCCTGAGAGGGGACAAAAACCCCTTCTGGAGAAGTCAGTGGGTGAGGTCGATAATGAGTCTTAAAAACTGGGGGCTCCCTACAGGTCGAGGGCGAGGTCTGTGTCTGGGGGCCCAGGGAGCATCTGTGTAGGAGCACGGCCCTCTGGATTTCTGCTTCTCAGTGTCCTCTGGCTGGAGGGCAGGTGACCTCTAGGGATCTGGGGCAGTGCCAGCCAGCCCTATTGCCAGGTAGGGTCACTGAGTCCTGGGGACACAGGGCAGGGGGTGCAGGAAGTCAGACACCCTGGGATTCCAGGCAGGCATGGAAAACAGTGCCCTCTCGCTGTCACTACCGTGCCCTGTCGGCACCAGGCAGGCATCACTAGGGTATCCCAGCACTCTAGCTGTTTGTTTTGCTTTTAATTACTAATTTTAAAATATTTGATGCATAAAGAAAAATACATATACACCCTCCAACAAGATTATTTTGTTTTTAATATTTTGGCTATTTGCTTCAGATCCTTTTTTTTTTTTTTGAGACAATCTCACTGTGTCGCCCACGTTTGAGTACAGTAGTGCAATCACAGTTCACTGTAAACTTGACCTCCCAGGCTTAAGTGCAATCGTCCCACCTCACCCTCCTGAGTAGCTGAGACTACAGGTGCATGCCACCACACCCTGCTAACTTTTGTATTTTTTGTAGAGACAAGGTCTCCTGTTACCCAGGCTGGTCTCAAACTCCTGGGCTCAAGCAATCTGGCTGCCTCAGCCTCCTAAAGTGTTGGGATTACAGGAGTGAGCCACGACACCCGGGCATCTTTTTTTTTTTTTTTGAGACTGGGTCTCACTCTGTTGCCCAGGCTGGAGTGCAGTGGCGTGATTACGGTTCACTGCAGCCTCGACCTCACCCCAGCTCAGGTGATCCTCCCACCTTAGCTTCCAGAGTAGCTGGGACCATGGGGGTGCCACCATGCCTAACTAACTTTTTTTTTTGAGACTGAGTTTTGTTCTTGTTGCCCAGGCACAATTGCGGCTCACTGCAACCTCCGCCTCCCGCGTTTAAGCGATTCTCCTGCCTCAGCTTCCTGAGTAGCTGGGATTACAGGCATGCACCACCATGCCCGGATAATCTTCTATTTTTAGTAGAGACAGGGTTTCTCCACGTTGGTCAGGCTGGTCTTGAACTCCTGACCTCAGGTGATCCGCCCGCCTCAGCCTCCCAAAGTGCTGGGATTACAGGTGTGAGCCACGGAGGCAGGCCTAATTTTTGTATTTTTTGTAGAGACAGGGTTTCTCCATGTTGCTCAAACTGGTCTTGAACTCCTGGGTTCTAGCAATCTTCTGGTCTAGGCCTCCCAAAGTATTGGGATTACAGGTGTGAGCCACCACAGCCGACCTCTTTTTTTTTTAAATACAAAAAGTCACAGAAATAACTAAAGACCACCCTTGTGGCCTCTCCCCTCTCCCTTCCCTGAAGTTTGTTTTTCTTTTTGAGAAGGAGTCTTGCTCTGTCGCCTAGGCTGGAGTGCAGTTAACACGATTTTGGCTCACTGCAACCATTGCCTCCCGGGTTCAAGTGATTCTCCTGCCACAGCCTCCTGAGTAGCTGGGATTACAGGTGCGGACCACCACAACCAGCTAATTTTTATATTTTTAGTAGAGACGGGGTTTCACCATGTTGGCTAGGCTGGTCTCGATCTCCTGACCTCATGATCCACCCCTGCTTGGCCTCCCAAAGTGTTGGGATTACAGGCGTGAGCCACTGCACCCAGTCTGTATTTTTTATTCTCAATCATGTTTTAAAACTTTTACCCAATAAGTATATATCTTTATTTTATTTATTATTGTTATTATTTTTTTGAGATTCAGTCTTGCTCTGTCACCCAGGCTGGACTGCAGTGGTGCGATCTCGGCTCACTGCAACCTCCGCCTCCTGGGTTTAAGCAATTTTCCTGCCACAGCCTCCCAAGTAGATGAGATTACAAGTGCACGCCACCATGCCCAGCTAAGTTTTGTATTTTTAGTAGAGATGGGATTTCACCGTGTTGGCCAGGCTGATCTCAAACTCCTGACCTTGTGATCTGCCCTCCTCGGCCTCCCAAAGTGCTGGGATTACAGGCGTGGGCCACTATCCTGGCCCAGGTATATATGTTTAAACAATATATGGTATTGCTTTATATTCTAAAATTTTACATGAACAGTATCCTAATGTGTATCATTTAGCAAATTGCTTTATCTCAACATTATGCTTTTGAGATCGATCAGTACTTATCTTTGTAAATTTAATCCATTCATTGTGATCTCTGTGTGTCTTTTATTTTAACTACTCTCCTGCTGAGAATAGGTTGCTTGTAAAATTTCATGATTATGATCAATGCCTCAGAGAACCTTCTTGAGCACATCTCCTTGGAAGAGAAGCAAAAGTTTCTCTACAGTATCAACTGGAAACGGAAGTTCTGGGTCATAAGGCTCATGCATCTTCACCTTGACGAAGATTTGTCAAATTGCTCTTCAAAGTGGTTGTACCAATTTACACTCCCATGGACAAACTATACAACTCCCATTTCTTCAATTACTCTTGTTGGGTGTATTAATTTTTGCCAGTCTGTTGGGTGTGAAATGGTATTTCAATCTTGTTTTAATTTGCATTTTCCTAATTACTAGTGAGACTAAACAGCTTTTCATGTATATTGGGCATGAGTGACCTGCTCTTCTTTGAAAAGCGTGTTCACGGCCGGGCGCGGTGGCTCAAGCCTGTAATCCCAGCACTTTGGGAGGCCGAGACGGGCGGATCACGAGGTCAGGAGATCGAGACCATCCTGGCTAACACGGTGAAACCCCGTCTCTACTAAAAATACAAAAACTAGCCGGGCGAGGTGGCAGGCGCCTGTAGTCCCAGCTACTCGGGAGGCTGAGGCAGGAGAATGGCGTAAACCCAGGAGGCGGAACTTGTAGTGAGCTGAGATCCGGCCACTGCACTCCAGTCCGGGCGACAGAGCGAGACTCCGCCTCAAAAAAAAAAAAAAAAAAAAGAAAAGCGTGTTCAGATCCTTTGCCTATTTTTATTTTAAGTTATTTATCTTTGTCTTTATCTTTTTTTTTTCTTTCTTTCTTTTTTTTTTTTGAGATGGAGTTTTGCTCTTGTTGCCCAGGCTGGAGTACAACGGCACAATCTCGGCTCACCGCAACCTCCGCCTCCCGGGTTCAAGCGATTCTCCTGCCTCAGCCTCCCAAGTACCTGGGATTACAGGTATGTGCCACCATGCCTGGCTAATTTTGTATTTTTAGTAGAGACGGGTTTCTCCATGTTGGTCAGGCTGGTTTTGAACTCCCTACCTCAGGTGATCACCCACCTTGGCCTCTCAAAGTGCTGGGATTACAGGTGTGAGGCACCGTGCTTGGCCAATTTTTGTATTTTTAATAGCGATAGGATTTTGCCTTGTTGGCCAGGCTGGTCGTAAACTCCTGGCCTCAGGTGATCTGCCCGTGTTGGCCTCCCAAAGTGATAGGATTACAGGTGTGAGCCACTGCACCCCTCTCCAACTTTATTTGTTTACTTTATTTTTTATTTTTTAGAGATAAGATCTTGTTCTGTCACCCAGGCTGGAGTGCACCGGCACAATCATGGCTCACTGCAGCTGTAAATTCCTGGGCTCAAGGGATCCTCTTGCCCAGCCTCCCAAGTAGCTGGGACTACAGGTGTGAGTCATTGCACCTGGCCTGCGTCTAAGTATTTTTAAATTACTTTTAACTATTCGATAAGAATATTTTTTTTAAAAAAAAACTTTTAATTTACTTATTATTATTATTATTTTTTCCCACAATGACCTCGGAACGTTTTATTGGTCTTCTGCTCCCCAAGGGGTACCCTGCTTCTGCTGGCTCAATGCCTTGGAACTTTGGTGGTGTTGGTCTCATGCACCACTTTGCCGTCCACTATCCTGGCAGCGGGGGGAGGGTGGTCTGTTGGAGGGTGGTCGTTTGCATGGAGTTGCTGCTGTCCAGGGCATCCCAAGACTGAAGTCCTTGCTGTCTTCCAGCAGGCGGTGGTAGGTGGCGATCTCAGCCTCTAGCTTGACCTGGATGTTCAGCAGGGCCTTGTACTCCCGGGCCTGGCGCTGCTCCTCTGTCCGGGTCTGTGCCAGCTCCAACTCCAGGTGCAGCAGGACCTGGCTGGGCTACTCCGTCTGCAGGGCGTAGTGGGCCTTTGCCTCCCTCAGGCTGTGCTCAAAGCTGGCCTTCAGATTTCTCATTGAGTCCAGGTTGATCTCCAAGGACTGGACTATACATCTCAGCTCCTTGAGCGTCATGTCAGCAGCTCTGATCTTGGCGGCCTGCGTGGTGACCACTGTGGTGCTCTCCTCAGTCTGGTGGGAGCAGTACTGGTTCAGCTTCTCTCGGTTCTTCTGAGCCAGCTTGTCATATTGGGCCTGCATGTCTGCCATGATCTTGGCGAGGTCCTGTGATTTGGGGGCATCTAACTTCACGGTTAACTCAGAGCTGGCAATTAAAGCTTGTCGGCCTTTAACTTCCGCCTCATGGTTCTTCTTTATGAAGAGCAGTTCCTCCTCGAGAACCTTGATCTCTGTCTCCAGCTGCAGCCGAGTGACATTGGTGTCATCATTGACCTAGCAGAGCCTACAGATGTCGCTCTCCAGACTGGCACATGGCCAGCTCTGTCTCATCAGTGGCAAGATGAGGACTGTCAATCTGCAGAATGCTGTGGGCATTTTTCACAGAATTTGCAAAGATCTGAGCCCTCAGGTCCTCCATGGTCTTGAAGTAACACCCCCAGTCTCTGACCTGGCGTCCCTTCTTCTCCAGGTGCTCCTGGATTTTGCTCTCCAGTCTCCAATTCTCAGTGTCTAGGCTCCTCACTCTGTCTAGGTAGGAGGCCAGGCAGTCGTTCAGGCCTTGAGTGGTCTCCTTCTCGTTCTAGATGTCCCCCATTTCAGTCAGACCCCTGGCCATCCATGTGGCCTGGCCCCCAGACCCCAAGGCACCCTGGAAGCTGGTGGAGTGGGACACAGAGATCTGAGAGCCTGGGCCCTCAGCATCTGCACAGACGCTGGCTGAGCTGCTGACCAACTGGGCATTGTAGCTGGGCGGCTGCATTGAGTTCAGGGGTGGGTAGCTGGTGGAGGTGGTGGAGAGAGTGGTGAAGCTCTTGCTGTTCAGGGAGGAAAGTGAGAGGACACTTTCCTTAGGTTTTGCCGAGGGTCTGTTTAATTTCTTTAGAGATGGAGCCTTGCTATGTTGCCCAGGCTGATCTTGAACTCCTGTGCTCAAGCACTTTAGCCTCCCAAAGTGCTGGGATTATAGGTG
>NW_012115599.1:13336161-13338065 GCF_000951035.1 Colobus angolensis palliatus
TTTTTTTTGCTAATAACTAATAACATAACGCATTATAGTCAAAGATCACGGTTTGCATGATACTGAATTGTCAATATTACCTGCGACTTGCTCTGTTACTAGCATGTAATCATTTTTGGTAAACGTTACATGTGTGTTTGAGAGCAATGTGTATTCTCCAAGTGTTTGGTGCAGGCTTCTACATATTAAAGTTTGTTAATTTTGTCATTCAAGTCTTCTATACCTTTGCTGACTTTTTATCTTCTTTATTTATTAGTAGTTGGAAGGCGCGGTGAATTACACCTGTGATCCTGGCATTTTGGAAGGCTGAGGCAGGAGGATCACTTGAGGTCAGGAATTCAAGACCAGCCTGGGCAACATAGTGAGACCGTGTCTCTACAAAAAATTTAAAAAATTAGCCAGGCATGACAGTGCACGCCTGTAGTCCTAGCTACTTGGGAGGCTGAAACAGGACGATTACTTGAGCCCAGGAGATTGAGGCTGCAGTGAGCCGTGATCATGGCCCTGCACTCCAGCCTGGGCAACAGAGCAAGGCCTTGTAACAACAACAGTAACAACAACAACATCAGCTGCAAACTCCATTCTTGTCTGATATTAATAAAGATATGCTAAGGGCCAGGCGAGGTGGCTCACACCTATAATCCCAGCACTTTGGGAGGCCGAGGCGGGTGAATCACTTGAGATCAGGAGTTTGAGACCAGCCTGGCCGACATAGTGAAACCCTGTCTCTACTAAAAATACAAAAATTAGCTGGGTGTGGTGGTTCGTGCCTGTTGTCCCCACTATTTGGGAGGCTGAGGCAGCAGAATTGCTTGAACCTGGGAGATGGAGGTTGCAGTGAGCCAAGATCCTGCCACTGCACTCCAGCCTGGGCGAAAGAGGGGGACTCCATCTCAAAAAAGAAAAAAAAAAAGGTATGCTAAAGTTTTGGGGGGGAATTTTAGTATTTACCTGCTATATCTTTCTTCATCCTTTGACTTTCAGACTTGCTGTGTCTGATGACTTAGATGTGTCTTTTATAAACAGTATATAGCAGGCTTTTAAAAAAAATGCATGTGTAGCTTAACAGACATATAATTAAACAATATATTATCCCCTTTCCTAAATACTGCAAGAAAGACCTCAGAACACTTCAGCGCTGGCCATCCTCTTTTGCCTGGCTTGTTCTGTATTTTAGGCCTGTCCTCTTTTTTGCACCCTCAGATTCTACCTTACTATTGTTACTTTATGGCAATGGAGCTCGTTTGAATTTCCTCATGCTTACCACCGGATTGCTCACTGTTTCTTCACACAGCTCAGGCTTCCCTTCTGGGATGGCTTTGCCTCCTCCTGTAGTACATCCTTCACCTGTAGATCTGATAGTGGCAAGCACTCCTGGTTTCATTTTGTTTGGAACTTTTTAAATTTTAATTAATTAATTTATTTATTTATTTTGAGACAGAGTCTCACTCTGTCGCCCAGGCGGGAGTACAGTGATGCAATCTCGGCTCACTGCAACCTCCGCCTCCCGGGTTCAAGCAATTCTCCTGCCTCAGCCTCCTGAGTAGCTGGGACTACAGGAGCGTAACACCACGCCTGGCTAATTTTTTGTATTTTTAGTAGAGACACGGTTTCACCACGTTAGCCAGGATGGTCTCAATCTCCTGGCCTTGTGATTTGCCCGTCTCGGCCTCCCAAACTGTTGAGATTACAGGCATAAGCCACCACGCCCAGAACTTTTAAATAATTATAAAATATGACACACATATGGCCAAATCATTAAGTCTTCTTCTATCCTCTACGGCCATAGCTCTTAAAATCTTTTTCAAACCCATTTCCTTGCCTCATTGTGCTGTTTTCTTTTATTTATTTATTTATTTATTTATTTATTTATTGAGACAGAGTCTTGCTCTATCACCTAGGCT
>NW_012115599.1:13338841-13339224 GCF_000951035.1 Colobus angolensis palliatus
TTTCACTATGTTGGCCAGGCTCGTCTCGAACTCCTGATTCAGGTAATCCACCCGCCTTGGCCTCCCAAAGTGCTGGGATTACAGGCGTGAGCCACTGTACCCGGCCATCATTATCTCTTTAAATATTTCACCTCCTTCTTTTTCTCTATTCTCTCTTTTTCACATGATGATCAAATATATATTAAATCATTAAATCTTCTTTTATCCGCTACGGCTACGGCTCTTAAAATCTTTTTCAAACTCATTTTCTTGCCTCATTGTGCTGTTTTCTTTTATTTATTTATTTATTTTTGAGACGGAGTCTTGGCTCTGTTGCCCAGGCTGGAGTGCAGTGGTGCGATCTCGGCTCACTGCAAGCTCCGCCTCCCGTTTTCACGCCATTC
>NW_012115599.1:13339659-13340771 GCF_000951035.1 Colobus angolensis palliatus
TTTCTAGGCAAATTCTTTGAAAGTATTTTCGGCTCACTAATTGTCTTTTCAGCTGTAACTAATGATGCTTTCAATAAGATTTTACATTTCAACCTTTATGGTTTTTATTTCTCAAAGTTCCATGTAAAAATCTATCTATTCATTCCTAATGGTCTTTTGTTGAGTATATTTTTTTAAATGCATCTTTTATTTCTTTAAGTATGTTATAAATATCTACTTGACATTTTGTATCTGAAAATCCCCAAATCTTCAGTCCTTAGGGATCTGTAGTTCATTGTTTCTGTGAGCTCACAGACACACTACCTCACCTCCTTGTGTGCTGGTGATCTTTGTGAGTTCATTGTTTGTTTAAAATTTGTGGAAGTCTCAGTTGGGGTTTGGGGAAGAGTTTTGCAGACAGCATTTGCATTTCTATTTCTTTTGGTATCAGGAAGTGATCTGAGATTACCTCATATCCCCTTGAAAGAACAAGTCCCAGACTCCCTTTCCACATTTTGAGCTGGCTCAAGGCTCAGTTTCCCCGTAACATGGCAATTTACCTAACTGCCTGCAGCTTCAGCCCTGGCCAGGCCCCATTTCCTTGTCTAGGAGGTAGTATTTTTGGAAACATACCCTATCTCTTGTCAGATCAGCTACCTCTAAAAAATTATGCTGTTCAGGGTTTAACTCTTCTCAGCCATGATGCCACAATGGCTGAGAACCTTTAATACTTTCCTTTTCTACTTCTCTGACTGGCCATGGGTCACATGACCCCAGATGGCCAACTGGAGTCCTTCCCTGGGATTTTCTGAATTAGAGTGGTAAGAGAAACTTCTTCCTCTTGGGGCAGCATCTTAAGGATGTGAGCTCAGTGAGGGTGGCAGTCATGCTTCCCACACATGGGGAGAAAGCCTGCCCAGAATGGAACCGCATGCTGAGAGATGAGAGAAGGTGGGAGAGAGGGGGAGGCTGCAGCATTTCCTGTATGAGCTGTGGTTTGATCACGTGAACCAGAATATTTGCCCCTTGCTGCTTGGATTTTCTGTCTTTTGCAGTCTTGGTTTTTACATGGTGAGATGATGGACCGTTATTATTTTGTTTTCTGCTTTTATTTTGTATTTTTTTTTTTTTTT
>NW_012115599.1:13341481-13346017 GCF_000951035.1 Colobus angolensis palliatus
TCACCATACCTGGCTAATTTTTGTATTTTTAGTAGAGACAGGGTTTTACCATGTTGGCCAGGCTGGTCTTGAACTCCTGACCTCAGGTGATGTGCCCGCTTTGGCCTCCCAAAATGCTGGGATTGCAGGCGTGAGCCACCGTGCCTGGCCTTAATTTTTTAATTTTATTTTTCATAGAGATAGATTCTTGCTATGATGCCTAGGCGAGTCTTGAACTCCTGGGCTCAAGCAGTCCTCCTGCCTTGGCCTCCTAAAGTGCTAGGATTACAGGTGTGAGCCAGTGCACCTGGCCCAGACTCAGATTTTGAGGTCTCCACACAGCTTAGTGCAATCAGAATGAGTCAAAAAAAAGATACAGGATGCTTTGAGATAATTGTCTTCTCTGATCCTCAGTTTCCTCTTCTGTAAAGTGGTGTAACAATAGGTAACCTTCTGCAGCATTGTTGTAAGGATTGGACACAATGTACAGAGTGCACACATTGGTTAAAATAATCCAACTATGATGTTGGAGGAGAAGGAAAGATGAAGTGGTAGGTGTTGACAGTCCCAAATCGTGTGAAAGGATATTGAGTGAGGCTTTTCTTGTTGTCACTTAGAATCACAGTTGGGACAAAGAAGCATTAAGACTCATAGTCTAGAGAACGTGGACATTACGTATGGCAGACTCCTCCAGGGCCTGTTAAAAGGTGGATGAACCAGTTCTGCTTCTCCTGAACATTCTGCCAGTTACCAGCAAGGATGGCGTGTTCCTAAACTGAGTAACTGGTGAAGTTGCCTAATTTCTCTGTGCCTCAGGCACCTCACCTGTAAAATGGGGATAATAATAGTATCCACCTTTTTTTTTTCTGAGGCAGAGTCTTGCTCTGTCACCCAATCTCTGCCTCCCAGGTTCAAGTGATTCTCCTGCCTCAGCCTCCTGAGTAGCTGGGATTACAGGCACCTGCCATGGTGCCCGGCTAATTTTTGTATTTTTAGTAGAGATGGGATTTCACCGTGTTGGCCAGGCTGGTCTTGAACTCCTGACCTCAGGTGATCTGCCTGCCTCAGACTCCCAAAGTGCTGGGATTACAGGTGTGAGCGACCATGCTCCACCTAGTACCCACCTTTTAGGGTTGCTGGGAGGATTAAGTGAGTCTGATGGTGGTAGTGGTCCATCTGGAGTGGCTGCTGAAAAGACTCTGCTTGCAGTGTGGGAGGCATGGCCGGGGCTGCTAGCTCCATGGAGCCAGCAGGAACCAGAAACAGGCAGGAGCTGTACCCCCTTCTGAGTTGTTGGGGTGGGAACAGCTGCAACCGCCCAGCCACAACTGTGGACCCCAGCATCCCTGTGTTCTCAGGGGCCTGGGAAGCCCCTTTACCCCTGCAGGCTCGGAAGTGCCTGCTCCCACTGCCTGGCCTCTCCCCACTTCCACTGCCTGCTCTGATGTCAGAGCAAAGTTGTGGCCAAGCCCAGGTGCTGTCACACCCAGAGCCTGGGTGCTGTCATGACCCATCCAGGTGTGTGTGCACTTGGTGCAGTGCTGACACACCAGCCCCCTGCGCCTTGGCCCCCTCCAGACTTTGAGTGCTGGCAAGCATGGGAGGGAGTCCAAAGTGGGGCTGAGGGTGCCTCGGTTTAGGTCTGCAGGTGCCCCTGAACATGAACAGCCTGGGCACCATGAATGGTGGCAGGAGGCAGACAGGTTTCTGGGCAGAATGGGGTGAATCCCTGGTGAAACCCCACCTTCAAGCTAGGGACAGCCTGAAGTCTGGGGGCCAGGCTGCCAGTTCTGCTGACCAGAGTAAGAACTTATAGTGCTTTTTTCAGGCCGCCCATGGCCACCCATGGACAAACCAGCACACAATTCCTCCTCTCTGAAGCCCATTAAAAACCCCAGACTCGGTCAGACTCGGGCAGACAATGGATGACCTGCTTGCAGATAGGAGCTACCCACTCTGGATCTCCTGAGAGCTGTACTGTCGCTCAATAAAGCAGCTCTTCACCTTGCTCACACAAACAGGGCTGAAACGCGCCCCCTGCTTGCCATGTTTGCGAGCAACAAGGAGAGAAAGAAAGAACTGCAGCCTTTTGGTGAACCCAGGCTTGGGAGCTCCCCAAGCCAGGGCTGTGACATGCTTTTTGGGGCTCTGCGGTTCCTGGCATCTCCAGGCTTCCGGGCGCCACCATGTTCCCTGGTGCACACAGTGGAAGCTGCTTGTGGTACGTCTGGACCAGCTGCAGCAGGGAGCCAGTGCCTGTGTCGGCGACCGGAGCGGCCTGCCTCACCGCAGCTGGTGTGCCCGGCTGTACGCAGTGGCCGGACCCTGTGCTTGCTCGCTCACGCACCCCTTGCCACTCCGCACCTGGCTCGCCCTTGGCAGGCATGGGATCCAGGCTGGCAGTGAAAGCTGAATGCAGCCTGCCAGGCCGAGTGGGTAGAACAAGCCCAGTGGGCCTGAGCAAAACTCGTGAAAAGGCGCCACCAGCCACAGAGGTTTCCAGCTGGTGAAGTGATACCCTGAGGATCCCGTAGCAAATCAATGCAAGGAGAACAGTGACCAGGACCTCAGAAGCGATGTGTCTTTTATTAGCATTGCTTTTGTTTTTGTTTTGAGGTGGAGTCTCGCTCTGTTGCCCAGGCTGGAGTGCAGTGGTACAATCTCGGCTCACTGCAACCTCCACCTCCCAGGTTCAAGTGATTCTCCTACCTTAGCCTCCCAAGTAGCTGGGACTACAGGCATGAGCCACTATGCCTGGCTAATTTTTGTATTTCTAGTAGAGACTGGGTTTCACCATGTTGGCTAGGCTGATCTTAAACTCCTGAGCTCAAGTGATCCACCTGCCTCAGCCTCTCAAAGTGCTGGGATTACAGGCGTGAGCCACAGTGCCTGGCTCTGATATTAGTATTATTACCCCAATTCCTTACCTACCCCCAACTCCCATCTGGGTCTATATAAGCCAGAATTTAGGAAATCTAGATAAATCCTAGGAGAGAGGGTGGTGGCTTTCCTCTCCCACTCCTCTCGTCAGCTATGGGGGAGACACTAGGGGCTTCCTCTCCCTGCAGTGGGGAGGTTGGAGGAGTGCCTGTAGAACGGGGAGCCCACATCACATTATCTGGCTGGATGTTTGCCTCCTCAGTGGTCAGTCTGATCTTCCCCTAGGCCCACTTGAGCAGGGACAGGTGGGATGAGGACAGCAGGGGTCTCTTACATGGCGTTTGCTTGGTGAGGCCGGGATGAGTGAGTCTGCTGTGGCCAAGTGGGCTCTGGGAGCCTTAGAGCCATTTTGCTTGTCTCCCCAGGGAGGGCTGGCTGCTGGGCAAGGGGCCCTCAGCGGCAGGAGTGGGAGTTGGACCCCAGGTGGGAGCTGAGAGGTGGTGGAAGGGCTGGAGCCAGCACAGGGGTCCCCTGTCAGGGCACTGAATTGGCAGGGACCCAGCCGGGACCCTGCCAGCCCCCCATCGCTCTACGAGAGGCTGGCTGTGTGGCTGCCACACAGCAGGGAGCCACTGACACCCACAGGGAGGCGACGCCGTGAAGCACAGGGTCCCTCACTTCACCCCTCCCTCCTTCCCAGATGGGGGAAGGCCCAGGCTCCTCCCGTTCACAGGCCCCTGGGCATGGCCGTGGGCCAGGGAGGGAGGAGGGGAGCGCTTGACCAGACATCAGGTGGAGTTCAAGTTGGCACCAGATGGGGCAGGGCTTTTTTATATCTGAAAGTCACCAGAAAGCAATGGGATGTGCTGGAGACGGTGCTAAGGGATGGGAAGATGTTAAAGGCTGGATTTAACATCCCCTTTAAAGGGGATACAAAATGGTTTGTGTTAAAGCGCTGCTGAGCTGAGAAGGTCCTTGGAACCAGTCACCAGCGCAGCATCCCCAAGGCAGGGTGGTGGCCTCTGCTTATCCTGGTGCTGTGCTAGGGGTGTCCAGCTCAACACAAGGAACTGAGAGTGAGTGACTCCTGAAGTGAGGCTAAGCCCCCTGCCCTTGTCAGGAATGATGTGGGCAGCCTTGGGGTTGACACCCCCGTCCGACCCACAGTTTAGGGCAATGCAGGCCGAGTAAGAGGGTAAGTCCCCAAAACTGCATCAGCCAGGCATGGGGCCTGACAGCAACCCTCCCTCCCACCCCTCCTCTGTAGGGGTCAGGCTCAGACCAGGGTCAGATGACAGCCAAAGGTCCTTGGGGACCCAGAGGAGTAATACCTGTGACTTCAGAGCAGAGGAAGAGGACCCTGCCAGGGCGGAGAACAAGATGGTAGCTCCACCTGGTGTCCTGAGCCCAGGCCTGGCTGAGGGCACAGGGTCAGAGGACAGCAGTGTGGGCTGCTTCAGGCCACAGGGCCCAGAGAGGGCGAGGAGGGTGGACCAAGGACAAACCCATGCCAGGACCAGCTGAGGAAACTAGGCAGGGAACCAGGATCCCAAAGGATTCCCGCCACAGTGAGGCACCTGTTTTTGGCTGGGACCTGTGGGGGACACTACCTGGCCTGCCTGCTGTTTGCTGCTTCAGACAGCTCTTTTGTTAGTGTTTTTCTTTTTTCTTTTTTTT
>NW_012115599.1:13346917-13351423 GCF_000951035.1 Colobus angolensis palliatus
AAGTGAAATATTGTAAAGGGTCTGGGGCACAGTGCCTGGGACACAATAGGTGCTCAGTAAATGGCAGATTGTATTCTGCCTCCTCCTTCTATACCCACATACCTTCGCACATTTCCTGGTACTTGTATTAAGAAGGAAAAGGTTACAAGGAAGAGGTGAAGCAAGATGGCAGAATAGAAGGCCCCACTGATCATCTCCCTGACAGAAACACCAGATTCCACAACTGTCTACATAGAAAGCACCTGCATAAGAAACAAAAATGAGGCGAGCATTCACAGTACCTGGTTTTAACTTCACGTCACTGAGAGAGGCACTAAAGAGGGTAAGAAAGGCAGTCTTGAATTGCCAACACTACCCCTTCCCATCCCCCTGCAGCAGCTGCATGGTGCGGAGAAGTCTGTGATTGGGAAGGGGAGAGCGCAGTGATTCTGAGACTTCAGATTGAGCCCAGTGCTGCCCTGCCACAGTGG
The DNA here is from genome assembly GCF_000951035.1 of Colobus angolensis palliatus. Lineage (NCBI taxonomy): Eukaryota > Metazoa > Chordata > Mammalia > Primates > Cercopithecidae > Colobus > Colobus angolensis. Next base: position 13,347,388 of record NW_012115599.1, read on the forward strand.
AAAGCAAAAGCAGGCTGAGCTCAGCTGATGCCCACCTATAAAGGGAGCATTCAGATCAGCTCTAACCAGAGGGGAGTCACCCCTTCCAGTGGTCAGAAAGTGAGTTCTGGCAAGCCTTGCCACCACAGGCTAAAGTGCTCCCGGGTCTGAAGTAAACTTGAAATGCTGTCTAGGCCGCAAGGACTGCAACTCCTAGGTGAGTCCTAGTGTTGAGCTGGGCTTGGAGCCAGTGGACTTGGGGGGCACACAGCCTATTGAGGGTGGTTGAGGAAGTGCTTGCACCACCCTTCCCCCGGCCCCATGCTGCACAGCTCATGGCTCCAAAAGAGATCCATTCCTTCTGCTTGAGGAGAGGAGAGGAGAGGAGAGGGAAGAGTAAAGAGGGATTTGTCTTGCATCTTGGATACCAGCCTAGCAGCAGTAGGATAGGGCATCAGGCAGAGTCATGAGTCTAAGGCTCCCATTCCAGGCTGTAGATCCCGGTTGACATTTCTAGACACACTCTGGGCTAGAAGGGAAACTGGTGTCTTGAAGGGAAGGACGTAGGCCTGGCGGGGTCTATCACTTGCTGACTATGAGAGCCCTTGGGCCCTGAATAACCAGCAACAATACCCAGGTAGTACACTGTGGACCTTGGGTGAGACACTGAGATGTGACTTCAGTGTGACTCAACACAATCCCGATTGTGGTGGCTGTGGTGAGAGACTCCTTTTTGAAAAAAGCAGGGGGAAAAGTAAGGGAGATTTTTTTCTTGCACCTTAGGCACCAGCCTATCCGCAGTGGGGTAGAACACCAAGCAGGCCCTTGGGGTCCTCGATTCCAGACCTTGGCTCTTGGATGGCATTTCTAGGCCTGCTCTGAGCCAGAGGGGAGGCTGCTGCCCTGGGAGGAGAGACCTCGGCCTGACAGCATCCAACATGAGCTGACTGAAGAGCTCTTGGGCCTTAACCCTTTTCTCATTTAAGAAAAAACAAAAATGTGCAGTTCACTGCCAGCACTCATTTAATTTTACATAAACACGCTCTTTGAGGCTAAAGCGAATCTGACTGATTTTCAACGTGAAAATAAAATATAAAAACTGTTCTTGGAGTTATTTCTAAACAGAACTAACATCATCAGAATCATCTGAATCATTAGAATCATCTATTTCAGGAAAATCGGATTCATTAAATGAATCTTTGGCCAAAAACTGTTCGAGAATGATGTTAACATCAAGCGTAGGAATGCTATGTTTTCTAGGATTTGACATTTTCAGTGATCAAGAATTATGACATTTTGTAAATGGAAGTATCACGACTAAAACCAGAATGTTCTAAATAGAATAATGTCTTTTGTTTTCAAAGTCAATATACTAGAACAATGTGAAAATAATAATAAAAGGGAGATAATTTGTGACAAAGTTATCTCAGTGTAAACGCTGCAGCTGCAAGTGCTCCAGCAGGTATTCTCGGGGCAAATGGGAAATTAAGTGAATTTCAGCAGTAGCCTGCCAGTGCTCCCCATGGACCTGTGGTGGTGGCCATGGGGTGAGGCTCATCTGCCTGTGGAAAGGGGAGGGAAGAGTGGGAAGGACTGTGGCTTGTGGTTTGAGGGCTGCCTCAGCCACAGAGAAAACCAGGTAGACTTCTAAGGTTTTTGACTCCTGTCCCTAGCTCCCAGATGGCATCTCTGGACCCCCTTGGGGCCCAGGAGAACTCACCACCCTGAAGGGAAGGTCACAGCCTGGCTGGCTTCACCACCTGCTAATCGTAGAGCCATAGGGACTTGAGTGATCATAGGCGGTAGCCAGGCAGCGGTTACAGCAGGCCTTGGGCAAGACCCAGAGCTGTGCTGGCTTTAAATCTGACCCAGTCCAGTACCAGCCACGGGAGTGCTTGTATCACCCATCCCTCAGGACCGGGACCAGGACCAGGCAGCTCAGGAGAGAGAGAGAGGAGAGAGAGAGAGAGAGAGAGGCTATTTATTTGGGAGAAAGTAAGGGAAGAGAATAAGGGTCTTTGCCTACTAATCCAGAGAATTCTTCTGTTCTTATCCAAAACCACCAAAGCAGTACCTCTATGAGTCTGCAAGAACTACAGCATAGCTGGGCTTGGGCTGTTCCCTATTGCTCACACAGCTTGGATCACAACACCCAAATCCTTTTGAATACTTGGAAAGCCTTTCTAAGAAGGACAGGTACAAACAAGCCCAGACTGCAAAGACTACAATAAATACCTAAGTCTTCAATGTCCAGACACCAACAAACATCAACGAGCATCAAAACATGACCTTGCCAACCGAACTAAACAAGGCACCAGATACCACTCCTGGAGAAAGATATGTGACCTTTCAGACAGTAAATTCAAAATAGCTGTTTTGAGGAAACTCAAAGAAATTCATGAGAACACAGAGAAGGCATTCGGAATTCTATCAGATACATTTAACAAAGGGATCAAAATAATTTTAAAAAATCAAGCAGAAATTCTGAAGTTAAAAAATGCAACTCACATACTGAAGAATGCATGAGTCTCCCTCTCTCCCTCTCTTTTTTTTTTTATTTTTTTGAGATGGAGTTTTGCTCTTGTTGCCCAGGCTGGAGTGCAATGGCATGATCTTGGCTCACCGCAACCTCTGCCTCCCGGGTTCAAGTGATTCTTCTGCCTCAGCCTCCCAGGTAGCTGGGATTACAGGCCTGCGCCAACACGCCCAGATAATTTTGTATTGTTAGTAGACATCGGGTTTTTCCATGTTGCTTAGACTAGTCTCAAACCCCCAACCTCAGGTGATCCACCCTCCTCAGCCTCCCAAAGTCCTGGGATTACAGGCTGAGCCACCGTGCCCGGCCAAGAGTCTCTTAATAGCAGAATTGATCAAGCATGGCTGGGCACAGTGGCTCATGCCTGTAATCCCAGCACTTTGGCAGGCCGAGGTGGGTGGATCATCTGAGGTCAGGAATTCAAGATCAGCCCGGCCAACGTGGTGAAAACCTGTCTCTACTAAAAATACAAAACTCAGCCAGGTGTGGTGGCATGTGCCTGTAATCCCAGCTACTTGGGAGGCTGAGGCAGGAGAATCTCTTGAACCCAAGAGGCAGAGGTTGCAGTGAGCCAAGATCGTGCCACTGTACTCCAGCCCAGGCAACAGAGCAAGACTCTGCCTCAAAAACAAAACAAAACAAAACAAAAAATTGATCAAGCAGAAGAAAGAATTAGTGAGCTTGAAGACAGGCTATTTGAAAATACACAGTCAGAGGAGACAAAAGGAAAAAGAATAAAAAATAATAAAGCACACCTACAGGATCTAGAAAATAGACTCGAAAGGACAAATCTAAGAGTTATTGGCCTTAAAGAAGAGGTGGAGAAAGACACAGGGGTAGAAAGTTGATTCAAAGGGATAATAACAGAGAACTTCCCAAATCTAAAGGATATCAATACCCAAGTACAAGAAGGTTCTAGAACAGCAAGCAGATTTAACCCAAAGAAGACTACCGCAAAACATTTAATAATCAAACTCCAAAAGGTCAAGAATAAAGAAACGATGCTAAAAGCAGCCAGGGAAAACAAACCAACAAAATACAGTGGAGCTCCAGCACACCTGGCAGCAGACTTTTCAGTGGGAAATTTACAGGCTGGGAGAGAGTGGCATGACATATTTAAAGTGCTGAAGGAAAGAAACTGTTATGGTAGAATAGTATATCTGGTGAAAATACCCTTCAAATATGAGGGAGAAATACTTTCCCAGACAAACAAAAGCTAAGGGATTTCATCAAAGTCCAAAAGAAATGCAAAAGAGAGTTCTTCAATCTGAAAGAAAATAACGTTAATGAGCAATAAGATGTCATCTGAAGGTACAAAACTCACAGGCAATAGTAAGTATGCTGAAAAACACAGAATATTATAACACTGTAACTGTGATGTGTAAACACTCTTTAAGTAGAAAGACTAAAAGATGAACCAATCAAAAATAATAACTACAACAACGTTTCAAGACATAGGCAGTAAACATTCCTTCCTTCCTTCCCTCCCTCCCTCCCTTCCTTCTCTCTCTCTCTCTCTCT
>NW_012115599.1:13357618-13358722 GCF_000951035.1 Colobus angolensis palliatus
TGTTGCCTGCAAGAAACACACCTCACCTATGAAAACACACATAGGCAGAAAATAAAGGGATGGGAAAAGATATTCCATGCCAATGGAAACCAATAAAGAGCAGGAGCAACTATACTGATATCAGACAAAGTAGATTTCAAGACAAAAACTGTAAGAAGAGACAAAGAAAGTTATTACATAATGATAAACAGGTCAATTCAGCAAGAGAATATAACAATTGTAAATATATGTGCACCCAACACTGAAGCACCAAGATATATAAGGTAAATACTATTAGAGCCAAAGAGAGATAGACAATAATAGCTGGAGACATCAACATCCCAATTTCAGCATTGGACAGATCTTCCAGAAATCAACCACGAAATATAGGACTTAATCTGCATTATAGACCAAGTGAACATAATAGATATTCACAAAACATTTCATCCAAATGGCTGCATAATACACATTATTCTCCTCAGCACATGGATCATTCTCAAGAGTAGACCAAAGCCAGATGTGGTGGCTCACACCTGTAATTGCAGCACTTTGGGAGGCTGAGGCAGGTGGGTCACTTGAGGCCAGGAGTTTGAAACCAGCCTGGCCATCATGGTGAAACCCCATCTCTATTAAAAATACAAAATGTTGGGTGGGCATGGTGGCTCACGTCTGTAATCTCAACACTTTGGGAGGCTGAGACAGGCAGATTGCCCGAGGTTGGGAGTTCGAGACCAGCCTGGTCAACATGGCAAAATCCTATCTCAACTAAAAATACAAAAATTAGCCAGGTGTGGTGGCATGCACCTGTAGTCCCAGCTACTCGGGAGGCTGAGGCAGGAAAATCACTTGAACCTAGGATGTGTAGGTGGCAGGGGGCTAAGATTATACTACTGCACTCCAGCCTGGGGAACAGAGAGAGACTGTCTCAAAAACAATTTTTTTTTAATCTGGGCATGGTGATGTGCACTTGTAGTCCCAGCTACTCAGGAGACTGAGGCATGAGAATTGGTTGAACCTGGGAGGCAGAGGTTGCAGTGAGCCTAGATCACGCCACTGCACTCCATCCTGGGCGACAGAATGAGACTCTGTCTGAAAAAAAGAAAAAAAGGCCAGGAGCAGTGGCTC
>NW_012115599.1:13362612-13364966 GCF_000951035.1 Colobus angolensis palliatus
TTTCAAAAAAAAAAAAAAAAAAAGAAGAAAGTTGAAAAAGTTCTTGAAACAGATGATAATTGAAAACAACATACCAAAACCTATGGGATACAGCAAAAGCAGTACTAAGAGGGAAATTTATAGTTATAAGTGCCTACATTAAAAAATAAGAAAAACTTCAAATAAACAACCTAATGATGCATCTTAAAGAACTGGAAGATCAGGAGCAAACCAAAACCAAAATTAGTAGAAGAAAATAAATAATAAAGAGCAGAGATAAGTGAAATTGAAATGAAGGAAATAATACAAAATATCAGTGAAACAAAAAGTTGTTTTATTGAAAAGACAAATAAAATTGACAAAGCTTTAGCCAGACTAACTAGAAAAAAGAGAGAAGGCCCAAATAAATAAAATCAGAGATGAAAAAGGAGATATTATGACCAAGATCGCAGAAATTCCAAGGATCATTATGACTACTATAGGCAACTATATGCCAATAAATTGGAAAATCTACAAGAAATGGATAAATTCCTAGACACATACAACCTACCAAGATTGAACCATGAAGGAATCCAAAACCTGAACAAACCAATAATAAGTAATGATATCAAAGCTGTATTAGTCTGTGCTCACATTACTATAAAAAAATACCTGAGACTGGGTAATCTCTAAAGAAAAGAGGTTAATTGGCTGATGGTTCTGCAAGCTGTACAGGAAGCATAATGCTGGCATCTGCTTGGCTTCTGGGGAGGCCTTTGGAAGCTTGCAGTCATGGCAGAAGGTTAAGTAGGAGCTTGCACATCACATGGCCAGAAAAGGAGCAAGAGAGAGGATGAGGAGGGAGGTGGTACACACTTTTAAACAATCAGATCTCATGAGAACTCATTCACATTTTTTTTTTTTTTAAGTTTTGCTCTTATTGCCCAGGCTGGAGTACAATGGTGCAATCTCGGCTCACCGCAGCCTCCACCTCCCAGGTTCAAGTGATTCTCCTGCCTCAACCTCCCGAGTAGCTGGGATTAGAGGCATGCACCACCATGTCCGGTTAATTTTGTATTTTTAGTAGAGATGGGGTTTCTCTATGTTGGTCAGGCTGGTCTTGAACTCCCGACTTCAGGTGATCCACCCGCCTGGGCCTCCCAAAGTTCTGGGATTACAGCCGTGAGCCACTGCATCCAGCCTAGACTCATTCACCCTCATAAGAACAGGACCAAGGGGATGATGCGAAACTATTGATGAGAAACACCTCCATGATCAAGTCACCTCCCACCAGGCCCCAGGTCCAACACTGGGGATTACAATTCCACATGAAATTTGGTGGAAACGGAGATCCAAACCATATCAGAAGCCATAATAAAAAGTCTCCAGCAAAGAAAAGCCGGAGACCTGATGGCTTCACTGTTGAATTCTACCAAAGACTTAAAGAAGAACAAATGCAAATCCTACTCAAACTAGGCCAAAAAATAGAGGAGAGAATATTTCCAATTCATTCCATAAGGCCAGTATTACCCTGATACCAAAACCAGACAAAGGCGTGTAAAAAAAAACTACAGGCTAATATTGCTGATAAATATCGATGCAAAAATCCTCAACAAAATACTAGCAAACTGAATTCAGCAACACATTAAAAAGATCATTCATCATCACCAAGTGAGATTTATCCCAAGAATGATTCAACATATGCAAATCAATCAATGTGATACATCATATCAACAGAATGAAGGACAAAAACCAACTGATGCTGAAAAAGCATTTGATAAAATGCAACATCCTTTTGTCATAAAACTGGGTAGAAGGAACATACTTCAACATAACAAAAACCATATGTGACAGATCCATGGCTAGTATCATACTGAATGAGGATAAACTGAAAATCTTTCCTCTGAGATCTGGAACATGACAAGGATGCCCACTTTTACCACTGTTGTTCAACATAGCACTGGAAGGCATAGCTAGAACAATCAGACAAGAGAAAGAAATAAAGGGCATCCAACTTGAGAAGAAAGAAGTCGAATTATCCTTGTTTGCAGATGATATGATCTTACATTTAGAAAAACCTAAAGACTCCACCAAAAATTATTAGAACTGATAAACAAATTCAGTAGAGTTGCAAGATACAAAATCAACACATAATGATCGGTAGCATTTATACATGCCAACAGTGAACAATCTGAAAAAGAAATCAAGGAAGTAATATCATTTGTGATAGCTGTAAATAAAATAGAATATCTCAGAATTAACTGAATCAAAGAAGTGAAAGATCTCTACAATCAAAATTATAAAACACAGATGCAAGACATTGAAGAGGACACACAAAAAATGGAAAGATATTCCATGTTCATGGATTGGAAGAATCAATTTTTTTTTTTTTTTTT
>NW_012115599.1:13365318-13367025 GCF_000951035.1 Colobus angolensis palliatus
GCGCCCGGCCAAGAATCAATATTGTTAAAATGTCCATTCTACCCAAAGCAGTCTACAGATTTAATGCAATCTCTATCAAAATACCAATGACATTCTTCACAGAAATAGAAAAAAAAAATCCTAAGATTTATAGGTAATCACAAAAGACCCAGAATAGTCAAAGCTATCCTGAGCAGAATGAACAAAACTGGAGAGATCACATTACCTGACTTCAAATTATACTACAGAGCTATAGGAAACAAAATGGCATGGTACTGTCATAAAAACAGAGACATAGACCAGTGGAACAGAATAGAGAAGCCAGAAATAAATCCTTACCTTTAGAGTGAACTCGTTTTTGCCAAAGGTGCCAAGAACATACACTGGGGAAAGGACAGTCTCTTAAACAAATAATGTTGGGAAAACCAGATATCCATATGCGGAAGAATGAAGCTAGTCCCCTATCTCTCACTATATACAAACATTAAATCAAAATGGATTAAAGGCTTAAATCTAAGACTTCAAACTATGAAACTACTAAAAGAAAACACTAGGGAAACCCCTCAAGACATTGAAGTGGGCAAAAGTTTATTGACTAATACCCCACAAGCACAGGCAACCAAAACAAAAATGGTCAAATGGGATCATACCATGTTAAAAAGCTTCGGTACAGCAGAGGAAACCATCAACAAAGTGAATAAACAACTCACAAAATGGTAGAAAATATATCAAAACTACCCATCTGACAGGGGATTAATAACCAGAATATATAAGGAGTTCAAATAACTCTATAGGAAATAATCTAATACAAATATAATAAAAAGTGGGCAAAAGGTCTGAATGGACATTTCTCAAAAGAAGACACAGAAATATCAAACAGGCATATGAAAAGGTGCTCAACATCATTGATCATCAGATAAATGTAAATCAAAACTACAATGAGATATCATCTCACCCCAGTTAAAATGGCTTTTATCCCAAGACAGGCAATAATGAATGCTGGTGGGGATGTGGAGAAAAGAAAACCCCCATACACTGTTGGTGAGAATGTAAATTAGTACAGCCACTATGGAGAATTGTTTGGAGGTTCCTCAAAAAACTAAAAATAGAAGTACCATATGATCCAGCAATCCCACTGCTAGGTATACACCCAAATAAAGGAAATCAATGTGTCAAAGAGATATCTGCACTCCCATGTTTATTGCAGCACTATTCACAATAGCCAAGATTTGGAAGCAACCTAAGTGTCCATCAGCAGATGAATGGATAAAGAAAATGTAGTACTTATACACAATGGAGCACTATTCAGTGATTAAAAAAAATAAGATGCTGTCATTTACAACAACATGGACAGAACTGGAGGTCATTATGTTAAGTGAAATAAGCCAGACACAGAAAGACAAACTTTGCATGTTCTCATTTATTTGTGGGAACTAAAAATAAAAACAATTGAACTCATGGAGATAGATTGTAGAAGGATGGTTACCAGAGGACTGGGAAGGGTAGTTGGGGGGTGGTGGGGAAGTGGAGATGGTTAATGGATACAAAAAATAGTTAGAAAGAATGAATAGACCTAATATTTGCCAGCACAACAGGGTGACTAGAGTAAAAAATATTTATTTTTATTTTTATTTATTATTTTTTTTTTGAGACGGAGTCTTGCTCAGTCGCCCAGGCTGGAGTGCGGTGGCGCCATCTCGGCTCACTGCAAGCTCCGCCTCCCGGGTT
>NW_012115599.1:13368352-13371081 GCF_000951035.1 Colobus angolensis palliatus
AAAAAAAAAAAAAAAGGAAAAGGTCAAAAAGAGAAACGAGGTTGAAAGGACCAAAAGGGGTGTTGGAGTGCCCTCTGCTGGCCAGTGTTGACTCAGGGCTGAGTCAGAACCTGTCAAAGAACCAGGCGGGCTGAGAACGGAGCTGCCTTGTCCTCCTTCCTGAGATCCCTGTCTTCTCGAGAGGAGGGAGCAGCTTCTGTCCCTGCGGGGAGGGGTATCAGTAGCTCCCCAGGCACATCTGCTACAGCAGGGACACAGGCTCCCCAGATCTGATACTCTTGCACTGTGAGGGTCTCCTGGCTGGCAACACTTGCTGCAGATGTGGTTGGAGGGAGGAGGCGCAGGAGGCCCAGGGAGGCTCGGTGCGGGCCTGGAATGCTGTACCAAGTCATCTGCTCTCAATGGCTGTGATCGCCCCCATTGTCCCCACATCAAGTAGCTGTAACCATGCTGTTCTTCATGGTTACAAAGTGGATCACCTTCAGCCTCTCACTGGTTCCTCACACAGTCCATGAGAGATTTTCATTCCTCTCAACAGCTGCTTCTCAGAGAGGTTCAGGGACTTGGCCAAGGCCAAGCTTTGTGGTTGTCTCAGACCCGAGGCTCCAAGTCCTGTGTTCTTCATGTTCTTCATGTTGTCTCTCAGAGAATCATAGAAATTTGATCTCCTGGCCAGGCATGGTGGCTCATGCCTGTAATCCCATCACTTTGGGAGGCCGGTGGATCACCTGAGATCAGGAGTTCGAGACCAGCCCGGCCAACGTGGAGAAACCCTGTCTGTACTGCAAATATACAAATTAGCTGGGTGTGCTAGCGTGTGCCTGTAATCCCAGCTACTAGGGAGGCTGAAATAGCAGAATCGCTTGAACCTGGGAGGAGGAGGTTGCAGTGAGCTGAGATTGCACCACTGCACTCCAGGCTGGGCAACAGAGCAAGACTCTGTCTTAAAAAAAAAAAAAAGAAAGAAAATAAATTCGATCTCCTTGTTGTCTGATGCTTTAGTCACCTGCAGTATCTGTGACACGTGGCCATGCAGTGATGCTGGCCCTCCAGTGCACACCTTGGGGGGCAGAGACCTCCCTTTCCCTGGGGCAGCTGTTCCCGTGGCGGCTGACTGCTTCAGCCTCCTGACTTGGATTCGCCGTGCGGAAGACACTTCTTCCTGTCTGTGGTTTCTCTCTCTGGACAAGTTCTCCTCCTTGGGCCAGGAAATGAGAATATTCAACCTGCTGCCTGGAGATATTTGAAGATATTATTGGAGATCCCTGAGCCTTTCCCTGGCAGACCCCAATTCTGCTTCACTTGTGTTCCCAACATCAACCAACGTTGGCATCATTGGCTCAGCTCTACACCTCCTAGATGGGTCCCTTCTGAGCCCACCCCCATGACCTGAGCCAGGCTGACTCTCCCCTATCGTCTCTGCAGTCTTTTCCTTCTCCACCCCCTGCCACCTGCCTGAGCTCTGTGTGACCCTTAGGATTACCCCAACAGCCTCCTAACGGGCCTCCCTGCCTCCAGCTTTCCCCCTCGGGGCCGTTCTTCACTCTACATCAAGAGGATTTTCCTAGGCCTGGTGCAATGGCTCACGCCTGTAATCCCAGCACTTTGGGAGGCCGAGGAGGGAGGATCACGAGGTCAGGAGATGGAGACCATTCTGGCTAACATGGTGAAACCCCGGCTCTACCAAAAATACAAAAAATTAGCTGGGCGTGGTGGCGGGCGCCTATAGTCCCAGCTACTCGGGAGGCTGAGGCAGGGGAATGGTGTGAACCCAGGAGGCAGAGGTTGCAGTGAGCCAAGATCGCACCACTGCACTCCAGCCTGGGCAGCAGTGCCAGACTCCGTCTCAAAAAAAAAAAAAGGATTTTCCTAAAAACTTTCATCACCAGCGCCCATTGCCTTGCAGTAAGTCCCAACTCCTTCCCCCGTCAGAGGGGACCCTGTGCCCACACATACCCTGGACCTTGGCCTTGTTGAGTGATTCCCCCTAGCTGCTTGGTTTGGGTTTCTGACCTCTTCAATTTGTACTTGTGTGAGGACTGGAGCTGGGAGGAACAGAGGCCCCTTTCAATATGTAGACTCAAGCTGCATGAAGGGGAGCCATGGTCAGAGGTGGGGAGGGACACCGCCAGGTCTCAGGAGGCAAGCCCATTTTCCCTCTTCCTTCTCCATATATGGGCAGATTTTCCTTCCCTCTCAAGCTGCAGGGTGGTAAGTGTCCCAATTCATGAATGACAGGTGCAGCACACAATTAGAGCCAATCTGTCTCTCTCTCTCATCCAGGTTCCTGGGAGAAAACATCAGGTTGGTATGAGCCCACTGCTGTGCAGGGCAGGGGCAGGTGAGAAAACCTGGAGTGCCCATCACTCCAAGGCCCAACCCTGGTGTCTGCCCAGCAGCCTCCCTACCCTCATCCAGGTCTGAGCCTGCTGCTTCTCCTCTGGGCTCTAAGGTTATCCTGGGTTCACTCTGCATAGTGGACAATGTCTGTTCAGAATCCCCCTTCTCCTAGAATCCCCCACTTCCCCCATAACACGTAAAGCAGCCACTTTCTTTTCTTTTCTTTTTTTTAAGACGGACTCTCACTCTGTTGCCCAGGCTGGAGTGCAGTGGGGGCAATCTCAGCCCACCGCAACTTCCGCCTTCTGGGCTCAAGCAATTCTCCTGCCTCAGCCTCCCGAGTAGCTGAGATTACAGGCGCACATCACCATGCTCAGCTTTTTTTTTTT
>NW_012115599.1:13374905-13375363 GCF_000951035.1 Colobus angolensis palliatus
TGGGCAACACAACAAGATCCCCACTTCTAAATCTATATATGTGTGTGTGTGTGTGTGGTGTGTGTATATATGTGTGTATGTGTATGTATATATATGTATATAAATATGTATATTTGATGATTTCCTCATAATTAGATTCAGGTTAAAACATTTCCAGCAAGAATGCTGCCTAGGTGGTATCGTGTACTTTCTGTAGCACATCTGGGGACAGACAATGTCAGTGGTGACACTGAGCTGGATCACCTGCTTAAGGTGGAGCCCACCAGATTATCCATGGTAAAGGTGCCTTTCTCCTTTTCCAGGTTTTTACTAAGATAGAATTCAGAGTCCACGATTCCAGTTCAACTTCTCTAAGTACTTCATGGGCCCTTTCAATACGTAGACTCAAGTTGTTTTTTCTAGAAAGTTTCCCCTTTTTGTCAGGGGAGGGGTTATGCTTTTGTTTGATATTTTTTCTG
>NW_012115599.1:13375638-13378489 GCF_000951035.1 Colobus angolensis palliatus
CCAGGATGGTCTCGATCTCCCGACCTCGTGATCCGCCCGTCTCGGCCTCCCAAAGTGCTGGGATTACAGGCTTGAGCCACCGCGCCCGGCCTGCATATCTTCTTTAGCCATGTCTTTCTCTTTCTCTCTGACACTTTTAAAAAATATCTTTTTTTTTTTTTTCCTTTGAGATATGTCTCCCTCTGTCATCCAGGCTAGAGTGCAGTGGCTCAATCTTAACTCACCACAGCCTCAACCTCCTGGGCTAAAGTGATCCTCCCACCTTAGCCTCCTGAGGAGCTGGGACTACAGACATGTACCACTATGCCTGGCTAATTTTTAATTTTTTTGTAGAGATGAGGTTTCACTTTGTTGCCTAGGCTGGTCTTGAACTCCTGGATGCAAGCAACTCTTCTGTCTCAGCCTCCCAAAGTGCTGAGATTACAGGTATGCACCACTGTGCCTGGCCTAAAAAACTCTTTTTATTGATTTTGTTTCTGTTCTCTTGGTTCTTTTCATTTATTTCATGGATCTCTTATTATATTTTCCATTAAATTTAATTTCCTGTTACAGTATCTTTCAATTTATTCATTTGAATTTTTTATTTTATTTTATTTCATATTTTTATTTTTTTGAGATGGAGTCATCCAGGCTGGAGTGCAGTGGTGTGATCTCGGCTCACCGCAAACTCCATCTCCTGGGCTCAAGTGATTCTCCTGCCTCAGCTTCACAAGTAGCTGGGATTACAGGCGTGCACCACCACATCTGGCTAATTTTTATATTTTTAGTAGAGACAGATACCTGTCTCTACTGTTTCACCATGTTGGCCAGGCTGGTCTTGAACTCCTGATATCAGGTGATCTGCCCACCTTGGCCTCCCAAAGTGCTGGAATTACTGGTGTGAGCCACTGCGCCTGGCCATATTTTTAATTTTTATTTTTATGGGTGAGTACCTTGCAATTTAATCTTCATTTCTGAAATGATTTTAACTTTTAATTTCTTTTTTTTGAGACAGTGTCTCACTACATTGCCCCGGCTGGAGTTCAGTGGCGCAGTCTCAGCTCACTGTGACCTCTGTCTCCCAGGCTCAAGAGATCCTTTCGTCTCAGTCTCCCATGTAACTGGGACTACAGGCGTGTGCCACCACACCTAGCTAAATTTGTATTTCTTACTGTGTTGCCCAGATCTGTCACTTTTTCTTGAATTTCTTTCCTAATTTTTGTTAACTTTCATTTCCTGCTTTTCTCCTTTTTTGGTCTATTTCTGTTTGGTGTTTTAAAATTTCTTATTTAAAGGGTTTTTATACTGCAAAGGCTTATGTAAGAATACTTGGTTTGGGTTGGAGTATTGTGTTACAGTTTTCTACTTGGTATTTTTCTGGAGGAGAATTTTGATCAGCTAAAACGTTTTGATTCTCACTTTCTATTTTTTTCTTATAGTAGATTCGTATGAATGTTTGCTTTTTTCAGTTCATGTTAAAGTATCTGCTATTTCCCTTGACCAGCAATACAGGCACTTGCAGACAGAAGCAGGGGGTTTGGTGACTTACTAGGTTTCTTAGTTCAAGGGCACCCTCTTCTAAAGAAAATTTCCCCCCTAGGCTCTGTTGCCCAGGCTGGTGTGCAGTGGCACCATCTCAGCTCATTGCAGCCTCAACCCCCTGGGCTCAAGAGACCCTCCTGCCTCAGGCCTCCCCCATCTTCCCCCAGCAGCTGGGACTACAGATGCATACCCCCACACCCAGCTAATTTTTGTATTTTTTGTAGTGATGCGGTTTTACCATGTTGTCTAGGCTGGTCTCGAACTCCTGAACTCAAGTGATCCACCTGCCTCAGCTCCACAAAGTGCTGGGATTACAGGTGTGAGCCCAGCCTCTAAAGAAGTTTTTCAAAAAATCAATGATACTTTTGTTGTGGGGAGGGGATGATATGTCTTTTGATTTTGTGATTGTTATTGCTTTTGTAAAACCTTTAACTTCCACAGCTTACTCCCTTATCTGCCTTCACCACCAAGGTTTCAAGGGACGCCTTCCCCTTTCGGGTCGCCCCCTCTCCCCTCCACTTCCTCAGCCCTTTCTAGACCGCCACTCTGGTCCTGCACATTCTCAGTTCCCCCAGAAGTCAGTGTTCTGATCCACTGGGCATCAGCCCTTTTTCAGCATTGCCCCAGTTAGGGCAGGCCTTGCTCTGTCTGGGGTCGTTGTTGGTGTCTACACTCAGGCCTTGGCTGCCCTCTCCTCTTTTGTATGGAGTCTCCACCTGACTGTGTACTCTGTGGGCTCCAGACCTTGTTCTGTCATTTTCAGATGTTTATTTCTCTACTTGGTTGTGGATGGAGTTTGCAGTGCTCCCTCCACAGATGATGCTGAGGGCAGGGGGTAGGAATGACTTTCTTTGATCTCCCTGTTGTTCTGCATGGCTTTGGGGGGATATGCAGAGAGGCTGGGTTACAGTGGCTGCCATTATCCTAAGGGAGCCTGGAAGGTAGCTCACGTCCTCTCCGTGAACAGGCAGTGACCATCCACAAGTGACACATGTGTTGTCAGGTCCGTTCCTGTTATTTTCTTTTACAGTTTTTACATTTATTGCCTAAATTGGCCAGAGGCATGCTGTTGTGTGCAGCTGGAGAAACCTAGCTGTAGCAGCGTGTTTCCTGCCACCTGGATGAGGCTGGATTGCAGGGTGAGGCGGAGGTGAGCTAGACGGAGAGGTGGAGATGCTTGGAGCTCCTGTTTCAAGCCATCTCGAATGCAGGGGCATTTCTGGGAACTGGACAGCTTTGGAATTCCTTTATTTATTTATTTACAGACATGGTCTCACTCTGTCACCCAGGGTGGAGGGCAGCGATGCAATCTCAGCTCACTGCAGCCTAC
>NW_012115599.1:13378667-13386717 GCF_000951035.1 Colobus angolensis palliatus
TGAGCCACCGTGCCCGGCCTTTTTTTTATTGTTTATTTTTTTTTGTAGAGACAGGGTCTTCTTATGTTTCCCAGGGTGGTCTCAAACTTCTGGGCTCAAGCGATCCTCCTGCCTTGGCCTCCTAAAGTGTTGGGATTACAGGGATGAGCCATTGCACCCCACTCCATATATTTATTGAAACAAAACACACTTTCAGCATGAACACACCCATGTCATCAGCACCCAGGTGAAGGACAGAACATGAGAAGCCCCCAGGGGTCCCTTCATGTCCCTTTTGGTCTCTGCCCACTTCAAAGGTAACCAATATTCTGACTTCCGTCACTATAGGCCAGTTTTTATACTTTGTAGATTGAATCACATAGAGTTTGTGTATGTATGCTTGAGTCTTGCTTCTTTTGCTCAACATCACCTCTGAATTCCACGCATGTGGTTGTGTAGATGCAGGATATGTTTTGGAGTTGGAAGTGATGGGACTTGGAGATTCATCCAGTGCCCTGGGACAAACCACTTCACATTTCCCACTCGATCCCTTTGTCTGTCAAATGGGGCAGATGGTGACAATACACAGCTGTTAGTGCTGCAGTTTTCACATCCTGCTCTGTTAACGGGCCTGGAATAGGGCAGAGGTCCCAGGGCCCTCTCCCTCCCTTTGCCTGAGAGGGTGGGGCCTGGGAGCACTTGAGCTTGAGTTGGCTCCAGTGTGTGAAACTCACACACACCTCTCCCTACCAACACACTCCTTGACATTTGCACTTTTAAATTTTAAAATACCTCTTTTGTCTCCCTCCCTCCCTCCCTCTTTTTCTCTCTCTTCCTTCCTTCCTTCTTTCAGATGGAGTCTCGCTCTGTCGCCCAGGCTGGAGTGCAATGGCGCTATCTCAACTCACTGCAACCTCCGTCTCCTGGATTTTCAGTGATTCTCCTGCCTCAGCCTCCTGAGAAGCTGGGACTACTCGCCTGGTTAATTTTTGTATTTTTAGTAGAGACAGGGATTTCGCTAAGTTGGCTAGGCTGGTCTCAAACTCCTCACCTCAGATGATCTACCCACCTCGGCCTCCCAAAGTGTTGGAATTACAGGCATGAGCCACTGCACACGGCCTAAAATAGCTCTTTTCATGGAGTGCCTGCCTGCCCTGGCTCTCCACTCTGTCCCTCTGTCCTCAGCGCTTGGGCCCCTGGGAGGACATGGCTGTATAATTAGTAAAAATATTAAAATATTGCACAAGTAATGATGCATGTTAGTGACAATCTCTCTCAGCATATGGGGCTTTAGTTCGCCTGGACAGACATGGCACAGGGTTGGGGGTACGGGGTTGAAGCCCAACTCCCGGCTAAGCTCTCTGAGCTTCTGAAGTTAGAGACTCTGGGGCTGTGGTGAGGATGAAAGGGGCTACCCCATGCCAGAGCCTGCCGACGCTGTGCCTGTAATGCCTGGCAGCGCCTGTAAGGCCTGGCATGGAGGTCTCAGGCGTAGCTGCACCTGGCATCATCTGGGATAGCTGGAGCCTAGGTCCTCCCGCACACAGTCTGGTTTAGGCCGGTGCGGCAGCTCCTGCCCGTAATCCCGGCGCTTTGTTGGAGGATCGCTTGAGCCCAGGAATTCAAGACGAGCCTGGGCAACATGGCGAGACCCTATCTGTCCCCAAACAAACAAACAAACAAAAAACAGTTTTTAATTGGTTTGGAATGCGGCCTGGACACAGGGAAATTTTAAAGCTCTCCAGGTAACTCCAGTGTGCATCGAGGTTGCGAACCGCCAGCCTGGCACACATAGGGAGCTCAGGGGATGCTGAGAATGGGAGGATGCCGGCTTGGGAACCTGGAGTTGCAGCTTCCTGCGGCTGGCGCGCCCCTCCTTGCTCCCCTCTACGCCTCTGCATCGCACCCCACCCCTGTACCCCACCTTCCTCCCACTAAGGAAACCTCACCTGTCGCCTCCCGCCCAGGTCCTTTGGATTTTGCCGGTGTGTGTGGGTGCGCACAAGAGGCCCCTCCCTGCCAGGAGAGCAGGTGAGCTTGGCCGCGCACGAATCCGAGGGGGCGGCCGCCCAGCTGGGAAACAGCCCTGAAATAGACCCCCGCCGCCCCCGCTGCCTCCTTCCGGAATCTGCTCAGGTGAAAAACCAGCCTCTTAATCCGGGCGTGTCCCCCGGCGTGGGACGGGGAGGCGCCCAGCATTGCGGGAGGCGTAGACTGGGCCTGGGTCCCTCTCGGACCCGCCCCAGGCCCGGCCCCTGGGTGCAGTGAGGGCTTTCGGCCACCGGGCGGCGGTGCTGGCCCGCGATGGGGAGCACGGCTCGTGGGGCGCTGGGCCCGCGCTCGGGTGCTCTGGAATCGAGGCTCCTCACGTTCTTTCCAGCGATCTCGCCGCGTTTCTGGGGTGGCTGAACTGGAACTGGCCCTCCATTCTAAGGAGGCTGGTGCAGGGTGCCTGCTCGGGGCAGTGGCACCCCCTTCTGCAGGCACAGAGAGCCGGGCCGGGGTGCCAACTCCTCCCACGTGTGTCCTCCCTGCCCTCCTGCTGCTGCTTTTTATACCACATTTCCCACGAGCTTCCTGAGGTCTAAGAGCGTGTGTGTGTGTGTGTGGTCAGGACCATCCGTCCATCTAACCTCCCATCTGTCTGTCCATGCAACCACCCACCCATTTCACATTTGTTGCCCAAGGACTGTAAACCAGCTGGACCAAAGAAATGGGGTGGGAAGGGACACATTCTTCCAGGTCTGGGAAGGCAGACCAGCGAGCGGGATGCCTCGGAATTCTGGACTAGGGGTGCTGCTTAACCTGCGCCTTGAAGGTTGGGGAGGGGGCTTTTGGGTGCAGAAGAGAAGGTAATTTGGCCACATAGGTGAGAAGGAGAGTTGAGGGCCCAGCGGCTGGGCTGGGCTGGGGTGGGGGAGCAGGACTGCGCTGAGGGGAGGTGTGTGCGGGGAGCCCTGCTCACCATCTCACAGGGCCATCGCAGCAGCCTGAGCTGTGGGCTTTATCTTCCTCTCCTTATCCGTGAGGAAACCTGGGCTGGAGAGGTCAAGTGCTCATGCAGTGGTGAATGTCATAGCCCGGGCTGAATGTGGCTGAATGTGGCTGAATGTAGCTGTGGAAAGAGCCTAGCTTTTAACATAGAGCTTGACACCTGGGGGAGTTTTGTGCCAGGGTCAGCCCGCACCCACTGACAGTCCCAAACACCCTATGTGGTCCTGGACCTGATACTGGCCTCCCAGGAATACAGGGGGTCTTTCCTGGCTTCTACCTTTTTTTTTTTTTTTTTGTGACAGAGTCTCACTCTGTTGTCGGGCTGGAATGCAGTGGAGTGATCTTGGCTCACTGCAACCTCTGCCTCCTGGGTTCAAGTGATTCTCATGCCTCAGCCTCTCCAGTAGCTGGGATTACAGGCATGTGCCACCACGCCTGGCTAATTTTTATATTTTTAGTAGAAACGGGGTTTCACCACGTTGGCCAGGCTGGTCTTGAACTCCTGACCTCAAGTGATCCTCCCACCTCAGCCTCCCAAAATGCTGGGATTACAGGTGTAGCCACCACACCCAGTCCTGGCTTCTACTTTTGTGCCCCCAGGGTTCCTGCAGTTCTGTTCTCCCTGCTCATACCTGCTCACAGGAGAGCATCTACCATCAGCCATGACCTCTGCAGTGTTTGGGGAAAGCCTTTGCCCCTGGGAAGGTGATTCGGGTTTTTTTTTTGAGACGGAGTCTCGCTCTGTCGCCCAGGCTGGAGTGCAGTGGCCAGATCTCAGCTCACTGCAAGCTCCGCCTCCCGGGTTTATGCCATTCTCCTGCCTCAGCCTCCCGAGTAGCTGGGACTACAGGCGCCCGTCACCTTGCCCGGCTAGTTTTTTTGTGTTTTTTTTAGTAGAGACGGGGTTTCACCGTGTTAACCAGGATGGTCTCGATCTCCTGACCTCGTGATCCGCCCGTCTCGGCCTCCCAAACTGCTGGGATTACAGGCTTGAGCCACCGCGCCTCGCCTGGTGATTCGGTTTTGTCAGCAGGTGGGGAGCACTTGGTGGGGACAAGCCAAGGCAGTCTTGGGGTCCCCAGCAGTCCTGAGACAGAGCTGAGGATAGAGATGCCCGGAGTGTGGGGGATGGAGGCTTGAAGCTGGGCTGGCCAGAATCTGGGGCAGGGACTGAGGGCAGAGACTGAGCCGGGCATGAAATCTCTGTGCAACCCTGGCCTCTCTGGGCCCCATGTGCGTATCTGTACCCTGAAGGGGTGATGCAGATCCCAGATATAGGGAGGGCTGAGGAGAAGCCCAGGGGTGGGGATATAGGACTGAGCTGGGTGTGTGCGTTGGGGAGCCCTGGGTTTTCTGCCCAGGTCCCTTCTTGTCCAGGGTAGAGTCCGTATGTCTCAGTGGGTGAGGAGGTCTCCAGGGTCGCACCGCAGGGGCTAACACCTGGACCCTCCCTCCTCTGTGCCTCTCAGCTTCCCCATTTGTGGAGTGGAATCATTGCACTGGCCGGTCCATCACAGGGCTGTTGTGGAGACTCTGATGAGCACCTGGCATGCAGCAAAGGCTCCAGTGTGCCACCTACTCCACCCCCAGCCTGGGGCTCCGCAGGCCCCAGCCCTCCTGAGATGCCCCACCTTCCCATCCCCAGCCACCTTCCCACCTTGCTCCTGCCTGTCCCCCTTGTCTTCCATTGTGGGGGCCTCATACCCCACTCCAGCTGGTTAGAATTCTATTAATATTTCAGTTTGATGAATTAAAGATTCTTTTCTACCCTCATTCTGATGTCCCAGGAGGGAATTAAAAGCGCATCGGATCCAATCAAACGCCATTAAAATGCAGCCCACGAGGGTAGGAGCTGGCGTGTGGGCTTTTCTTCCCCAGCACTGCTTTGTCCTCTTTGGGGGGTCTGGGTAATGGGTCGGTCGTTGGGAGGTGGGTACAGGAAGAGAGAGAAAAAACTGAAGAGGAGGAGGAGGACAAGGGGTGTTTGCATAAATGCTGCTGCCTCCTTCAAGGGGAGCAGAATCCCCTCCACCCCTGTAGCTCATGTTTCCCCAGGAATCAGGAGGAGGGAGTTGGGGGCAGTGCAGCTGTGACCTCAGCCCCAGGGCCAGACCACAATACCCCTTCTCCTCTGCCTTGATGGGACTTTTTCCAGGGCAGTGCAGCCTGCCTGGTGTCCATGCTGGAGATATCTCAGCAGCCAGCCTTGGAGGCAGCCTGAGCAGGATGCAGGCTCGTCCAGGCTTCGCCGGTGGGAGGTCCCGGGGCCTGTGTCCAGCTCCCTGTCTTGTCAGCTGTCTGGGTCCTGCTTGGGGAGGAGCAAACATTGTCCATGGAGTTTCCTAAGTAGAACCAAGGCTGGAGTGTGGTGGGGGGGACACTGACAGAGGGGCCCACCTGGGATTCCCAACTGCCAATCAATTAACAAGCTGTGTGGTCTTGGCCCCATGTCAAGGGCCTGGAGCTTGCTTGGAAGACAGGAGCATCAGATACAACCTAAGGCCCCAATCGTGGGGTCCCTGGCCCTTGAAAAGCGTTTCTCACTCCATTCTTTCATCCCCCAACTGCCCCCTGAGTGGCCTGCCGCATCGGGACTCACATTTGGCAGTGGATGATGCTAAGGCTCAAAGTAGCAGAGTGGCACGGAACGCTCACTTGTGAAGACCTTGAGTGCTGTGCACGGTGTCCACACTGGTCTGTCCGTGGAGTGTATGCAACAAGATCCTGGAAGAGTGCGGTGGAGAGCTCGGAAAAAGGATTGGAGGGTCTGAGGAAGATGGGCGGGTTGGGGGTGGGTGGGCAGCACTCCAGATTGAGGGGCAGTGAAGCAAGGACACTCTCCTCCCAGGGCACCGCCTCCTGCAGGTCTCCTCCCAGGGCCAGCTGGACTGCGCCCCTCCCGCGCCTGTCACCTGGCTGCTCCCCTGGCGCCCGCCCGCCCCCGAGTCCTGCCATTCAGCCGAAGGAGCAGGCGGCTGCGAGGTCTTGGGCGGGAGGGGCTTTTAAATGTTAATTGTATTTTGACATCCCGGCTTGTGACATCCATCCTAATGACATTTGGCTCGCGGCTGACAGCGCCCGGACATGTGGAGAGAGAGATGATAAGTTGTTTTAAATTGCAGCCAGGCAAAGAGGCTGGAAAATCATGAGTCTTAAGAAAAAAGAGACAGGAAGAGGATCGAGAGAGAGAAGGAGGAGAAAGAGTCTTTCTAGGTGGGTCATTCATTCATTCATTTAACAATTTGTTGGACAATAAATTCTTACTGTAAACTCGGCACAGTGTCTGTCTGCCCAGTGGAAGGCCAGGTGCTCAGTCTGGCAGCGCACCCCACTCCCCCTTATCTAGGTCCTCGGCTCTTCTGAATCCTACTTGTCTTTTAGGGTCTAATTCAAGGGGAGGACTCCTTTGGCCTCCCAGCCTCAGCCATCCCTACCTTCCTGGCCACTCTTATGCTTGAGGCAGCACCAGGGGCTTAGCCCATGGCAGGGCGTGGGAGGGGCACAGTCAGGACCTGTGCCTAGGTCCTCTGCCTCAGACCACCAGAACCTGTGCTTTAGAGGTGACCCATTGAGCACCCGGGCTGCCACTTGCCACCCCGCTCTGGGAATAAGACCCAGTCCTAAATCCCACCATCCCTCCCTTCTTTTTAAATAAAGTGCTTCCTCCTTTCTGCCCAGTGGCAGAAAGAATTTCACTCTGGCTTCTCTCAACTTCTGCCCTGTGGCCGCTGGAAAGGAAGAGGCAGTTTTCCTGCTTCTTCTGCTGTTCCTTTCTCATATCCCCTCCCTCTTCAGCCCTGCAGGTGGGGAAACTGAGGGTGGGGAAGGGAAGTGGAAGCATAATCTCTCAGGTGAAGGAGCCCTATAGGTGGGGAAACTGAGGCTGGGGAAGGAAGGAGGAAGCATCATCTCTTAGGTCAGGGAACTCTGGAGCAGACAATTGGCAAGGCTCAAGCTGACCTTGGACCACTCGTCTCCTTCACCCACTCCACTCACAGCCCTTCTCCTGCCTGCCCCCCAGCCACTTGGTGGGCATCCCCTCCTTCCCAGCTGCCTTGACCTCCATGCAAGTGGGAAGAGACAGAGACCCCAGCCTAGGCTCTAACTCTGTCCTGCACCCACACTCTTGCGGGGTGCTCCTGCAGCATGTGTGAAGGCCTCTCTAGCACGCTGGTGCCGAATGTACTCTATCATAAATCCTCACCTACCTGCTCCCACTTAGTCCTGGGTGAATGCATTTAGCAGAGCTGTGTTCAGATCCAGCTGTTTCTGCTCTCAGCCTGCTTGGCCCCAGCCAATCTCTCTCCTCCTTCAGCCTGCCAGGGCAGGTGGAGGTACAGGTACAAATGTGCTGTGTACCCTGGAAAGCCCTTAGTCCAAATGGGATGATTACAGGTGCAAGGCCCTTATCAGAGACCCTTGGGGCCAGGTCTTTTTGGAATTTAGAAATATATTATGGTGCAAATGCCATATAGTATGCAATACCGCCAGGAGGCCTGGGACAGTATCCTGAGAGCAAATTCAGGCTGGTCTTCCTGCAGTGCAACAGACAGTATTCCTCCACCAAGGCTCGAGGCAGCAGCAGGGAATAGCTTTGATGTCAAGTTTTGTTGCCAGTTGAGTTGCCAAAAACTTATGAACAAACTTGTGGCTTTCAGAGCATTTCAGATTTTGGAATTGTGGAAAGGGGACTTTAGCCTTTGTCAAGTTATTACTCCAAGCCAAAAGCTGGAGAAAGTCCCAGAGAGGTGGGAGGATTCCTGGAGGCTGGATTCATACTGGCCTGAGGGAAGAGCAGATTCCCAGGGCTCTGTCCCCTAGCCATCAAAGGTGTCACTCATATCTGTCCCAGCCTGTCCCGAGCAGGCTGCGGGAATTTCTTTTTTCTTTTCTTTCTTTTTCTAGGGATGGAGTTTCGCTCTTGTTGTCCAGGCTAGAGTGCAATGGTAATATCTTGACTCACCATAACCTCCGCCTCCCGGATTCAAGCGATTCTCCTGCCTCAGCCTCGCGAGTAGCTGGGATTACAGGCACGTGTCACCAAGTCCGGCTCATTTTGTATTTTTTTTTTTTTTTT